>NC_041387.1:254712650-254798727 GCF_002162155.2 Triticum dicoccoides
GGAGGGGAGGAGGGAGGAGGGGAGGAGGGAGGAGGAACTACCTCAGTGGAGGAGGAATGGCGACGGCGAGCGACGACGATCGTCGGGGAACGGCGGCGGCGGCGGACGACGGGGGCGTGGGGAAGAGAGAGAGTGAGAGGGAGAGTGAGGGGGGTCGTCGGTCGCGCGAGGACGATAAGGTAGGGTTAGTAGCAGCGCGGGTTGAAGAAAAGCGCTACTACTACGGAGAGTAGCAGCGGCGCTGGATAGGGATACACACTGCTGCTAAGTGGGGCTAGCCATATGCGCCCAGTTCAAACTTAGCAACAACGTGTTTTGCTAAAACGCGCTGCTGCTAAAAGGATAGCAGTAGCGCGTCTTACTGACACGCGCTACTACTAAGTAGCAGCAGCGCCTCATTTTACCCAGCGCTACCGCTAAGATTCTGTGTATAAGGTTTTCCCTAGTAGTGCATGAACTCGTCACACGACCATAGGCACGATTTGGTATCCGCGTCCCGCGTCGAGCTTGCACTTGGCTCAACATAGGACTGTCATATCTTAATACCACTCAATAATGCCTCCGGGGACCTCCTCCTTGAAGAACTGCTGAAGAAGTGCATTTTATTCACGAACAATTTTGTGAAATTTTTGGGGTCACAAAATTCTGTTACCAAAACTTCACAAGATCGATAGGAACTACTCATATGGATGCCTAGGGAATATTTTTGTAGTACTTGTAACAATAGCAATAGTAATAGTAACTTAGCAAGAAAAATATGTGAAAAGTTTTTAGGCACTGGATGTGATTACATTGGATAATATTCATCATATAATAGTCATAACCAAGGGTGACACAGAACTAGCTCCAGTTCATAAATATAATGTAGGCATGTATTCCGTAAATAGTCATACGTGCTTATGGAAAAGAACTTGCATAACATATTTTGTCCTACCCTCCTATGGCAGCGGGGTCCATAAGGAAACTAATGTTTATTAAGGCCTCCTTTTAATAGAGAACCGGAACAAAGCATTAACACATACTGAATACATGAAATCCTCGAACTACAGTCATCACTGAAAAGTTTCCCAACTGTTGTTACCTTGGGGTTTACGGATCATAACACATAATAGGTGAATATGACTTGCAAGATAATATCACGAACATAGATATAATTGCGAAAACATAAACGGTCCAGATCTGAAATCATGGCACTCAGGCCCTAGTGGCAAGCAGTAAGCATAGCAAAGTCATAGCAACATCAATCTCAGAACATAGTGGATACTAGGGATCAAGACCTAAAAAAACTAATTCAATTACATGATGAATCTCATCCAACTCCTCATAGAACAGTGAGCCTACGAAGGAATTACTCACTCCCGGCATGTAGCATCATGAAATTGGTGATGGAGAGTGGTTGGTGATCACGAAGACCGAACACCCCCCCTATCCGGAGCCCCGAATGGGCTCCAGATCTGGCCTCCCGATAAGAACAGGAGGTGGCGACAGCTCCGTATCGTAAAAGATGATGAAACTTTCTCTCCTATTTTTTTTGTCAAAATAGGATTTTATAGCGTCGGAATTAGGGTCAGCGGAGGCTCGTGGGACACACTATCCACCAGGGTGTGCCAGAGGGGGTGGCGCGTCCTGGTGCCTTGTGGGCAGCTGCCCCCCTCAAGTGGGTCTTGGTTACGGAAATTATTATTTATTCCAAAATAATTCTCCAAAAAGTTTCATCCAATTTGGAGAACTTTTATTTCTGCACAGAAACAACACCATGGTAGTTCTGCTGAAAACAACGTCATTCCGGGTTAGTTTCATTCAAATCATGCAAGTTAGAGTCCAAGACAAGAGCAAAAGTGTTAGGAAAAGTAAATACAATGGAGACGTATCAATATGTATGTTGTTGCTTCCTTTAGTGGTGTCATGTGAATGTCGGCTACATGACACTTCACCATACTTGGGCCTAGGGGAAGGCATTGTGGAGTAGTAATTAGATGATGGTTGCTAGAGTGATAGAATCTTAAACCCTAATTTATGTGCTATTCTGTAAGGGGATGATTTGGATCCATATATTTCATGTTATGGTTAGATTTCTCTTAATTCTTGTTTCGTAGTTGCAGATGCTTTCAAGAGGGGGTAATCATAAGTGTGAGGTTAGTTCAAGTAAGAAAAACACCCAAGTACCAGTCCACCCACATATCAAATTATCAAAGTAGTGAACGCCAATCAAACAAACATGATGAAAGTGACAAAATGAATTCCCATGTGTCCACAAGAACACTTTGCTTGCTATAAGTGAAAGTTATAGCCTATCCTTTGCAATAAAAAGGATTAGGTTACCCTGCTACACCTTTGTTCCAACTGCCACTTGTTCCTTGTTACAAATTACCTTGCTATCAAACTACCTGTTACCAATAATTTCAGTGCTTATAGAAAATACCTTGCTAAAAATCGTTTGTCATTTCCTTCTGCTTATCGTTGGGTTCGACACTCTTACTTATCAAAAGGACTAATTTTGATCCCCTATACTTGTGGGTCATCAAGACTCTTTTTTTGCACCGTTGTCAGGGAGTGAAGCGCCTTTGGTAAGTGGAATTTCGTATGGAAACATTTATATTACATGCTGAAATTTACTGTCACTTGTCACTATGGAAAACAATCCTTTGAGGAGTCTGTTCAAGGTATATTCACCTCTACCGGAAGAAATAAGATTTTCCCCTCAACCTACTAAATCTACTGAAAATATTTATTATGAGATTTCTTCAGTTATGTTAGAGAAATTGCTTGCTAATCCTTATGGAGGAGATGGAATAGTACATCCTGATATGCACTTGATATATATAGATGAAATTTGTGGATTGTTTAAGCTTACAGGTTTATTCGAGGATGGAGTTAAGAAGAAGGTGTTCCCTTTATCTTTGGAGGGAAAGGCCTCGACATGGTATAGGCTATTGGATGATACTGGACATGGGACTGGAACCTGCTGAAATTGGAATTTCATCAAAAGTTTTATCCTATGCATCTGGTTCATCTTGATAAGAATTATATATATTATTTTTGCCTCATGAAGGAGAAAGTATATCTCATGTTTGGGCGAGGCTTAAGTACATGATGCACACATGTCCCAATCATGAGCTCTCAAGAGAAATTATTATTTCAAATTTTTATGCTCAGCTTTCTCATAATGATTGATCCATGCTCGATTCTTCTTCTACCGGTTCTTTTATGAAGGAAACAATTGAATTCAAGTGGAATATTTTGGAAAGAGTTAAACATAACTATGAAGATTGGGAATTCAACAAAGGTAAAGAGTTAGGTATAAATCTTGAGTTTGATTGTGTTAAATCTTTTATGGAAACCGATGCTTTTCATAAGTTTAGTACTAAATATGGACCAGACTCTAAGATAGTAGATACATTTTGTGAATATTTTGATGCTCATGTTTATCTCCCAAAGGAGAAGTGGTTTAAATATCATCCCCCTATTAAAGGGAAGATAGAGGAACACGTTATAGTTAAAGATGAAGCTATCATTTACAATGTGGATCCAGTTGTGCCTACTGCTTATATTGAGAAGCCTCCTTTGGTGAATAAATGTAATATTATAACACCTGGACCCTCTGAACAAATTGAGGTTGACCCTAATATTGCAATGGTTTAAGATCTCTTGGTTGATAATATTGATGGGCATGTTATTTATTTTTCGATGATGCTGCAAAAATTAATAAACCTGTTAGAAATGAACGTGATATGCTAGATAAGAATAAACCCGTAGTGGGCTTGCATCTTGTTTCTATTAAAATTGTAGATCATTGCTATCATGATTTATGTGACATGGGTGCTAGTCTTAGTGTTATTTCGTTTACTCTATATCGTTAAATTATGAATGATACTGCCCCTGCCGCGATTGATGATATTTAAGTCATTATTAAGCTAGCAAATAGAGCTACTATTAAACCACTTGGGATTGTTTGACATGTTGAATTCTTGTGTGGTAAAATGAAATACCCTACTGACTTCTTATTACTTGGTTAACAACAAGATAACTTTTGTCCCATTACATTTGGTAGACCTTTCTAGAATAATGTTAATGCTGAAATTGATTATGTTAACGAGAAGGTTAGAGTTATATTTGGTGATGTATCTCATGTGTTCAATTTGTCTAAGTTCCGTAAACAACCTCATGAAAAGGAATTGTCTAGTAAGGATGAACTTATTGGTCTTGCTTCTATTGTTGTTCGTCCTACGTATCCTTTAGAATAATATTTGCCAAACCACAAAATAGATGATATGATCTTCAAACAAGTACCTATCCTAAAACATAACTTTCCTGTTGAAACTCTTTGGCATCCTCTTCTCCCTAAGAGTGACCTCGTGTTTGAATTAAAGCAATTACCATACACATTAAACTATGCATATCTTGATGAAAAGAAGATATATCATGTTATTATTAGTGCTAATTCAGAGTATAAGTAAAAGATATTACAAAAAACTCTGAAGAAGCACTGTGCTGCTATTGGATACACTCTTGATGATCTCAAGGGCATCACTCCCTCTCTATGTCAGGACAAGATTAATATTGAGCCCGATGCTAAGCTAGTTGCTGATCATCAACGACGGTTGAATCCTAAGATGAAGGATGTGGTAAGAAATAAAATATTGAAGCTTCTGGAGGCCGTTATAATTTATCCCATTGCTGATAGTAGATGGGCAAGTCCCGTTCATTATGTCCCTAAGAAAGGAGGTATTACCATTTTTCCTAACGATAAAATGATCTTATCCAACAAAGAATTTTAACTGGTTATAGGATGGTAATTGATTTTAGAAAATTAAATAAAGCAACTAGAAAAGATGATTACCCCTTTCCTTTTATTGATCAAATGTTAGAAATATTATCTCAGCATACACATTTCTGCTTCCTAGATGGTTATTCTGGTTTTTCTCAAATACCTATATCACAAGAAGATCAAGAGAAAACTACTTTTACTTCTCCTTTTGGAATGTATTCTTATAGATCTATGCCTTTCGGTTTATGCAATGCACCTGCTACCTTTCAAAGATGTATGACTGCTATATTCTCAGATTTTTGTGAAAAGATTGTTGAGGTATTCATGGAGTACTTTTCCATTTATGGACTTCTTTTGATGCTTGCTTGAGCAACCTTGATTGAGTTTTGTAGAGATTTGAAGAAACTAATCTTGTCTTATATTGGGACAAGTGCCCCTTTATGGTGAATGAAGGTATTGTCCTTGGGCATAAAATTTCTGAAAGAGGTATTGAGGTAGATAAAGCTAAGGTTGATCCATTGAGAAAATGCCATGTCCTAAAGATATAAAAGGTATAATAAGTTTTCTTGGTCATGCTGGTTTCTATAGAAGGTTTATTAAAGACTTCTCTAAGACTTCTAGGCCTCTTACAAATCTTTTGCAAAAAGATGTTCCATTTGTTTTTGATGATGATTGTGTAGAAGCCTTTGAAATACTTAAGAAAGCCTTAACCTCTGCACCTATTGTTGAACCACCTGATTGGAACTTGCCTTTTGAAATTATATTTCATGCTAGTGACTATGTTGGTGCTATTCTAGGACAAAGAGTTGATAAGAAATTGAATGTTATCCATTATGCTAGTAAAATTCTAGATAGTCCTCAAACAATCTATGCTACTACTAAGAAATGTAGGATCGAAAGTATGTCTAGAGGGGGGTGGGTGATTAGACTACTTGGCCAAATAAAAACTTGCCTTTTCCCAATTTTAGTTCTTGGCAGATTTTAGCAACTTAGCACAAGTCAAGCAATCAACCTACACATGCAAGTCTAAGAGTATAGCAGCGAAATGTAAGTCATTGCATATGAAGGTAAAGGGAGGAGTTTGGAGGGAGCAAACGCAATGTTGACCCGGAGATTTTTGGTGTGGTTCCGATAGGTGGTGCTATCGTACATCCACGTTGATGGAGACTTCAACCCACGAAGGGTAACGGCTGCGCGAGTCCACGGAGGGCTCCACCCACGAAGGGTCCACGAAGAAGCAACCTTGTCTATCCCACCATGGCCATCACCCACGAAGGACTTGCCTCACTTGGGTAGATCTTCACGAAGTAGGCGATCTCCTTGCCCGTACAAACTCCTTGGTTCAACTCCACAATCTTGACGGAGGCTCCCAAGTGACACCTAACCAATCTAGGAGACACCACTCTCCAAAAGGTAATAGATGGTGTGTTGTTGATGAACTCCTTGCTCTTGTGCTTCAAATGATAGTCTCGCCAACACTCAACTCTCTCTCATAGGATTAGATTTTGTGGAAAGATGATTTGAGTGGAAAGCAACTTGGGGAAGGCTAGAGATCAAGATTCATATGGTTGGATTGGAATATCGTGGCCTCAACACATGAGTAGATGGTTCTCTCTCAGAAAATGAATGCTGGAAGTGTAGGCATGTTCTGATGGCTTTCCTCAAGAATGAGGATAGGATGGATGGGTATATATAGCCTCCACACAACATCTAATCGTTACACACAATTTACCAAACTCTGTGGGACCGAATCATAAAAATCGATCAGACCGATTTAGTTCATAATGAGATCGTTAGGCATTTCAGTGGGACCGACATGTCAACTCGGTGGGACCGATTTCATTAGGGTTAGGGCATAAAGTAATCTCGATGAGACCGATTACACAATCGGTGGGACCAACTTTGGTAATAAGCTAACCAGAGAGTTGGTCAGGCAAACTCGGTGGGACCGATTCGCTCGTCTTGGTGGGACCGAAATGTTATGAAAGGGAAACATGGAGTTTGCATTGCAAACTCGGTGGGACCGATCGCTCATCTCGGTTAGACTGAAACATTACGAAGGGAAACAGAGAGTTTGCAATCCCATCTCAGTGAGACCGAGATCCCTATCGGTGAGACTGAAGTGACTAGGGTTTCTCGCAGTGGCTATGTCAAATAAACACGGTGGTTGTTACCTCTTGAGCACTGCGTTGGTTTTCCCTTGAAGAGGAAAGGGTGATGTAGCAAAGTAGCGTAAGTATTTCTCTCAGTTTTTGAGAACCAAGGTATCAATCCAGTAGGAGGCTCCTCAAAAGTCCCACGCACCGACACAAACAAACAAGAACCTTGCAACCAACGCGATAAAGGGGTTTTCAATCCCTTCACGGTAACTTGCGAAAGTGAGATCTAATAGAGATAATAAGATAAGATAAATATTTTTGGTATTTTTATGATATAGATTGGAAAATAAAAGATGCAAATAAAAGTAGATGGAAAACTTATATGATAAAAGATAGACCCGGAGGCCATAGGTTTCACTAGTGGCTTCTCTCAAGATAGCATAAGTATTACGATGGGTGAACAAATTACTCTCAAGCAATTGATAGAAAAGTGCATAGTTATGAGATTATCTAGGCATGATCATGTATATAGGCATCACATCCGCAACAAGTAGATCGAAACGATTCTGCATCTACTACTGTTACTCCACACATCGACCGACTCATGCCTGCATCTAGAGTATTAAGTTCATAATAACAGAGTAACGCATTAAGCAAGATGACATGCCGTAGAGGGATAAACTCATGCAATATGATATAAACCCCATATTTTTATCCTCGATGGCAACAATACAATACATGCCTTGCTACCCCTGCAGTCGCTGGGAAAGGACCCCGCAAGATTGAACCCAAAGCTAAGCACTTATCCCATTGCAAGAAAGATAAATCTAATAGGCCAAACAAAACTGATAATTCGAAGAGACTTGCAAAGATAACCAATCACACATAAAAGAATTCAGAGAAGATTCAACTATTTCTCATAGATAAACTTGATCATAAAC
This sequence comes from Triticum dicoccoides, assembly GCF_002162155.2. Classification (NCBI taxonomy): domain Eukaryota; kingdom Viridiplantae; phylum Streptophyta; class Magnoliopsida; order Poales; family Poaceae; genus Triticum; species Triticum dicoccoides. Next base: position 254,720,459 of record NC_041387.1, read on the forward strand.
CCACAATTCATCGGATCTCGACAAACACACCGCAAAAAGAGTTACATCGAATAGATCTCCAAGAAGATCGAGGAGAACTTTGTATTGAGATTCAAAGAGAGAGAAGAAGCCATCTAGCTAATAACTATGGACCCGAAGGTCTGTGGTAAACTAGTCACAACTCAACGGAGAGGCCTTGGAGATGATGTAGAGGCCCTCCATGGTCGATTCCCCCTCCGGCGAAGCGCCGGCGAAGGCTCCAAGATGGGATCTCGTGGATACAGAAGGTTGCGGCGGTGGAAATAGTTTTTCGTGGTGCTCCTGGATGTTTTCAGGGTACGTGGATATATATAGGCGAAGGAGGTAGGTCAGGGGATCCACGAGGGCCCCACGAGGTTGGGGCGCGCCCACCCCCTTAGGGCGCACTGGGAACCCTCGTGGCCGTCTCGTTCGTTGCTTGACATCCACTCTAAGTCTCTTGGATTGCGTTTGTTCCAAAAAGATCGCTCCCGAAGGTTTCATTCCATTTGGACTCTGTTTGATATCCTTTCTTTCGAAACACTAAAATAGGCAAAAAAACAGCAATTCGGGCTGGGCCTCTGGTTAGTAGGTAGTCCCAAAAATGATATAAAACTGTAAAGTAAAGCCCATAAACATCCAAAACGGATAATATAATAGCATGGAACAATCAAAAATTATAGAGACAGTGGAGACGTATCAAGCATCCCCAAGCTCAATTCCTGCTCGTCCTCGAGTAGGTAAATGATAAAAACAGAATTTTTGATGTGGAATGCTTCCTAGCATAATTCTCAATGTAATTTTCTTTATTGTGGCATGATTGTTCAGATCCAAATGATTCAAGATAAAAGTTCATAAAACATAAAAATAGTAATACTTCAAGCATACTAACAAGTAATCATGTCTTATCAAAATAGGATAGCGAAAGAAAGCTCATCCCTACAAAATCATATAGTTAGGCCATGCTTCATTTTCATTACACAAAATACTCCCATCATGCACAACCCCAATTTCAGCCAAGCAATTGGTTCATACTTTTTAACACGCTTCAGCTTTTTAACTCTTAAGCAATACATGAGCGCAAGCCATGGACATGCACTATATGTGGCATAGGGTGGTGGTTGTGAAGACAAAAAAGGGAGAAGATAGTCTCACATCAACTAGGCGTATTAACGGGCTATGGAGATGCCCATTAATAGATATCAATGTAAGTGAGTAGGGATTGCCATGCAACAGATGCATTAGAGCTATAAATATATGAAAGCTCAACAAAAGAAACTAAGTGGGTGTGCATCCAACTTGCTTGCTCACGAAGACCTAGAGCATTTTGAGGAAGCCCATCATTGGAATATACAAGCCAAGTTCTATAATGAAAAATTCCCACTAGTATATGAAAGTGACAACATAGGAGATTCTCTATCATGAAGATCATGGTGCTACTTTGAAGCACAAGTGTGGAAAAGAGATAGTAGCATTGTCCCTTCTCTCTTTTTCTCTCATTCCTATTTTTTATTTGGTGGGATTCTTTGGCTTATTTTTTTATATGGGCTTCTTTGGCCTCTTTTATTTTTATAAAGTCCGAAGTCTCATCCCGACTTGTGGGGGAATCATAGTCTTCATGATCCTTTCCTCACTTGGGACAATGCTCTAGTAATGAAGATCATCACACTTTTATTGATTTACAACTCAAGAATTACAACTCAATACTTAGAAAAAATATGACTCTACGTGAATGCCTCCGGTGGTGTACCAGGATATGCAATGAATCAAGAGTGGCATGTATGAAAAATTATGAAGGTGGCCTTGCCACAAATATGATGTCAATTGCATGATCATGCAAAGAGCAATATGACAATGATGAGGCGTGTCATAATAAACGGAACAGTGGAAAGTTGCATGGCAATATATCTCGGAATGGCTATGGAAATGCCATAATAGGTAGGTATGGTGGCTGTTTTGCGGAAGGTAAATGGTGGGTGCATGATACCAGCGAAAGTTGCGCGGTATAATAGAGGCTAGCAATGGTGGAATGGTGAGAGTGCGTATAATCCATGGACTCACATTAGTCATAAAGAACTCATATAATTATTGCAAATGTCTACTTTCCCTCGAAGCAAAGTACTACTATGCATGCTCCTAGGGGAAGGGTTGGTAGGAGTTAACCATCGCGCGACCCGACCTCCACTTATAAGGAAGACAATTAAAAGAGCATCCCATGCAACAAATTTGTCACACAACTTTTACCATACGTGCATGCTACGGGACTTGCCAACTCCAACACAAGTATTTCTCAATTTCATAATTAGCCAACTAGCATGACTCTAACATTACCACCATTATATCTCAAAACAATTATCAAGCTTCAAATTGATCATAGTGTTTAATGCACTTTCTATGATAGTTTTTATTATACCCAACTTGGATGCTCATCATTCTAGGGCCAATTTTATAACCATAGAAAATACCATGCTGTTCTAAAAGACTCTCAAAATGATATAAGTGAAGCACGAGAGATCAAAAATTTCTACAATATAAAGCCACCGCCGTGCTCTAAAAGATATAAGTGAAGCACAAGAGCAAAACTATCTAGCTCAAAAGATATAAGTGAAGCACATAGAGTATTCTAATAAATTCCAAATCAAGTGTGTCTCTCCCAAGGTGTGTACAGCAAGGATGATTGTGGTAATATAAAAAGCAAAGACTCATATCATACAAGACGCTCCAAGGAAAACACATATCATGTGCCGAATAAAAATATAGCTCCAAGTAAAGTTACCGATAGACGAAGACGAAAGAGGGGATGCCTTCTGGGGGATCCCCAAGCTTAGGCTTTTGGTTATCCTTGAATATCTTGGGGTGCCATGGGCATCCCCAAGCTTAGGCTCTTGTGACTCCTTATTCCGTAGTCCATCAAATCTTTACCCAAAACTTGAAAACTTCACAACACAAAACTCAACAGGAAATCCCATAAGCTCCGTTAGTGTAAGAAAGAAAAACCACCACATAAGGTACTGTAATGAACTCATTCTTTATTTATATTGGTGTTAAACCTACTGTATTCCAACTTCTCTATGGTTCATACCCCCCGATACTAGCCATAGATGCATCAAAATAAGCAAACAACACACGAAAAACATAATCTGTCAAAAATAGAACAGTCTGTAGCAATCTGTAACTTTCGAATACTTCTCGAACTCTAAAAATCCTACCAAAATAGGAAGTCCTAGGATCTATTGATCTACTGAAAAAAGAATCAACAAGAAAGAACGTTCCTGTGATTTATTAAAATTATTCTCGTGCAGGCAAAAGTTTCTATTTTTTCAGCAGAATCAAATCAACTATCACCTTAGGTTATCCTATAGGGTCTACTTGGCACAAACACTAATTAAAACATAAAACCACATCTAAAAAGAAGCTAGATGAAATATTCATTACTAAACAGAAGCAAAAAGCAAGAAACAAACATAAAAGTTGGTTGCCTCCCAACTAGCGCTATCGTTTAACGCCCCTAGCTAGGCATAAAAGCGAGAATAGATCTAAGTAGTGCCATAATAATAAGATAGATCACGAAAACTCATTTCATATTCTCTACATTCAGCAGCAAGTTTTCTTTGAGGCAACCAAAAGTAATCAAAAGGGCTAAATTTAATGGGATAGAAGTCTCCAAGATCAATCTCGGGAGGTATAGGTTCCTCCTTTGGCCCTTCATATTGCACAACCAATTCATCATTATAAGCATTCTTTTGGCAGAACTTCGTGAGCCTATACTCAAGAGAATATCCTAGCTCATTATTTCGAATATCAAAATCATTATTAAGTTCGAAAATTCTATCAATTAGAACATTAGTAGGAACCTTTTTTCTAAGGTTTTCATTAAAAGCAACATAGTCTAAAGATTGAAAATGCATTGTTTCCTATTGATCAAAGAGGATTGCCTCTATGGGAGGACGGCCAACATCCACCCTATAGTGCACAAAGATTTCTTTGGCCTCTTTTATTATAAATCTGAACTCATGTGCCAAAAAGATAGTAGCGGGGTGCTTAATAGAGGAATGCTCAATATTAGAAAATTCTAGGAAAATCCTTTGTATGCAAGGGTGCATGTGCATAAATTGCCTTTCAAGTTCAACAATAAGCTTGGTGATAGCATCTTCAAGACTACTAGTTCTATGAAGAATAGAACCACCCATAGAAGGTAAAGCACCAGCACAAGTAAAGAAAACTTGAATAACCCCTTTTCCAATAATATTACAAGTACCGATTTGAAATTTTTTGTATGTAAGATAGGGGTTCTTCAGCAGGAGCATCCGAATTTTCCATATTATTATTATTGTCCATATCGACGATAATTTCCCCAATTTGAGACATAACGTTAGAAAATGCAAGGAGCAAGTGAAAGAGGAAGGCGAACGGAAAAGAGAGGGCGAATAAAACGGCAAGGGTGAAGTGGGGGAGAGGAATACGAGAGGCAAATGGCAAATAATGTAATGTGAGGGAGATGAGTTTGTGATGGGTACTTGGTATGTCTTGACTTCAGCAAAGACTTCCCTGGCAACGGTGCGAGAAATCCTTCTTGCTACCTCTTGAGCACTGCGTTGGTTTTCCCTTGAAGAGAAAAGGGTGATGCAGTAAAGTAGCATAAGTATTTCCCTCAGTTTTTGAGAACCAAGGTATCAATCCAATAGGAGGCTCCTCAAAAGTCCCACGCACCTACACAAACAAACAAGAACCTCGCAACCAATGCGATAAAGGGGTTGTCAATCCCTTCACGGTAACTTGCGAAAGTGAGATCTGATAGAGATAATAAGATAAGATAAATATTTTTGGTATTTTTATGATATAGATTGGAAATTAAAACATGCAAATAAAAGTAGATGGAAAACTTATATGATAAAATATAGACCCGGGGCCATAGGTTTCACTAGTGGCTTCTCTCAAGATAGCGTAAGTATTACGGTGGGAGAACAAATTACTGTCGAGCAATTGATAGAAAAGTGCATAGTTATGAGATTATCTAGGCATGATCATGTATATAGGCATCGCGTCCGCAACAAGTAGATCGAAACGATTCTGCATCTACTACTATTACTCCACACATCGACCAACTCCTGCCTGCATCTAGAGTATTAAGTTCATAAGAACAGAGTAACGCATTAAGTAAGATGGCATGACGTAGAGGGATAAACTCATGCAATATGATATAAACCCCATCTTTTTATCCTCGATGGCAACAATGCAATACGTGCCTTGATGCCCCTGCTGTCACTGGGAAAGGACACCGCAAGATTGAAACCAAAGGTAAGCACTTCTCCCATTATAAGAAAGATCAATCTAATAGGCCAAACCAAACTGATAATTCAGAAGAGACTTGCAAAGATAACCAATAACACATAAAAGAATTCAGAGAAGATTCAATTATATCTCATAGATAAACTTGATCACAAACCCACAATTCATCGGATCTCGACAAACACACCGCAAAAAGAGCTACATCGAATAGATCTCCAAGAAGATCGAGAACTTTGTATTGAGATTCAAATAGAGAGAAGAATCCATCTAGCTAATAACTATGGACCCGAAGGACTGTGGTAAACTACTCACAACTCATCGGAGAGGCCTTGGAGATGATGTAGAGGCCCTCCGTGGTCGATTCCCCCTCCGGCGAAGCACCGGCGAAGGCTCCAAGATGGGATCTCGCGGATACAGAAGGTTGCGGCAGTGGAAATAGTTTTTTGTGGTGCTCCTGGATGTTTTCAGGGCACGTGGATATATATAGGCAAGGAGGTAGGTCAGGGGAGCCATGAGGGGCCCACAAGGGTGGGGGGCGTGCCCACCCCCTTAGGGAGCGCCGGGCACCCTCGTGGCTGCCTTGTTCATTGCTTGACCTCCACTCCAAGTCTCTTAGATTGTGTTTGTTCCAAAAAGAGCTCCCGAAGGTTTCATTCCGTTTGGACTCTGTTTGATATTCCTTTCCTTCGAAACACTGAAATAGGCAAAAAATAGCAATTCGGGCTGGGCCTCCAGTTTGTAGGTTAGTCCCAAAAATGATATAAAAGTCTAAAGTAAAGCCCATAAACATCCGAAACGGGTAATATAATAGCATGCAACAATCAAAAATTATAGATACGTTGGAGACGTATCAGTGGCGCTGGATAGATCAAATCGGTGGGGCCGAGTTTTACTTTTGGTTTGGGACATATGTGGATATGAGAAAGTGGTTGAGGGTTTTTGGAGCATATCACTAAGCATTTTGAGCAAGCAAGCCATTAAGCAACACCTCATCCCCTTTTAATAGTATTGGCTTTTCTTATGGACTCAATGTGATCTTGGATCACTAAAAGTAAAATGTAGAGTCTTGAGCTTTTAGAGCTTGAGCCAATCCTTTGTCCTTAGCATTTTGAGGGGTCCACATTCCTAATCGATGCCATGCCAATCATTGAACTTTCCTGAAATATTCATCTTGAAATAGCATTAGTTCAATGCGCTATATGTTGTTAATCATTACCGAAACAATCCAGCGATAGTTGCACTTTCAATCTCCCCCCTTTTGGAAATTGATGACAACATATAGATCAAAGCTTCGAAAAATGATAATAAGATTGAAATACATCATCGTTTTGAGAAGTATGTGATAAGAAAGAGCTCCCCCTAAATTTGTGCATTATTTAAGATTTGCTTTTGAATGCAAAGGCACAATCGATTAGTCATGGGTTACTCTTCCGTGTCACATACATCTTGGTGGAGTGCTCAAAATGACAACAATTAAAAGCATGCACTCATCACCAAGGAAAGTGAATGATCATATATGGATATAAGAGATAATATCATCCAAACACACATTAAAGTAGCATATGATCAAACACATGATCATTCAAGTATCTCACACAAGGACATAAGGTATCAAGCAAGCATACAATAAAGTTCAACAAAATAAAGTGCAAGAGAGACAAAAAGCAACACTCTCTCCTGAAGGCTATGATCTATACATATTTATCCCCCCTGGCAACAATTTACCAAAAAGTTCAAATATGCATAGTGCTATGTGTCTCTCAGGCTTGGTCTCCGTGAGGTGGTGTAGTTATGACTCCAAGGACGAAGGCTTCAGTTGATGTAGCTGGAGCTGCTGGAGTGGCTGCTGGAGGTGGCAGTGAAGTTGTGGCTGCTCGTGCAGATGTAGTTGTTGTAGTATCAGGTACTGGCACTACAGCTGACCTCTGACCTGTTGGCACATACTGAAAAGCTTATGTAGTTGCCTTTCCTTTCTTCAAGAACACTTGAAATGCCTCTTCAGCACTTGGAATCTTTGCAGCTTTCTCTGCCCTTCCCTTTGCTCTCTTCTCATGTGCTTGCACTGATGAAGGATCATTCTCATCCATGATAACTGTGTTGTCTTCAAAATCTGGCTTGAGAGGTAAGTGCTCCTTGTCCAAAAAATAAGTGCATGTGCCCATCTTTGAGTTGATGAGCACCTAAATGTGTGGAGCATACCCACAAGACCTTTTCTGGTCAGCAGCTATCCTCTTGATTGTCTCTACAATCAGACTCATGACCTTGAATTTTTTAGGGACATAAAAAATGTGCAGCAAGTTGATTGAATGTCCTCTTATCATTCTGTGATCTCTAGACTTGGGCAATAGAGTATGCCTAAGGATGGTGTTGATAGTAGGTAGACCAGACAACAAATATTTCATAGAGCCCAACTTTTGAGTTTCCAGGGCTTCATCAGGAATTTCCTTGTACATACTTGCCATGGAGTTGTGGTCTTTCTTCTTCTTGGCATACACATCCAAATCATCCTCATGATCTTCTAGAGCATTCATCAGCTTGGCCCATTCATTAACAGTTGACTGGTACCTTGTACCTTCAGACATCCACATGATCCTTCCATCTGGATAGAAATGAGAAGTGGAGTAGAATTGCATGATCAGCTCACCATTCCACTTGGTGAGCTTCTCTCCAACAAACTTGTCAACTCCACAAGCCTTAAAACGGTCATATACACCTGGGAAGTGATCTTCATTCTCTCTGATGTATGTCCAGTCAACCCATCTCATATCACAGACAATTGGCTTCTTGTGAAGCAGAATGGTCTCATAGAAGTCTTGCCGTTCTTTGGTGTGGAACCTATAATCCACGACAGTTCTCCTCACAAAATAAGGATCACTAAGGGAGTCCCAGATTAGGGGGTGTCCGGATAGCCGAACTATCACCTTTGGCCGGACTCCTGGACTATGAAGATACAAGATTGAAGACTTCGTCCCATGTCCGGATGGGACTTTCCTTGGCGTGCAAGGCAAGCTTGGCAATACGGATATGTAGATCTCCTACCATTGTAACCGACTCTGTGTAACCCTAACCCTCTTCAGTGCCTATATAAACTGGAGGGTTTTAGTCCGTAGGACGAACAACAATCATACCATAGGCTAGCTTCTAGGGTTTGGCCTCTCTGATCTCGTGGTAGATCTACTCTTGTACTACCCATATCATCAATATTAATCAAGCAGGAGTAGGGTTTTACCTCCATCGAGAGGGCCTGAACCTGGGTAAAAACATCGTGTCCCTTGTCTCCTGTTACCATCCGCCTAGACGCACTGTTTGGGACCCCCTACCCGAGATCCGCCGGTTTTGACACCGACATTGGTGCTTTTATTGAGAGTTCCTCTGTGTCGTCGCCATCAGGAAGGATGCCTCATCCCGTCTTTAAAGAAGGCACTATTGCTAAAGGAGCTTTGGCTATCGGCCAAACTCTCCGGCTAGGCGGTTTTCTTATGACCGCCTGTCTGGCCACCGCATCGACGATGACTCCTCGGGTCATCGAAAGCAATCTTCACGTTAGCTCGGAACTCGACGAGCACTTAGATCTGATGGAGCTCTCTTCCGTAAATGAGCTCTTGGATTGTATCGCCGCCCTGGGAGTCGCTACAGACTATGATCAGATTGGGCCTAAAACCGATCTAAGAGAGATCAATTCTCCCTAGGTTACCCACCATGTTGCCGTGGTTGAGGAGCAATACGGAGACCCTTCCTCGATTTTAAGGACTAGCTATGTCCGGATTCCCGATCCCTCCATGCCGGATTCCCGCGGAGGGGAGGACGTAACTCAAGCCCTGAACCTAAAGTCAGGCAGCAGGCTAGGTGCATTGGACAACATCCAAGAACCCAAGCTTCTGAGTTCGGAAACTTCTTGGCCCCTGAGCCTGAGATTGGACAGGGTTCCAGATTTAATTCCACTCGTCCACCCAAACATAAGCGATCTATCCCAAATCCGGCAAGAGCCCGCAGAAATAGTACACCAGTACTGGGCCAGATTCCTCCTGGTTATGAACAGAATAAAGGACTGCCGTGAGGAGGACGCGATTACATTCTTCCGCAATAATTGCACGGACAAGGGAATCCTCAACGCCGTAAGTCGTCGTGAAATTACATGCTTCGCTGACTTGGCGTCCATAGCATGAAAGTACAGTGAGATGGAAAGCGCCTGGAAAACCGAAATCAATTTTTGGGACAATCCGGCCCTGAATACAACCCCAGTCCGAAATAAAAGGGTGCATCATCGCCAGACACCTGGGTTAAATACCAAAAAGCAAAAACCCTCTATAGGGCATGGAACCGTACTAGAGGGATGCCTCAATGGACCCTGCAAAATTCATAGTACAGAGGACGCCACTCCAACTCATAGCCTTAGAGCATGTTGGAGACTACGGCAGGTGGCCAAAAGTGGCGAAGAGCTTCTAGCTCCAGAGCATCAACCCAAGGATACCAGTATGGTATTAACAGTCTTCGAGACATTTGCATCAAATAATATGCGGAAACGAACACTCCGCAGCCTTGCCGAAGTCTACCAAGTAGCAACAATAAACCCAAGGAGTGACACGGCTATTACCTTTAATGCCAGTGACGAACCTAAATTCCGAACAGCCCGAGCACCAGCCACACTGGTCCTCAGTCCAATAGTGGACGGCTTTCGCCTCACAAAGGTACTCATGGACGGTGGCAGCGGATTGAACCTCATTTACGAGGAAACTGAGGGAGTCCTGGATTAGGGGGTATCCGGATGGCCGAACTAAGACCTTTGGCCGGACTCCTGGACTATGAGGATACAAGATTGAAGACTCCGTCCCATGTCCGGATGGGACTTTCCTTGGCGTGGAAGGCAAGCTTGGCGATACGATATGAAGATCTCCTCCCATTGTAACCGACTCTGTGTAACCCTAGCCCTCTCCGGTGTCTATATAAACCAGAGAGTTTTAGTCCATAGGACGAACAACAATCATACCATAGGCTAGCTTCTAGGGTTTAGCCGCTCCGATCTCGTGGTAGATCTACTCTTGTACTACCCATATAATCAATATTAATCAAGCAGGAGTAGGGCTTTACCTCCATCGAGAGGGCCCGAACCTGGGTAAAAACATCGTGTCCCTTGTCTCCTGTTACCATCCGCCTTGTCTCCTGTTAACATCCGCCTAGATGCACAGTTCGGGACTCCCTACCCGAGATCCGCCAGTTTTGACACCGACATTGGTGCTTTCATTGAGAGCTCCTCTGTATCGTCGCCTTTAGGCCCGATGGCTTCTTCGCTCGTCAATCGCGATGTGGTCTGGGATGAGACTTTTCTCCCCAGTCAGATCTTCATATTCGGCGGCTTCGCACTGCGGGCCAACTCGTTTGGCCATCTGGAGCAGATTGAAAGCTACGCCCCTGGCCATTAGGTAAGGTTTGGAAGCTTAAACTACACGACAGACATCCGCGGGGACTTGATCTTCGACGGATTCAAGCCACGACAGGGCGCGCCGCACTGTCACGATGGGCATGATTTAGCTCTGCCATCGGACAACACCCAGAGCATCGCTCAGGTGTCCGCTCCGACCATTAGCTCGGAGCCCACTGCCCGAGTCGAGGACAGACGGTTGGACACCGCCCCGGAAGCTGCAACCTCTACGGTGATAGAGCCGGATACCAGCCTAGTCCTTCGCAAGGCTCGTGACTCCAAGGTGCCGGACTCCGATCCAGACTCCGTAAATCCTGCACCTCTTCCGATTAGGCCCGATTGGGCTCCGGTCATGGAGTTCACCGCCGCGGACGTCTTTCAGCACTCCCCTTTTGGCGATATCCTAAATTCATTAAAGTCTCTCTCTTTGTCAGGAGAGCCCTGGACGAACTACGGCCAACACGGTTGGGATGCGGACGATGAAGAAATTCGAAGCCCACCCACCACCCACTTCATAGCCACTGCCGACGATTTAACCGACATGCTCAACTTTGACTCTGAAGACATCGATGGCATGGACGCCGATGAAGGAGACGATCAAGAACCAGCACCTATAGGGAACTGGAAAGCCACCTCGTCATATGACATATACATGGTGGACACCCCTAAAGCGGGGGATGGCGAGGAGAAAACGGAGGATGATCCCTCCAATAAGCAACCCAAGCGCCGACATCAGCGGCGCCGCTCTAAGTCCCGCCAAAGCAAAAACGGCGATTCCGGCACCGGAGATAACAACATGCCAGACAGTCCCGAAGACAACCCCCTCGAGCAAGATTCAGTGCAGGACGATGAAGGAGCCAGCCCTCATGAGGGAGCGGCCGACAAAGAGGATGAGGACGACAATTATATGCCTCCCTTCGAAGACGAGGCAAGCCTCGACGACGATGAATTCGTTGTGCCAGAGGATCCCGTCGAACAAGAGTGTTTCAAACGCAGGCTCGTAGCCACGGCAAGCAGCCTCAAGAAGAAATAGCAGCAGCTTAGAGCTGACCAAGACTTGCTAGCCGACAGATGGACCGAAGTCCTGGCGGCCGAAGAGTATAAACTAGAACGCCCATCCAAGAGCTACCCAAAGCGCAGGCTGCTACCCCAACATGAGGAGGAAGCAACTAAACCTACATCACCAGCGTACGATGCGCCCGATCGGCCACCCCGTGGCTACGATAGAGAGGCCTTCAGGCCCTCGACCCAAGCCGCACCCCGGCACCGCTCAAAACATACCAGAGTACGGGGAGACGCAACAGACCTGCGAGAGATCTTGAAGAATAAGGCAAGGCAAACAAGATCGATCTACGGATCGCATGGGCGCCCCGCTTCACGTGATGCTAGCCGTCACGCCAAACATAATAAGTATGGCCCGGCTGAATACAACAGACCAAGCTCATCCGAGCTGCGTCGTGATATAGCCCAGTATAGGAGCGCCGCACACCCACTATGCTTCACAGACGAAGTAATGGATCATCAAATCCCTGAGGGCTTCAAACCCGGAAACTTTGAATCATACGATGGCACAACAGATCCTGCGGTATGGATCGAGGATTATCTCCTTCATATCCACATGGCCCGTAGTGATGATCTACACGCCATCAAATACCTCCCACTCAAGCTTAAAGGACCAGCTCGACATTGTCTTAATAGCCTGCCAGCGGAGTCAATTAGTTGTTGGGAGGACCTGGAATCCGCATTCCTTGACAACTTCCAGGGCACGTATGTGCGACCACCAGACGCCGATGACCTAAGCCACATAATCCAGCAGCCAGAGGAATCGGCCAGACAATTCTGGACATGGTTCCTAACCAAGAAAAACCAAATAGTTGATTGTCCGGACGCCGAGGCCCTTGCAGCCTTCAGGCACAACATCCGAGACGAATGGCTTGCCCGGCACCTAGGACAGGAAAAGCCAAAATCTATGGCAGCCCTCATGACACTCATGACCTGCTTTTGTGCGGGAGAAGACAGCTGGCTAGCTTGTAGCAATAACATAACCAAGAGCCCCGGCAATTCGGATACCAAGGACAACAACGGCAGGTCACGTCGCAACAAGCATAAGCGCGACATTAACGGTGACAATACTAAAGATACGATAGTCAATGCCGGATTCAGAGGCTTTAAACCGAGTCAACGGAAGAAGACATTCAAAAGAAACCCTCAGGGCCCATCCATCTTAGACCGGATACTCGATCGCTCGTGCCAGATACACGGCACCCCCGAGCAGCCAGCCAATCACACCAACAGGGATTTTTGGGTGTTCAAGCAGGCAGGCAAGTTAAGTGCCGAAACCAGAGACAGGGGGCTACATAGCGATGACGAGGAGGGGCCCCGGCCGCCGAACAACAAAGGACAGAAGGGATTTCCCCCGCAAGTTCGGACAGTGAACATGATATACGCAACCCACATCCCCAAAAGGGAGCGGAAGCGTGCTCTCAAGGACGTCTATGCGTTGGAGCCAGTTGCCCCAACGTTCAACCCATGGTCCTCCTGCCCGATCACCTTCAATCGAAGGGACCATCCCACCAGCATCCGTCACGGCGGATTCGCCGCACTGGTCCTAGACCCAATTATCGACGGATTTCACCTTACCAGAGTCCTAATGGACGGCGGCAGTAGCCTGAACCTGCTTTACCAGGACACAGTGCGAAAAATGGGCATCGATCCTTCAAGGATTATAACCCACAAAGACAACCTTCAAAGGTGTCATACGAGGTGTAGAGGCCAGCTGTACAGGCTCGGTTACACTCGAAGTGGTCTTCGGATCCCCGGATAACTTCCGGAGCGAGGAGTTAATCTTTGACATAGTCCCATTCCGCAGCGGCTATCACGCCCTGCTTGGACGAACCGCATTTGCGAAATTCAATGCGGTGCCGCACTACGCATATCTCAAGCTCAAGATGCCAGGACCTCGCGGAGTCATCACGGTAAACGGAAACACCGAACGCTCTCTCCGAACAGAGGAGCACACGGCAGCCCTGGCGGCAGAAGTACAGAGTAGCCTCTCAAGGCAGCTCTCCAATCCAGGCGTCAAACGTCCGGACAACGTCAAGCGAGCCCGAAGTAACCTAGAACAAATCCGGCTGGCACGTTCCGAGCAAGCATAGCAGTGCGGCCCCAACCCCAGCCCCCGCCAAATGGCGACACTGGTACCACGCGTACATAATTACGCCTTAGAGATACCATGGGCATAAGGGGAGGGGCACAACAACGACACGCCCAGAATGCGGCTCAAACACACTAAGGGGCTGATGTAGGGCAAAACCCTAGGTGGATGATCTTTCACATTTGGAGGTATCCCACGGGAGAAACACGAAGAACACGCGGAAGCACAAAGGAGAAATCACGGGGAGGATGAGAGAGAATCACGAAACCGACAGAGAATCAATCACACGAGTGCTAGATCACCGAACACAAAGAGGTACATATGATCCATAGTCAACAAATGTAAGGATACAAAGGACAGTTCATCTCCTAACGGAGGTCTTGATGGTCTTCCCTCGAGAGGGGTCTTGAATCCGCTTGGGGGATCTTCTCCGAAGAGGTCCTGAACTCCGAGGAGAAGTATCCAAGTGGATGAGCAAAGGCTCTCTCACAAATATAAGCTAATCCTATGCTGCCCGTACAAGGAGGTGGGGGTGTCCTATTTATAGTCTTAGTGCAAATGGAAGTCAAAACGAAGGGGTACAAGGGCTCCAGCCCGCAGGTTCGGTCACTCAGGAGTCGGACGTCCGGAGGCTCGGGACGGTCCGGTCGTTCGGGCGCGCTCGGACGTCCGTTGTTTCAGCTCGGGTGTAGGCGCGTCGGTCGTCCGCAGGGGGTCGGTCGTCCGGGGCTTCAAGAGGGTCCGGTCGTCCGGGCGAGCTCGGACGTCCGTAGTTTCAGTTCGGGTGCTTGGCGTCCGGTCGTCCGGTCCACTCCGGACGTCCGTAGATTTGGTTCGGGTGCTTGGCGTCCGGTCGTCCGGTCCACTCCGTACGTCCGTAGATTTGGTTCGGGTGACGAAGTGTCGGACGTCCGGAGGGGTCCGGTCGTCCGTGTCCTGGGACTCGTCGGACGTCCGGACATTGTCGGTCGTCCGGCGCCTGTAGCTTCGCGGCAACTCTTCTTCTCGTTCATCCTGATTGGGGGCCTCGCCGTCTTGGCTCTTGGGGGTCGCTGCTCCGTGGCTCGTTTCCAGGCACCTGATAACACACAGAGTTTCTGAATGAGGTAGTAGCCATGTCTCCTGAGTAGGAATAGGAAGTTTGGAGAGGAGCGAGTTCACCTTATCTTCAATGGCCTTAGCTCGGGCTCGTGTCATGGGTCCAAGTGGTGTTGAGGGAGATGTAGGCACGTCCATGGGGATGAGTGAGGGATGCTCCGCATCACCTCCCCCCCTTGGGAGAGATCCGACCTCAGATCGAAAGATGCATCTCCATGGTAAGGTGTTAGGTCCTTGATGTTGAAGATGTCGCTCACATTGTACTTGTCTTGTGGCAGGTCGATCTTGTAGGTGTTGTCGTTGTAGCGTGCAAGAACCTTGAAAGGTCCATCGGCCCGAGGGAGAAGCTTGGACTTGCGTTCGTTGGGGAAGCAGTCCTTGCGAAGATGTAGCCACATGAGATCACCAATGTTGAATGCCTTTGGTTGCTTGTTGGTGTTGAGCTTGGTCGCTAGTCATTGTACTTGGCGCTCGATGGTGTGCCTTGTATCTTCATGCATCTTCTTGATTTAGCTTGCACGAGCGCTTGCGTCTAGGTTGGTTCATTCTTGTAGAGGAAGAGGTAGAATGTCCAATGGGGACAAAGGGTTGAAGCCGTAGACGACCTCGAAGGGGGACTTGCCGGTCGTGGAATGTCTTGCACGGTTGTAGGCATACTCGGCGATGGGTAGACACGCCTCCCACTCTTTGATGTTCTTCTTGATCAACACGCGAAGTAGAGTGGAGAGTGTACGGTTCGTCACCTCCGTTTGGCCGTCGGTTTGTGGATGGTATGCCGAAGAGAACAATAGCTTGATTCCGAGCTTGGCGCATAGGGTCTTCCAAAAGTAACTCAGGAACTTGATGTCACGATCCGAGACAATCGTCTTTGGCAATCCATGAAGTCGCAAGATTTCCCTACAAAAGAGATTAGCAATATGTGAAGCATCGTCTATCTTGTTGCAAGGAATGAAATGTGCCATCTTAGAAAATCTGTCCACAACAACAAAGACGGAATCCTTGCCATTTTGAGTTCTAGGCAAACCAAGTACAAAATCCATGCTAATGTCTTCCCAAGGTTGATAAGGAATAGGAAGTGGCATGTAAAGACCATGGGATTGAGCTTTTGACTTAGCTTTGGGACATGTAGAGCATCGAGTGGTGAAGCGTGAGACGTCGCGGAACATCTTGGGCCAAAAGTAGTTCTTGGAGAGCGTGCGAAGGTCTTGTCGCGTCCAAAGTGTCCCATGAGTCCACCTCCATGAGCCTCTTGCAAAAGTAGCAAACGAAGAGAAGACTCGGGAATGCAAAGTTTGTTAGCTCTCATAAGAAAATCATCCTTTATGTAATATCGTTCCCAAGACGTGTGTGTCAAACACTTAGCGTAAGGAGTAGCAAAAGAAAGATCATGCTCATACAAGTCTTTTATATGCTCAAAACCAATAACATTCAACTCAAGTTTAGTCACAAGTGTGCATATGCGTGAAAGTGCATCCTCTACTACATTTTCTTTACCCTTAATGTACTTGATCACATAAGGAAAAGATTCAATGAATTCACTCCATTTGGCATGACGCTTGTTCAATTTAGTTTGACCTTTTAGGTACTTAAGCGTTTCATGATCGGTATGGATGACAAACTCATGAGGTCTAAGATAATGTTCCCAAACATGTAGCACACGCACTAAAGCATACAATTCTTTGTCATAGATGGGATAATTAAGTTGAGCACCAGAGAGTTTTTCACTAAAATAAGCAATGACTCGTTTTTCTTGCATCAAAACTCCGCCAATTCCGGTACCACTTGCATCACAATGAACCTAAAAAGTTTTGTCAAAATTGGGCAAAGCAAGAATCGGGGCATGAGTAAGCAAAGACTTGAGTTCATCAAAAGCGGTGGATTGCAAAGATCCCCAAACAAAAGGAGCATTCTTCTTACTCAAGGCATGCAAAGGAGCGGCAATTGTGCTAAAGTTTTTCACAAATCGGCGATAAAATCATGCAAGGCCAAGGAAACTACGCACTTGTTGCAAATTGGTTGGTTGGGGCCAAGTTTTAATTGCCTCAATTTTAGTTTCGTCAAGCATATCATCAAGCATATCATCAAGCCACTTTTAAGATCTATTTTTGAGAAAAAGTTGGCTACGATGTCCTCTTCCAGTCCTGTCAAAGGAACAAAGAGTTTAGATCCCACATAAAGTCACACTATGAAATTCGGGTATCCCGTAAGGGACTAAATGTAAGCTTACTTCGGAGGCTTGATGTTTGGCGCAGAGTC
The DNA here is from genome assembly GCF_002162155.2 of Triticum dicoccoides. Taxonomy (NCBI): domain Eukaryota; kingdom Viridiplantae; phylum Streptophyta; class Magnoliopsida; order Poales; family Poaceae; genus Triticum; species Triticum dicoccoides. The sequence goes on from NC_041387.1 coordinate 254,737,672, forward strand.
TGCGATCCTCGGTGACGGGAGGGGAGACCTCGGAACTCTTGAAAAGCACCTTCCAGGCGTCCTCGTGCTTTGTTTCAAAGAGCCGGGATAGAGTCTGGTGCTGGGCCGGGTCGAACTCCCACAAATTGAAGTCTTGTCATTGACACGGGAGGATCCGGCGGAAGAGCATGACCTGGACTACGTTGACAAGCTTGACCTTCTTGGTCACCAGGTCTCGGACGCAGGTTTGGAGTTCGGTCACCTCTTCCAGATTGCCCCACGACAGGCCCGTCTCTTTCCAAGATGTGAGCCGGGTGGGGATGCCGGATCGAAATTCGGGGGCCGCTGCCCACTTAGGGTCACGCGGCTCGGTGATATAAAACCACCCCAATTGCCACCCTTTGATGGTTTCCATGAAGGCACCCTCGAGCCAAGTGACGTTGGCCATCTTGCCCACCATAGCACCTCCGCATTCTGCTTGTCGGCCTTTCACAACCTTCGGCTTGACGCTGAAGATCTTCAGCCATAAGCCAAAGTGAGGCTGGATGCGGAAGAAGGCCTCACACACGATGATAAACGCCGAGATATTGAGGATCAAGTTCGGGGCCAGATCGTGGAAGTACAGGCCGTAGTAGAACTTGAGCCCCCGGACGAACGGGTGAAGAGGAAAACCCAGTCCGCGGAGGGAAATGGGGAAGAAAAACAACCCTCTCATGGGGCCTGGGTGTGGGGATGAGTTGCCCCACATCTGGAAGCCGGTGCGCGATGTCGTCAGACAAGTATCCGGCCTTCCTCAGCTTTTTGATTTTCCCCTCCGTGATGGAGGAGGCCATCCATCTACCTCCCGCTCCGGACATGGTTGGAGAAGGTTGAGGTGGGAAGTGTGGGCTTGGGCGCTGGAGCTCGAGTGCGCAGGGACGAATAAGCAGAAGAGGAAGAAGGCATGAATGGAAGGGGCAGATTCTTATCCCCTTATATGGGCGGCCAAAACTACAAGCCCCCCACCGGCCTAATAAAACTCGCTTATCTCCCAAGTGCCGCGGTTAATGGCGCGGTTGGGTTACCCACGCCCCTATTGATGAGAATCCCGGAATAAGGGGACACGATCTCTGCTTTGACAAGACGTGCGAAGGTGGAACAATAAAATGAATAAAAGCCTGGCTTTGGCATGATGTCATGCCGCGGAATACGTCAGCAGATCCGATTGATGTAAATATTATTCTCTCTACGGTGGAATGTGGAACTTATTTTGCAGAGCTGGACACTACCCTGGTGTTCAACATCTTCTATGGAATATTCAGAGGAGGAACCCGCCTTGCAATGCCGAAGACAACTTGCGCGCCGGACTCGTCGTCATTGAAGCCTAGTTCAGGGGCTACTCAGGGAGTCCTGGATTAGGGGGTGTCCGGATGGCCAGACTAAGACCTTTGGCCGGACTCCTGGACTATGAAGATACAAGATTGAAGACGCCGTCCCGTGTCCGGATGGGACTTTCCTTGGCGTGGAAGGCAAGCTTGGCAATAGGATATGAAGATCTCCTCCCATTGGAACCGACTCTGTGTAACCCTAGCCCTCTCCGGTGTCTATATAAACTGGAGAGTTTTAGTCCATAGGACGAAAAAAATCATACCATAGGCTAGCTTCTAGGGTTTAGCCGCTCTGATCTCGTGGTAGATCTACTCTTGTACTACCCATATCATCAATATTAATCAAGTAGGAGTAGGGCTTTACCTCCATCGAGAGGGCCCGAACCTGGGTAAAAACATTGTGTCCCTTGTCTCCTGTTACCATCCGCCTAGACGCACAGTTCGGGACCCCCTACCTGAGATCCGCCGGTTTTGACACCGACAGAAATCCTCCGAAAAAATGGAAATAGATTGGAGCCGCATTGAGCGAAGAAGCACAACCTTTAGAGGAATAATCCCCAGTCGGGAAGCATGCTGTACAGGAAAAATCACACTTGTTGTGGTATTCGGCACACCGGATAATTACAGGTCTGAGGATGTCACGTTTCAAGTGGCCCCGTTCAGCAGCGGATATCACGCTCTATTAGGGCGAGAGGCATTCACAATTTTTCAAGCTATACCCCATTACGGGTACATGAAGCTCAAAATGCCCGGGCCCAACAGAATTATCACTCTTGCTAGTGACCCGGATATAGCACTCCACGCCAAAAATAAGACAGCCGCACCGGCCCTTGAGGCACTATCCGAAGCCCTAGCGGCCGAAGAACTCAATGTGCTGCGCTCCACGGTGAATAGGGACGATGTGATACTCGATAAGAGATCCAAGTCCACCTCCTTAAAACCAGCGGACGAAATTGTCAAATTCCAAATCCATCCAACGGACCCTACAAAAATGGCCTCCATCGGGGCACAATTAAACCCTGATGTAGACGCCGCACTACGAGAATTCCTACACAAAAATTGGGACATTTTTGCCTGGCACCCTTCAAACATGCCAGGAATCCCACGCCGGCTGGCCGAGCACAGCCTAAACATCCTAAAAAAATTCAAGCCAGTCAAATAGGCTCTTCGGCGTTTCTCCGAACCCAAGAGATAGGCCATGGGAGAGGAGCTAGCCAAATTATTGGAGGCCGGATTCATCAGAGATATAAAACATCCGGACTGGCTAGCAAACCTGGTGATGGTACCAAAGAAGGACAAATCCTGGCGCCTATGCGTCGATTTTAAGGACCTCAACAAGGCTTACCCAAAGGATCCCTTCCCACTCACCCGCATCGATCAAATTATCGACGCTACCACAGGACACGATTCATTGTGTTTCCTCGACGCATACTCAGGCTACCACCAAATTAAGATGGCAGAGCCCTACCAGGCCGCAACGGCATTCATCACACCATACGGCCCATTCTGCTTCAACACAATGCCCTTTGGGCTCAAAAACACCGTCGCAACATATCAGCACATGATTCAGACATGTCTGGCAAACCAGATTGGCAAAACAGTGGAGGCATACGTAGACGATGTGGTCGTCAAAACCAAGCACGTCGAAACTCTAGTAGACGATTTGAGGCTCACGTTTGATAATCTCCGAGCATATGACATTAAGCTTAAACCGGAAAAATGTGTTTTTGGCGTACCAGCCGGAAAGCTCTTGAGCTTCATTGTATCCGGTAGAGGAATTGAAGCAAACCCAACCAAGATCCGAGCTCTGTCACAATTGGATATCCCAAAGGACCTCAAACAAATACAAAAATTGACGGGATGTGTGGCGGTTCTAAGCCGCTTTATCTCCCGTTTAGGAGAGAAGGCATTACCTCTTTATCGCCTCCTTCGACGCACCGAACACTTCGAGTGGACGGATGCCGCCACGGCCGGAATCAAAGAAATGAAAGCCATATTGGCAACAAACCCGGTCCTGGCGACGCCCAACATGGGCGAACCAATGCTATTATATATCGCGGCAACTCATCAAGTTGTGAGCGCAGTGCTCATTGGCAGACGAGAAACAGACGGACACAAGTTCCCTCTTAAAAAACAGTTTACTATGTGTCCATTGTCCTAACTCCATGCAAGTCATGGTACCCGCATTATCAAAAGATAGTGTACGCGGTGTTCATGGCATCCCGGAAGCTGCGACACTACTTTCAAGAGTGTTCGATAATAGTAGCCTCCGAAGTACCTCTTAATGACATTATAAACAACCGCGACGCGATGGGCCGGATTGCCAAATGGGCCATTGAGCTCCTCCCGTTCGACATAACCTATAAGCCACGGGGAGCTATTAAGTCGCAAGTTTTGGCCGACTTCGTCGCCGAATGGACTGAAGCCGAACTCCCTAAAGAGTACGGGGCATATTCCAACTGGATAATGCACTTCGACGGCTCCAAAATGTTGGCCGGTCTGGGGGCTGGCATCGTTTTGACGTCCCCAACCGGAGATACGGTTCAATACGTACTCCAGATAATGTATACAGACTCCAACAATGCAGCCGAATACGAGGCCCTTCTAAACGGCCTCCGGATGGCAGTCTCCATGGGTATTCAACGCCTAGAGGTGCACGGGGATTCGAACCTCGCGATATCCCAAATAAATGGAGACTTCGATGCCAAGGATCCGAAAATGGCAGCTTATCGCAACATCGTCCTAAAAATGTCAGCTCGGTTTGAAGGGCTCGAATTTCACCATATAGACCGGGATAACAACCAGGTAGCAGACGTATTGGCGCGCATTGGCGCAAAGCGCGATGCCGTCCCTCCCAACGTCTTCCTAGAGAGGCTGTTCAAGCCATCCGTACTATGGGAGGGAGAATCCAGAAATAACAACCCGGACCCAACCGCACTGCCCGATGCCGAACATTCTCACACAATTGGTGGTTCTGCCAACGAAGTAACATCTTTAGCCCACGTAATAATGGCAGTCATTGCCCCGTGGACGGAACCATTCCTAGCCTACCTAACCAGGCAGGAACTTCTCGAGGACCAAAACGAGGCCCACTGCATAGTGCGGCGATCTAAAGCCTATAAGGTCCATGAGGGAGAGCTTTACAAGAAAAGCACAACCGGAGTCCTTCAAAGGTGTATCTCCGAAGAGGAAGGGCGGAACCATCTGGCTGAAATTCATGCCGGACTCAGTGGGCACCACGCCGCAGCCCGGGCCCTTGTAGGCAAGGCCTTCCATATAGGATTTTATTGGCCGACGGCCTGGGCAGATGCTCAGGACTTAGTCCAACAATGCGTCGGTTGCCACCTCTTTGCTAATCAAAGCCACATGCCACCCACCGCCCTCAACACTATACCCATCACCCGGCCCTTCGCGATCTGGGGGCTTGACATGGTTGGACCCCTTAAAGGAGGAACCCACAAGCAAAAATACCTACTGGTCATGGTGGATAAATTCACAAAATGGATAGAAGCCAAACCTGTTAAGACAGCCGAATCTGGACCGGTGATAGACTTCATATCAGGGGTCGTACACCGTTACGGTGTCCCCCATAGCATCATCACTGATAACGGCACGAACTTTACGACCGACGAGGTCAAACTCTGGTGCAAAAATATGGGCATCAAGCTCGACTATGCTTCAGTCTATCACCCTCAAACTAACGGTCAAGTCGAGCGAGCAAATGGTCTAATCATGAGCGGCATCAAACCCAGATTAGTGCGGTCCCTCAAGGAATCTAACACACACTGGGTAGAGGAGCTCGACTCCGTACTCTGGGGGCTGCGGACCACTCCAAATCGCACCACCGGATTTACACCATTCTTTATGGTATACGGCGCAGAGGCAGTTCTGCCCTGTGACATAATTCATGACTCACCTCGCGTGCGCATGTACGAAGAAAGAGAAGCCGAGCTTGATCGGCAGGACAGTTTGGACGCATTGGAGGAGGAGCGAGACATGGCAAAACCCCGTTCCGCATTTTATCAACAACAAGCTCGAAGATATCAAAGCAGAGAAGTACGGGCCAAAACTTACAACATTGGCGAGTTAGTTCTACTCCTGCCAGACAAGAAAAAGCAGAAACTCAAGCCCAAATGGGAAGGTCCCTTTATCATCGACCAAGTCCTGACCGGTGGTGCGTACCGTCTGCGAGTTGCGTCGGATAACCGACTCGAGCCGAACCCATGGAACGCAGCCCGTCTTCGAAGATTCCACGCCTAGCGCCGGATTCTAAGTTCGTCTCCTTCCTCCGTCTACATTTTACATATTAGTTGTGTTCTGTTTCTCTCCTTCTCCCTCCTTTTCTATTGCAGCCTTTGAAATCTTGTTCGCGCATCGTTCGCAAACACTTGAAGCGCTATCCGCGCTCATTATACCTGGGGCTTCTTTAACAGAAGTTTATTTATACGGGCTTCATGCCCAACACATGTGTCACACTTCCGCATGTACCTTTTATTCACCATTATATGCATCGATATGACTTCAGTTTTGGCCAAGCTGGGTTGCCTGGCTCCTGTGCTTACCCCTATGTTCCCGATTGTTCGGCTAGGCGGTAAAGGGAGCACCTCTGCGATTGTTACTGTCGGGTCAGCCGGATGTGTACCTCAGACTGGGTGAAGCCGAACGCTAGCGTTTTTAAGAGAATATTCGGTCGGTGAACTAAAAGACGATTTTTTACCTATTCATTTATCTGCCCCCAGATGTTTTTCTGCTCTTTCCGCGGTCCGGACATGCACTTTAGGGCATGTTGGGGAACGTTGCAGAAAATTAAAAATTTTCCTACGGTTTCACCAAGATCCATCTATGAGTTCATCTAAGCAACGAGTCAAGGGAGATGCATCTACATACCACTTTGTAGATCGCGAGCGGAAGCGTTCAAAAGAACGGGGTTGAAGTGGTCGTTCTCGTCGTGATCCTATCACCGGAGATCCTAGCGCCGAACGGACGGCACCTCCGCGTTGAACACACGTACGGAGCGGATGACATCTCCTCCTTCTTGATCCAGCAAGGGGGAAGGAGAGGTTGATGATGATGGCTCCAGCAGCAGCACAACGGCGTGGTGGTGGTGGAGCAGCAGCACTCCGTCAGGGCTTCGCCAAGCACGTGACGAAGGAGGAAGAGGTGTAGCAGGGGGAGGGGGCACCAGGACTTCAGGGTGCGGCTACCCTCTCCCCCCTCCCTATATATAGGCCCCCAGGGGGGGTGCCGGCCCTGGGAGATTCAATCTCCCAAGGGGGCGGCGGCCAAGGGGGGAGGAGTGCCCCCCAAGGCATGTGGTGCGCCCCCCCCCCCCCCCCCTTAGGGTTTCAACCCTAGGCGTAGGGGGTGGGCCTAGGGGGGCACACCAGCCCACTATGGGCTGGCTCCCCTCCCACTTCAGCCCATGGGGCCCTCCGGGATGGGTGGCCCCACCCGGTGGACCCCCGGGACCCTTCCGGTGGTCCCGATACAATACCGGGTGACCCCGAAACTTTCCCGATGGCCGAAATACCACTTCCTATATATAATTCTTTACCTCCGGACCATTCCGAAACTCCTCGTGATGTCCGGGATCTCATCCGGGACTCCGAACAACATTCGTTATACTACATACTCATATTCATAAAACCCTAGCGTCACCGAACCTTAAGTGTGTAGACCCTACAGGTTCGGGAGACACGTAGACATGACCGAGACGGCTCTCGGGCAATAACCAACAGCGGGATCTGGATACCCATGTTGGCTCCCACATGCTCCTCGATGATCTCATCGGATGAACCACGATGTCGAGGATTCTAACAACCCCGTATACAATTCCCTTTATCAATCGGTACGTTACAAGCCCGAGACTCGATCGTCGATATCCCAATACCTCGTTCAGTCTCGTTACCGGCAAGTCACTTTACTCGTACCGTAATGCATGATCCTGTGACCAAACACTTGGTCACTCTGAGCTCATTATGATGATGCATTACCGAGTGGGCCCAGAGATACCTTTCCGTCATACGGAGTGACAAATCCCAGTCTCGATTCGTGTCAACCCAACAGACACTTTTGGAGATACCTGTAGTGCACCTTTATAGTCACCCAGTTACGTTGTGACGTTTGGTACACCCAAAGCACTCCTACGGTATCCGGGAGTTACACGATCTCATGGTCTAAGGAAGAGATACTTGACATTAAAAAAGCTCTAGCAAAACGAACTACACGATCTTGTGCGATGCTTAGGATTGGGTCTTGTCCATCACATCATTCTCCTAATGATGTGATCCCGTTGTCAATGACATCTAATGTCCATAGTCAGGAAACCATGACTATCTGTTGACCAACGAGCTAGTCAACTAGAGGCTCACTAGGGACATGTTATGGTCTATGTATTCACACATGTATTACGATTTCCGGATAATACAATTATAGCATGAATAAAAGACAATTATCATGAACAAGGAAAGATAATAATAATGCTTTTATTATTGCTCTAGGGCATATTTCCAACAGTCTCCCACTTGCACTAGAGTCAATAATCTAGTTACATTGTGATGAATCGAACACCCATAGAGTTCTGGTGTTGATCATGTTTTGCTCGCGAGAGAGGTTTAGTCAACGGATCTACGACATTCAGATCCGTATGTACTTTGCAAATATCTATGTCTCCATCTTGAACATTTTCACGGATGGAGTTGAAATGACGCTTGATGTGCCTGGTCTTCTTGTGAAACCTGGGCTCCTTGGCAAGGGCAATAGCTCCAGTGTTGTCACAGAAGAGTTTGATCGGCCCCGACGCATTGGGTATGACTCCTAGGTCGGTGATGAACTCCTTCACCCAAATTGCTTCATGCGCTGCCTCCGAGGCTGCCATGTACTCCGCTTCACATGTAGATCCCACCACGACGCTCTGCTTGTAGCTGCACCAGCTTACTGCTCCACCATTCAACATATACACGTATCCGGTTTGTGACTTAGAGTCATCCAGATCTGTGTCGAAGCTAGCGTCGACGTAACCCTTTACGATGAGCTCTTCGTCACCTCCATAAACGAGAAACATGTCCTTCGTCCTTTTCAGGTACTTTAGGATATTCTTGACCGCTGTCCAGTGTTCCTTGCCGGGATTACTTTGGTACCTTCCTACCAAACTTACGGCAAGGTTTACATCAGGTCTGGTACACAGCATGGCATACATAATAGATCCTATGGCTGAGGCATAGGGGATGATGCTCATCTCTTCTTTATCTTTTGTCGTGGTCGGGCATTGAGCCGAGCTCAATCTCACACCTTGCAATACAGGCAAGAACCCCTTCTTGGACTGATCCATTTTGAACTTCTTCAAAATCTTATCAAGGTATGTGCTTTGTGAAAGACCTATGAGGCGTCTCGATCTATCTCTATAGATCTTGATGCCTAATATATAAGCAGCTTCTCCAAGGTCCTTCATTGAAAAACACTTATTCAAGTAGGCCTTAATGCTGTCCAAGAATTCTATATCATTTCCCATCAAAAGTATGTCATCTACATATAATATGAGAAATGCTACAGAGCTCCCACTCACTTTCTTGTAAACGCAGGCTTCTCCATAAGTCTGCATAAACCCAAACGCTTTGATCATCTCATCAAAGCGAATGTTCCAACTCCGAGATGCTTGCACCAGCCCATAAATGGATCGCTGGAGCTTGCATACTTTGTTAGCATTCTTAGGATCGACAAAACCCTCCGGCTGCATCATATACAGTTCTTCCTTAAGATGCCCGTTAAGGAATGCCGTTTTGACGTCCATCTGCCATATCTCATAGTCATAGTATGCGGCAATTGCTAACATGATTCGGACGGACTTAAGCTTCGCTACGAGAGAGAAAGTCTCATCGTAGTCAATCCCTTGAACTTGCCGATAACCCTTAGCGACAAGTCGAGCTTTATAGATGGTGACATTACCATCCACGTCCATCTTCTTCTTAAAGATCCATTTGTTTTCTATCGCTCGCCGATCATCGGGCAAGTCAGTCAAAGTCCATACTTTGTTTTCATACATGGATTCTATCTCGGATTTCATGGCTTCTAGCCATTTGTTGGAATCTGGGCCCGCCATCGCTTCTTCATAGTTCGAAGGTTCACCGTTGTCTAACAACATGATTTCCAGGACAGGGTTGCTTTACCACTCTGGTGCGGAACGTGTCCTTGTGGACCTACGAAGTTCAGTAGCAACTTGATCCGAAGTACCTTGATCATCATCATTATTTTCCTCTTCAGTTGGTGTAGACATCACAGGAACATTTTCCTGAGCTTCACTACTTTCCCGTTCAAGAGGTAGTACTTCATCGAGTTCTACTTTCCTCCCACTTACTTCTTTCGAGAGAAACTCCTTTTCCAGAAAGGATCCGTTCTTGGCAACAAAGATCTTGCCCTCGGATCTTAAGTAGAAGGTATACCCAATGGTTTCTTTAGGGTATCCTATGAAGACGCATTTTTCCGACTTGGGTTCGAGCTTTTCAGGTTGAAGTTTCTTGACATAAGCATCGCATCCCCAAACTTTTAGAAACGACAGCTTAGGTTTCTTCCCAAACCATAATTCATACGGTGTCGTCTCAACGGATTTAGACGGTGCCCTATTTAAAGTGAATGTAGCTGTCTCTAGAGCGTATCCCCAAAATGATAGCGGTAAATCGGTAAGAGACATCATAGATCGCACCATATCTAATAGAGTGCGATTACGATGTTCGGACACACCGTTTCGCTGAGGTGTTCCAGGCGGCGTGAGTTGTGAAACGATTCCACATTTTCTTAAGTGTGTACCAAATTCGTGACTTAAATATTCTCCTCCATGATCCGATCGCAAGAATTTTATCTTTCGGTCACGTTGATTCTCTACTTCATTCTGAAATTCCTTGAACTTTTCAAAGGTCTCAGACTTGTGTTTCATCAAGTAGACATACCCATATCTACTCAAGTCATCTGTGAGAGTGAGAACATAACGATATCCTCCGCGAGCCTCAACACTCATTGGACCGCACACATCGGTATGTATGATTTCCAACAAGTTGGTTGCTCGCTCCATTGTTCCGGAGAACGGAGTCTTGGTCATTTTGCCCATGAGGCATGGTTCGCATGTGTCAAATGATTCATAATCGAGAGACTCTAAAAGTCCATCAGCATGGAGCTTCTTCATGCGCTTGACACTAATGTGACCAAGGCGGCAGTGCCACAAGTATGTGGGACTATCGTTATGAACTTTACATCTTTTGGTATTCACGCTATGAATATGTGTAACACTACGTTCGAGATTCATTAAGAATAAACCATTGACCATCAGGGCATGACCATAAAAACATATCTCTCATATAAATAGAACAACCATTATTCTCGGATTTAAATGAGTAGCCATCTCGTATCAAACGAGATCCAGATAAAATGTTCATGCTCAAACTTGGCACCAAATAACAATTATTAAGGTTCAAAACTAATCCCGTAGGTAAATGTAGAGGTAGCGTGCCGACGGCGATCACATCGACTCTGGAACCATTCCCGACGCGCATCGTCACCTCGTCCTTCGCCAGTCTCCGCTTATTCCGTAGCTCCTGCTGTGAGTTACAAATATGAGCAACAGCACCGGTATCAAATACCCAGGAGTTACTACAAGTACTGGTAAGGTACACATCAATTACATGTATATCAAATATACCTTTGGTGTTGCCGGCCTTCTTATCCGCTAAGTATTTGGGGCAGTTCCGCTTCCAGTGACCCTTCCCCTTGCAGTAAAAGCACTCAGTCTCAGGCTTGGGTCCATTCTTTGACTTCTTCCCGGCAACTGGCTTACCGGGCGCGGCAACATCTTTGCCGTCCTTCTTGAAGTTCTTCTTACCCTTGCCCTTCTTGAACTTAGTGGTCTTATTGCCCGTCAACACTTGATGTTCTTTCTTGATTTCAACCTCTGCTGACTTCAGCATCGAGAATACTTCAGGAATAGTCTTCACCATCCCCTGCATATTGTAGTTCATCACAAAGCTCTTGTAGCTTGGTGGGAGCGACTGAAGGATTCTGTCAATGACCGCCTCATCCGGGAGGTTAATGTCCAGCTGGGACAGGCGGTTGTGCAACCCAGACATTTTGAGTATGCTCACTGACAGAACTATTTTCCTCCATCTTACAACTATAGAACTTGTCGGAGACTTCATATCTCTCGACCCGGGCATGAGCTTGGAAAACTAGTTTCAGCTCCTCGAACATCTCATATGCTCCATGTTGCTCAAAACGCTTTTGGAGCCCCGGTTCTAAGCTGTAAAGCATGCCACACTGAACGAGGGAGTAATCATCAGCACGAGACTGCCAAGCATTCATAATGTCTTGGTTCTCTGGGACGGGAGCGCCACCTAGCGGTCCTTCTAGGACATATTGTTTCCTGGCAGCTATAAGGATGATCCTCAGGTTCCGGACCCAGTCCGTATAGTTGCTGCCATCATCTTTCAGCTTGGTTTTCTCTAGGAACGCGTTGAAGTTCATGTTGACATGAGCGTTGGCCATTTGATCTACAAGACATATTTTGCAAAGGTTTAAGACTAAGTTCATGATAATTAAGTTCATCTAATCAAATTAATATAATGAACTCCCACTCAGATTAGACATCCCTCTAGTCATCTAAGTGTTACACGATCCGAGTCGACTAGGCCGAGTCCGATCATCACGTGAGACGGACTAGTCATCGTCGGTGAACATTCTCATGTTGATCGTATCTTCCATACAAATCGTGTTCGACCTTTCGGTCTATGTGTTCCGAGGCCATGTCTGTACATGCTAGGCTCGTCAAGTTAACCCTAAGTGTTTTGCATGTGTAAAACTATCTTACACCCGTTGTATGTGAACGTAAGGATCTATCACACCCGATCATCACGTGGTGCTTCGAAACGACGAACTTTAGCAACGGTGCACAGTTAGGGGAGAACACTTCTTGACATTTTGGTAAGGGATCATCTTATTTACTACCGTCGTTCTAAGTAAACAAGATGCATAAACATAATAAACATCACATGCAATTATATAATAGTGACATGATATGGCCAATATCATATAGCTCCTTCGATCTCCATCTTCGGGGCTCCATGATCATCTTCGTCACCGGCATGACACCATGATCTCCATCATCATGATCTCCATCATCGTGTCTTCATGAAGTTGTCACGCCAACGACTACTTCTACTTCTATGGCTAACGCGTTTAGCAACAAAGTAAAGTAATTTACATGGCGTTCTTCAATGACACGCAGGTCATACAAAAAATAAAGACAACTCCTATGGCTCCTGCCGGTTGTCATACTCATCGACATGCAAGTCGTGATTCCTATTACAAGAACATGATCTCATACATCACAATATATCATTCATCATTCATCACAACTTCTGGCCATATCACATCACATGACAATTGCTGCAAAAACAAGTTAGACGTCCTCTAATTGTTGTTGCATCTTTTACGTGGCCGCAATTGGGTTCTAGCAAGAACATTTTCTTACCTACGAATAACCACAACGTGATCTTGTCAACTTCTATTTACCCTTCATAAGGACCCTTTTCATCGAATCCGCTTCAAGTAAAGTAGGAGAGACAGACACCCGCCAGCCACCTTATGCAACTAGTGCATGTTAGTCGGTGGAACCGGTCTCACGTAAGCGTACGTGTAAGGTTGGTCCGGGCCGCTTCATCCCACAATACCACTGAAGCAAGATAAGACTAGTAGCTGCAAGCAAGTTGACAAAATCTACGCCCACAACAAAATTGTGTTCTACTCGTGCAATAGAGAACTACGCATAGACCTAGCTCATGATGCCACTGTTGGGGAACGTTGCAAAAAATTAAAAAATTTCCTATGGTTTCACCAAGATCCATCTATGAGTTCATCTAAGCAACGAGTCAAGGGAGATGCATCTACATACCACTTTGTAGATCGCGAGCAGAAGCGTTCAAAAGAATGGGGTTGAAGTAATCGTTCTCGTCGTGATCCTATCACCGGAGATCCTAGCGCCGAACGGACGGCACCTCCGCGTTCAACACACGTACGGAGCGGATGACGTCTCCTCCTTCTTGATTCAGCAAGGGGGAAGGAGAGGTTGATGATGATGGCTCCAGCAGCAGCACAACGGCGTGGTGGTGGTGGAGCAGCAGCACTCCGGCAGGGCTTCGCCAAGCACGTGACAGAGGAGGAAGAGGTGTAGCAGGGGGAGGGGGCGCCAGGACTTCAGGGTGCGGCTGCCCCTCTCCCCCTCCCTATATATAGGCCCCCAGGGGGGGCGCCGGCCCTGGGAGATTCAATCTCCCAAGGGGGTGGCGGCCAAGGGGGGAGGAGTGCCCCCCAAGGCATGTGGTGCGCCCCCCACCCTAGGGTTTCAACCCTAGGCGCAGGGGGTGGGCCTAGGGGGGCGCACCAGCCCACTATGGGCTGGCTCCCCTCCCACTTCAGCCCATGGGGCCCTCCGAGATGGGTGGCCCCACCCGGTGGACCCCCAGGACCCTTCCGGTGGTCCGGTACAATACCGGGTGACCCCTGAAACTTTCCCGATGGCTAAAATACCACTTCCTATATATAATTCTTTACCTCCGGACCATTCCGAAACTCCTCGTGACGTCCGGGATCTCATCCTGGACTCCGAACAACATTCAGTATACTGCATACTCATATTCATACAACCCTAGCGTCACCGAACCTTAAGTGTGTAGACCCTACGGGTTCGGGAGACACATAGACATGACCGAGACGGCTCTCGGGCAATAACCAACAGCGGGATCTGGATACCCATGTTGGCTCCCACATGCTCCTCGATGATCTCATTGGATGAACCACGATGTCGAGGATTCGAACAACCCCGTATACAATTCCCTTTATCAATCGATACGTTACAAGCCCGAGACTCGATTGTCGGTATCCCAATACCTCGTTCAGTCTCGTTACCGGCAAGTCACTTTACTCGTACCGTAATGCATGATCGAGTGACCAAACACTTGGTCACTCTGAGCTCATTATGATGATGCATTACCGAGTGGGCCCAGAGATACCTCTCCGTCATACGGAGTGACAAATCCCAGTCTCGATTCGTGTCAACCCAACAGACACTTTCGGAGATACCTGTAGTGCACCTTTATAGTCACCCAGTTATGTTGTGACGTTTGGTACACCCAAAGCACTCCTACGGTATCCGGGAGTTACACGATCTCATGGTCTAAGGAAGAGATACTTGACATTGAAAAAGCTCTAGCAAAACGAACTACACGATCTTGTGCTATGCTTAGGATTGGGTCTTGTCCATCACATCATTCTCCTAATGATGTGATCCCATTGTCAATGACATCTAATGTCCATAGTCAGGAAACCATGACTATCTATTAACCAACGAGCTAGTCAACTAGAGGCTCACTAGGGACATGATATGGTCTATGTATTCACACGTGTATTACGATTTCCGGATAATACAGTTATAGCATGAATAAAAGACAATTATCATGAACAAGGAAATATAATAATAATGCTTTTATTATTGCCTCTAGGGCATATTTCCAACAGGGCATGCCTCCCAGGGAAAGGAACCCCTAACGGAACTATTCTCCCTGGAAGATGTTTCTTACTAACCATGTTATAAAACATAACTAGTTGGGCACTTGTCTGATAAAGCACTAATGACCCCTACGCCTGGTCTCCACGCATGCCCCGGTTTTTACATAACCATGAGGCTATTCGGACACACTCCGGACTATTGGGTCCCGAGGTTGAAGCAAAAAGGTCCACTATGACAAATGATCTATAATCCGGCTAGAAGGCATCTTACATGTCATCTTTAATTATATAGTCAATCTGACTGATTGTATTCCTCTTCAATGCCATCAAATAGGTTGTCTAGTATACAGTCCTGTTGGGAATACTTTGCGGCCAACTCTACTTGGTCGTAAACTAAGCTCACAGGGATCTCCTTCCCACCGAGCCCCGCACGTCCGACCTCGACCATGTGGTTTGGGTCAGCCTTCGTGTACCGCGTCTTCACCATGGCCCAGGCTTCCCTGGCGCCCTGACGGCAGGCCGATATCTTCCATAATCAGAAGCGCCGCCGCGCTCCCTGAAGCCTCTCTGCAAGCTCTCCAAGGCCTTCGGGCAGGGAGAGAGAGGGCCACAAGGCCTGGGTGACGCCTTTCATCACCTGCCGAACTCGTTCGTGCAGTTGTAAGAGCTCGGGAAGAAGGTCACCCGTAGAATCGGGCATTTCCTCTGCAGGACGGCCTGTGAGCATACCTACAGATATAATTCTGTTAGTCGACTTCCTCGCCGAACTTTTTTTCAAAAGTCCATTTAAGCACTTACTAAAAATGCCGCGTCAAAGACGCCGATTCTCCTTAACGGAGTCAGACAGCTGGGCACGAACATCCTTTAGTTCCTCACCCAGCTGGGTGTTGGCATCTTGGTGATTATTTTTCTCTTGCCTCACCCTTGTAAGCACATTCTCGCTGGCCTTTAACCGGCGCATGAGATGTTGCTTCTCCGGATCTATCCCGGTGCCATCTGCAATATTATTGTTAGACCTCTACACACACCGCACTTCACAAGTTACTTATCTTTTGAAGCATATATTACCAGAGGGGGTCTCTTTGGCTTCCCCCGCTGCGGCTAGTGCGGCCTCAAGTTGGGCCTTGCACTCCTCCAACTCCTGGGACAGTTGGGTATTCTTTTCTGTAAGATCCTACATATAATAAATGATCCTTAAATTAGTTATTCTAACTATTTCAAGTCTCGGGGGCTACTGGCATGTATAACTGTCAAATTTTCTCACCCATATTTCTTTTACATACTGCTCCGTGGCTCTGGCTAGACCATTTTGAGCGGCACGGAGGTGCGCATCTCCTGAATTAAAGGCATCCAATGCCTCTGGGGAGAAACACGCGTCACGAAGAACTGTCCGGCGACGCCAGTGATTCATGGCACTCTCCACCTCGGAATTGGTGGCAAATAACCTGTCGGCATCCTCTGTCGGAGGAGCATCCAACGCATGCCTCGTGTTCGCCTCTGCTTCTAGACCTGGCTTTGGAGCCTGGCGAGCGGAGGATTGATTGGCAACCTCTCCGGATACAGTTCGGTGAGCGCTCTCTTTCCTGAAAAAGCACAAGCGTCAGTATGTCTCCCAGGAATAAAGCCTGAGAGTAAGGTGGCACGCCATACCATTGCGCCGGAGTTTCAATCCGGACCGCACTTCTTTTTAGCCTGCTGGGCCGTGCTGCCCCTTGTTGGCTAGCCGCCGCGGGCTCGGCCTTCCGCCTCAAGGGCGCCCCCTGCAAAACGTCATCGGTATACGGTGATCGAAAATAAGCACGGATGGGTCATTTCCAAAGTATAGGGACTTTGATCTCAATTACCTGTGAGGCTGGAAGTATTCCGGGGTAATCAGCCGTAATGGCGACCAAGGCATTATCAATGCTCAGTTGGTGAAATACCCCATCAATCAGCTCCACTGATATGTCCGGATCCTCTTGGGAGGTCGGATCGAGGAACCGTTCCGGATCCTCGGGTTGCGGAGGCAGGATGTTTATGTCCTTTACGGCCTGGCGCAGTTCCTGCACCGAAATCACAAAATGAGATACTTGACTATGCGAGTATGGATCAGATAGGCAAAAATAAATGTACGCTTACCCAGCTTGGAGGATTGTACATAGAAAATCCGTCCTGTGGATTGACGCGAAGAAATTCCTCCTCTTCTCCCTTGTACAACGCGGACAAGATCTTTGTCAGATCGGCGACCGATCCCGGCCCCTTACGGCCGCAGCGGGTGGCATCATCCTCCCCGTTGAAATCCCACATGGGGTGGCCTCTATATTCGAGCGGCTGCACCCCCCGCATAATGCATGTGGCCATGACCCTAATCATGGTCAGTCCAGAATGAGCCAACAACCTTATCCGGCTCATCAGGTAAAGGACGTCCCTGTGATTTTCCTTCTGAGGGCTCCGTGGACGCTTCCTTAGGCGTTTCTTCAAAGGAGCATTATTGAACTCAGGGAGGCCGATCCGAACAGGGTCCGACAGGGGGACATCTTCTATATAAAACCACTCCGAAGGCCAGTCTTCGGATGCCTTCTTCGGGGTTCCGGATAGATATCCGGTCCCGGCGATGCGCCATAGTTCGGCTCCACCCACTTGATATATTGACCCCTCTTGAGAACGGGGCACAAGACAGAACAACTTCTTCCATAGCGCAGAATGAGCCTTGATGCCCAAAAACAGCTCGCAAAGGGCCACGAAGCCCGCAATATGCAAAACGGAGGCAGGCGTAAGGTTGTGCAACTGGAGGCTGTAGAACTCCAGGAGCCCTTGGAGAAACAGATGAATTGGAAATCCGAGCCCTTTTATCAAATAAGAGACAAGGCATACCGGCTCTCCTTTGGAGAGGCTGGGGACGCTCTCTGCTTGCTTTCCGCCCTTATAGGTGGTGAGTCCGGCTCGAACCGGAACCAAGAAGGCTGGAGGAAGAAATCCCTTGGTTTGGAGCATCACTAACTTGCTGTGCGGGACGGAGCATCTCTCCCAATCTCCAGGCTGGGGGCTGGGAGGCCGAGAGGAGGAGCCGCGTCGACTTTCCATGATGGAATGGGTTTCTGTCAGATGCGCTCTGATGAATGCTCGCGAAGGGAGGATGGTGTGATTCGGATCTAGATCCTCGTCTCCTTTATAGGCAGCTCATTTGCACAGCTAGGGGGGTAAAATGTAAAAATACCCTGGCTTTTCGCATTCGTTCGACACATGGAAGATGGCCATTATTGGGCGTGGAGGCCGAGGAGCGCAATATTTACAAGAAGCCGGATGATATTCAAACAGGTACACATGATTTGGAGAAGAACCCACCTTGCAATGCCGAAGACAATCTACGCGCCGGACTCATCGTCATTGAAGCCTGGTTCGGGGGCTACTGAGGGAGTCCCGGATTAGGGGGTCTCCGGATAGCCAAACTATCACCTTTGGCCGGACTCCTGGATTATGAAGATACAAGATTAAAGACTTTGTCCCGTGTCCGGATGGGACTTTCCTTGGCGTGGAAGGCAAGCTTGGCGATACGGATATGTAGACCTCCTACCATTGTAACCGACTCTGTGTAACCCTAACCCTCTTTGGTGCCTATATAAATCGGAGGGTTTTAGTCCGTAGGACGAACACCAATCATACCATAGGCTAGCTTCTAGGGTTTAGCCTCTCTGATCTCGTGGTAGATCTACTCTTGTACTACCCATATCATCAATATTAATCAAGTAGGAGTAGGGTTTTACCTCCATCGAGAGGGCCCGAACCTGGATAGAAACATCATGTCCCTTATCTCCTGTTACCATCCGCCTAGACGCATAGTTCGGGGCCCCCTACCCGAGATCTGCCGGTTTTGACACCGACAATCACTCTTCCTCCAAAGTCTCAAACATGCATCCTTTCTTATGTCCATGTCCTCTGCCACTGGATGAGTGTCATTGTGGTCTGGGATCTTTGGTTTGAGCTTTCTCAGCACTTGGACTTCAACATCTTCTTCTTTAACTTCAGGCATTGGGGCCTTGTTCTTCTCTTCAGCTGGGATGTTTCTGGTGCTTCTCTTGGGTGCATACTTGGTGGTTTGAGCAGCAGCTTTGGGAGCAGGCTTGGGCTTAGCAGCAACCCCTGAATTGATTGCATCTCCCATAAGCTTTTGGGATTTGGGTGCTAGTGGAGCATCCTCTCCTCTTCCTCTTCAGAATCTCTCACCATAGTTGACTTTCCAAGAAATTTTTCAGTTGTGGTTCTTGCCCTCTTCTTCTTCTTGCCATCACCAACTGCCTCACCATCATCTGATTTTAATGTGAATTTCATAGTTTCTCATGTGGCAACTTTTCTTGGCTTGGATGTTGGGATTCTCCTTGCTAGTGCCTTCTTGTTCATACCAGGCTTTGTTGGAGCAGCAGTGCCAGACTCCTCATTCATCACTTTCTTCTTTGAGGTGGCCTCATCCTCAACAGCAACATAATCCTCATCCTCAGAGTCTGAGGTTCTCTTCTTCCTTGCTCTAGTGGCTGCCTCGGGCAAGTTACTTGGTGTGCTCCTGCTGCCCTCATCACAGCTCCTTGAGGTACTAGTGCCCTCACTCATTTGCACTTGCTCTTCAGACTTATTCTGGCTATCACTCTGGTCAGACATCTTGGCAGGCAAACTAACAACAAATCTTGTGAATAGATATAGATGAGGTAGAGTAGATGAGCATCACAAAGTGCAGAGATTTTTGCAAAACAAATGAGTCAAAACCTTAGTTTTAGTTCTCTACTGAAATGATTTCGGAGCTACCAAATTGATAAACTCGGTGATACTGAAGCAACATTTGGAACCTAAACTAGTGAACTCGGTCAGACCGAGTGATAGTTTGGTGGCACCGAGATAGCTAGGGTTTCACAGAGAAATGAACTTGGTCACACCGATTTGTAGATTTTGGTTAGACCGAAAGGCACATGTGCAATGTCCTAAGCTAAATCGGTGAGACCGATTTCTATGATTTGGTCATTCCGAGATGAGCTCAGCGGAGAGCTAACCCTAAAATTTTCGAATCAAACTAAACCTAAGGAATATTTCTCTCAATAGATCGATTTCAGACATGCCAAGAATCATGGTTTGTCCTCGTGCTTAGAATCGGAGGTGAATAGAGAGCACAAGGGGTCAAACACATACCCTAGTTCGACAGGTGTTTGCTACAGCGGCAATGGCGGAGTAGCTTCCGTCGATGGCGGCAGAAACCAGCGGCGGGAGGTCGCTGGCGGCTTGGATGCGATCTAGAGACCCTAGGAGGCAAATTAGGACACGCGCGGGCTGAGGGGTTTTGAAGAAATTTCCAAAATCTCACCCGTGGATATATATATCCCGACCCAGTCGGAGTGACCGAGTGGAACAACTCGGTGGCACTGAGATGCAGAATCGCAAGCGGTTGCTGCAACTTAGTGTGACCGAAATGTTCAAATCGGTTGCACCGAGATGAAAACCTAGATCAACTTAGTGAACTCGGTTTAACCGAAATGGATGCCTCGGTCATACCAAAATGCTCAAATAGGTTTTGGAAGTTTAAGTCTATGACGAATCGGGGACTCCGAGTGCTCCTCACACAAAGTGGTTCGAATCTGACTTGATCAAACTCTGTGATGTAGCATGGACAGAGTTTGAGACGAGAAAAGCATAGGTAGCTAGAGAAGGTTCTTAGGCATTCTTGTCCATCCACTTGGCAAAAAGAGAAAGATCCAACCAATCAAAACAACAGGTGGATGTCCTCGAATGAGTGGCAAAGCATGCACAATCACTCTAGCATCTATCAAGCAATTTGCGATGACTAGGTCATCTATATATGAGTATATTGACTTAGGAGTCAAATGAGAACATTTGATCATAGGTCATACTCATCATTTAAGCACAAGTGGGGTTACCACTTTTACATAAAGCATTGTTGTGTTCATACCATTAGAGTTGCTTTAGCTCAATTCTTAGAGTAAAGCTCCCCCTAGATGTGATATCCCCCCTAAGAGGAATGAACTAACCTTGGGTTTTGTCGATGATGACTTCATGTAGGTGTTGAAGATGTGGATGCTTAATATTGATGTAGATCATTCGAATCAATCCATTGGAGTGAGTTGCACTTTCAATACCTACACGTGTTAGTCCCACAAGGAACAAACAAGGATATCCATAGACATAGAGTGATGTACACACAAGATGATGTCCATGAAAGCATTAGGTTACCTTGTCCCTTGTCTTACCAACAAGAGGGTTTGTGACTCCATGAACTAGTGCAAGATGTGGAAGTTGTTTGTAGTTGTTCTTGCCAAAATGATATGAGTGAAGTGTGTTGGCGGAGTCACCCTCAAGAACTCTCTAGTTCTTCTTCTTCGGGATCCACATCATCTTGATGGGAATCCTTGGGGTTGTAGTCGTACTAGATGAAGTAGAACTTGATGTAGTCTTGGGAATCCACTTGACCAAGGCCTTGGGAGCTTCTTCAAAAGCATCAATCTCCTCTTGAAGCTTATCCTTGCCTTTTTGCTTGTGGTCTTGTGGTGGAAGATCATCTTGAGCTTGTGTCCCTTGGAAATAAGTAGGATCATACTTCTCTTGTTAAGGAACAAACTTTGTCTTGGGGTATTGATCTTCTTCCCACTCAACTCCATTGGCATTGAACTTTCGTTCAAAACCAACACCTTGATTCTTCCGGTGCCTTCCTTGCTTGCGTAGAATTTCCTCAAATTGCTTACTTCCGGCAAGGCTCTTGTAAACACCTTTCTCTATAATTCCCTTCAATAAGCTATTTTCTTGCTCAAGTGTAACTTGGCTAAGAGAATCATTAGTGGAATCAAGAGAACTACTAGAAGCAACAACATTGGATTTTGCATGATTATTGTTACTACTAGAAAAAGAATCTTTCATACTTTCGTTGCTAGATTTAACTTGTGGCATGTTAGTAGACAAGAGTAAACGCTTCGCAATGTAAGAAGAACTTTTCTTGCAAAGATCATCATTGATTTCCTTTAAAAACTCATGCTCCTGCTCTAGGTTGAGCTTTTCAAAGCGTAACTTCTCATGAGTCTTTAAAAGTTCACGATGATCTTCCAAGGTAGTTTCATGAGATAACTTAAGAGTATTTAGTCCTTTAGTTAGACGTTCAATCTTATCCTTATCATTGTCATTCGTTTTATCTTGATTAGCATGATTAATTGACATTTCATCATAGTATTCATAAGTAGAGTTGTCAACAAGTAAATCATCATCACCTAGCAAATCATCTTCGTCACTATTGAAATCAACATACACGGGGCGTGATACCTTTGGGCCTTTATCCATGAAGCATCTTCAATTCCTTCATGTGGTGATTCAAATATGTCATAGGAGTTGGTTGACACAAGTGCTAGACCGGCAACACCTTCATCTTGAGTATATTTGGAGTCGGAGTGATAACTTCTTTTGGAGTGATGGTCAGAGTCAGAGCCGGATACCCATTCACCAACGTGAGTTTGATGTCTTCACTTTGTGTAACTCTTTGATGATTTGTCCTTCCTTTCTGAATCCTTGCTTCTCCGGGAAGTTCTTCGTTCATAAAGATCATATCTACTACTTCTCTCTCTTGGTGGTGATTCTTCTCTTCTACTTCTTCTTTTAGGTGAATCTTCTCTCCTTTTGTAGGGAGCCGTACACTCACTGGAGTAGTGTACGGGTCTTCAACAATTGTAGCAATTACGTTCACGACTCTAAGATCTTTTGTCATTGTAGGACCTTGCCTTGGAACTTCTTTCTTTGCTTCTATTCTTGTAGAACTTGTTGAAGTTCTTCACCATTAGGCTCAAATCTTCAGTTCTAACATCCCAAATTTTCAATTTGGAATGTTATACATAGATCATCATTGCATATCATATATTGTTGCATCTTTGGCTCGATCCTAGAAATTCTATGCAACTCAAGGACCCTCGGAGAGAGTTGGGGATTTCGTTATTTTCTTATTTGAGTTTTTCTCAAATTTTAAAAATAGGATCATTGATTTTATTTATTTTATCTTCAATTATTTCTACTACCAAAAATTCAGAGAGGGAATAAAATGACTTTCCCAAAATAAAGAAATAATGAAGATTTAATAAAAAAAATCAAATAAGTTTTATTTTGGAAGTTTTTCGCCTTTTATTTGAATTTAGGAAAAATGCGTGTTTTTCAAAATTGCATCTAGGCCCCAAATAAATGTTCATTAAATCCGGCTTGATTTTAGAAACCGGGGAAATTTTATTTCGGGACTTTTGGAGTCTGTTAGGTACTTCTTTTGATTTTTTTTCTATGCGTAATGTTTCTTTTTTAAAAAACAAACCGCCTTACCGGGCCGTACCCGAGCGGGACTCCGCTCGGGGGCGCCTTTATATACCGGCCGCCCCGGGAGCCCCAGCCCACCCAAGCCGCCCCAGCCCAGCCGCCGCCGCCGCCGGAGTTCGCCGCCGTGCCGGAGCAGCGCGCCTTCCGAGGTTCGCCGCCGCCTCGATTTCCATGCCAATTTTTATTAAAAAAACCGATCGGTTTTCTTCGCTTTTTTTATTTTTCTTTTTCCGTTCGAATCTGTTCGTCGTAATTTTTGTTTTTCTCGGATTTAATCCGCGATTTTTCTGATCGCGATTCCAGATCCGATTTTCGTTTTAGTATAACTTTTCGCTCGTTTATCGGAATCAGGCGATTCAAGCGCCTGGAGTTTCGTCTCGAAACCCTCTTTCCGAATAATCAACTTAAACAAGTTTTTGCTTCTGTAAAATTTGACTTAGATCCAGATTAGTAAAATGAAGTTGTTTTCTTTCGCCGTTTGACTTTCGTTGCTTTGTTTGATTTGGTTCTTTTTGCAAACCGGAGTTCTTAATTTGAACATTCTGGTTAGATCTTTTATTCGAGTTTTACCAGTGCATTAGATGATTACATATTGTTTGCTTGTTTGTTTGTCTGCGATAGAATATCCGGAGTGCGTCGCCTGTTACTTCGAGTCTCTAGGTTTTGCGGATCATCAGCAAGGCAAGTAACACTTTGATCATACCTTTTCTCATACCCAGTTTTATGCATTAGATCTATCCTCAAACATTGCATGATTAGGATCTAATTAAATTGTGGGATGGGAAGTAGTTGAGGTAGTACCTATTACCTGTATTATTATCAAACCTTTGGGAGTTACTTCTACGTTTGCTTATTATGCCATGCTATGCTAGTAGACGTGGATTGGGTGAGTGTATCCATGACAGATGTGAGATTGTGAACTAATGGTTTATTTAAGGTGGAAACTTGAACACACATCTGGGTGGATTGAGGCACCTGGTTTCTATCAGGACTTGCCTGTATTTCTTCGGACCGCCACCCAGGCTCAAAGGGATCATGAGATTATTCAATCTAGAAACTTACGTGTGCAGCCACAAGCCATTATGGGCTCTGGCATAGTTGATTAAGCTGTGCGAACTCTTACGGGTAGACTAGCAGATGTAGGGGAAAGTAGGTGTACCGGTCTACCCACATGTAAGGTGCTAGTGCTTCCGAAAGACTATGTCTCGGTCATCCGTTTCTCAAACACCATGTAGTGCGAGGAATCAAACGGAGGCGATCGAGTCTTGTGGGGAAAAGTGCACAAACCTCTGTAGAGTGTTCAAACTAATCATGATTAGCCGTGTCCCCGGTTATGTACATTTTGAGTATCTAGTACCTGGATATCATGTGAATCTCATCATGTTACTTGAATCTAATATTGTTGGGTTTGATGAGTACTTTTAATTGGGATTGAGAATGCTGTCAACCATTCTCAATGTTTAACAACCACCATGATAGTTAATTAAAATTATTCCTTTGCAGTAGGGAAAAATTGGCTTTACGCAAAACTGTAACCATAGAGCTTTTACACCAGCCAAATTGCATGTAGTGTAGCTTATTCCAATGTTATTCTCTATGTGTTACATTGCCAGCATATTCCATGTGCTGACCCGTTTCGGGCTGCAACGTTTCATGTTGCAGACTTTTCAGACGACGAGTAAGGTGCTTTTAGGTCGTGGTTCTATACTCAGTGATGCCGTTGGAGTTGATGGAATCGCTTATCTTCCAAGCCTTCCGCTGTTATCGTTTTAGATGGCCGTAAGCCATATTTATTTCAATAAGCTCTCTTTTGAGACATTTGATGTAATAAGTGTGTGATTGCTACTCTGTTATAAATCCTCCAAGTACTGTGTGGTGTCAGCATTACTGATCCAGGGATGACACTGAGCACAGAGACTTGACCGTCTAAGGTCGGGTCGCTACAAGGTGGTATCAGAGCACATGTTGACTGTAGGACGTGACCCTAGAAACTGGCAAGCCCATAGGAATGATTTTTCTCTACAATTTTCTTTTCAAAAGAATCTTTTACCTCTTTTCACTTCTGAGCTTATTCAAATATTCCCTTTTAGTGAGACCATACCCCTTTTCCCTCTTTGACCCCTCGAAGATTCGACTGATGACCACTCCAAGAAGGACCAGATATCGTACAACTAAGACCATACAGAATGAAGAGGATTTTACCATACTTTATGATAATGGAAACTGCAACAGTTGAAGAGTCCGAAGACTAGGAGAATTTGAAGGGTTTAAAGAATTTCCAGATTTGTATGACCTAGAAAGGCTACCCTTATGGAACTTGACAGACTATGAAACTGTCAATACCCGAGATAAAGGTGTATCGGAGAAAGACCTGAACATGGAGCACTAGAACTCAAGGTTTTGTCAAGAAAGCCCCAAGGCAGGAAATATCAATTATGGAATGATAGCTCATGGCAGAGACATAGTCATAAACATGGATTTCCATGATGCTATCGCTCGCCCATGCTATTGTCATCGTGAGGTGTTAAGCATTCATATTTCGGAAGAATTGGATGACAAAAGGGCTAATGGAGCACCTACCAGCAAGAGATCAATTTTTAACCTTAGCCGGTGTATCACCAGGATCTGAAGTGTTACATCAAGAAGTTAAGATGGACCTACAAGAAGCAGTATTTGATAAGGAAGTGTTTCGTGAAGAACTCAGGACCAAGAAGTTTGGAACACAACTCTAGAAAAATTAAAGGACGGCATGATAGACCTTGCGTCAACAGAGATGATTTGGCAAAAGAACTTGAGAAGGACAAGCATGATCAGAAGGAGCCATCGGAGACATGACCAAGACTTGAAGAGCTTGATGACGTTGAGATCTATTGACCTTTAGAAGACCAAACCCCTGTTACATACCTGCGATAGATGCGACGTTTGTGAGCTGTCATTTGTTTGTTGTTTTTCCGACAGCCACAATAAAACCTGTCTTTTCAAAAACTATTGTTTGCTTTGTGTGTATCCCTCTCGATCTCTCTTATCCCACCCCAAACCCATGGACCCAATAGAGGATGAATGGAGATGAGCTTATATTTTCTGGACCGATGAGTCAATTAGAGATGGACCGATGGATTCAGAACATGGAGGATCACTTGGAGAATAACCCTGTAACTGGAAAGGATATGACCCAGCATGCTCTTCAGTGTTTTGAAAGAGGCGCTGCTACTTGGTGGAGGATGTACCAAACCATCAATGGATGGCAAAGAGTAACCACTTGGGAAGAATTTAAGTTGACTCTGCAAAGATCCCGGTTTGTGTCCCAGAAGTTGAAGCCTTATGGAAAAGATATGAAGAAACCTTGTGCATGTAAGATTTCTGGAGAAATAGGACACAAACATAAAGAAAACAAGGACGAATACCCTCATAAGCGGAGGATTTCCAAAGGAGTTAGCAGAGAATCTCAGGGAACTTCGGTTGGAGAATGTTCCCAAAGTTTTTGTTGCAGCAATGGAAGTTCAGTCTACATTGTTGGGAAAAATCCGTGAAGCTCAGAAGGATGACAAAGAGATTGTTGAGGTAAAAGAGAGGATGAGCAAAGGAAAGGCCGAAGGTTTTCGTAAGGATGAGCACGACACCTTATGGTTCGAGGATCGTGTATATGTGCCTAATAATGCAAAGATCAGGAAGTTCATACTTCAGGAGGCTCATGACTCACCATACTCGATTCACCCTGGAAACACCAAGATGTATTTGGATTTGAAGGAGTGTTTCTGGTGGATTGGTATGAAGAAGGATATTGCGGAGTATGTAGCCGTATGTGATGTATGTCAGAGAGTAAAGGCAGAGCATCAGAAGCCAGCAGAATTACTACAGCCTATGCCGATACCCGAATGGAAGTGGGATAAGCTTGGCATGGAATTCATTACCGGATTTCCCAAAACCCGATCGGGATATGATTCTATCTGGGTAGTAGTTGATTCGCTTGACCAAAGTGGCTCACTTTATCCCAGTGAAAACCACCTATATAAGTGCGAAGTTGGCCAAGATATATATGACCAGGATCGTATGTCTGCATGGAGTTCCGAGGACCATCGTATCAGATAGAGGAACACAGTTTACCTCAAAGTTTTGGAATTAGCAGCACCAGAATTTGGGTACTAGACTAGAGTTCAGTACAGCCTTTCATCCGCAGACAGATGGATAGATCGAGAGAGTCAATCAGATTCTGGATGACATGTTGAGAGCGTGTGCGCTAGATTATGGATCTAGTAGTGATGATAATCTACCCTACGGGGAGTTCTCATACAACAACAAGTTACCAAGCTAGTTTGAAGATGGCCCCTTTTTAAGCTTTGTATGGGAGAAGGAGCCAAACACCGTTGATGTGGGATGAAGTTGGAGACCGTCAGTTGTTTGGACCAAATGTGAACAAGGATGTCAGAAGAGAATGTTAAGTTGATTCAAGATAAACTCAAGGTAGCCCAGTCAAGACAGAAGTGTTATGCGGATTCAAAACGCAAGAAGACAGAATACAAAGTCGGAGACAAAGCATATCTTTGTGTGCCACCTCTGCGAGGACTTAAACGATTTGGAATTAAGGGAAAGTTAGCCCCGAGATTTGTAGGACCATACTGAGTTTTGGAGCGTATGGGAGAAGTTACCAACAAGTTGGAGTCACCCGAAGGACTGTCAGGAGTTCATGATGTGTTTCACGATTCCAAGTTGAAGAAGTGCCATGCAGAGATGGCCAATATTTCCCTGTAAGGACGCTTGACCCTGGAAAGGATAATGATGTTCCATGAAGTGGAGTATGGACTTCATAAGTATAAGTTTTTATCTCGGTATGTGGGATATCCCACGAGGATGAAGAGATGTATTACTATTGGATATAAAGGAGATATGATGTTGGAAATATGGATCAATGGAAATTCCATGATGAGTCTGAGTAATCACGTCTTAGTGTGATACAATAGAAGAAAGGAAGACAATACATTTGGATGGATTTTAAGAATGCTAGGAGGCTGAATGTTGGGATAATGATCAGTTGCCCAGAGGACGAGTTCAAGGTTTACAACTGATGAGATGGGCCATAACCCACAGGCCCCAGGACCTGCCAAGAAGCAAGCACACTCTTTTTGAAGGAAAAACCCCGAAAGAAGTTATGATCTTATCAACCGACGATTCTATAGGAGTTTACGCAAAACCTGAGAGTTGATAAGGAACGATAGATGTTTGTTTGGCTTGCAGAATCGATGGATTTATCCGAACTTGGTTCGTCGACAAGAGAAATTCTGCAATGTTTGTGAGGATGACTGAGTGTTAGCATGCGAGATTCGCTAAACCATATACAAGATAATGATTTGGGTGCGGGATGGATTGATCACCATACCGACTTACTCTTATTATTCGCCTTGCTATATGGGATGGTAAATCTGAGTGACTTACCTATAGTAGAGAGACGACGATCAAAACCGTGTTTAAACCTTAGAATGGTATAGGTATTTTCCCCTGTACAAGGCAGTTGTTGCCAATCGTAGGATATACGGTGAGGTTCAGCCCAGACCCGTTTTCTGCAGGAGAAACCATAAATTGTTGACCACCATGAGATATCGATAGTTGTTTAGTATTGGCGCAAGACCCGTCAGCTAAGAAGACCCAGTTTCGGGATAACCTTACCAAGATGAAAGGACATAAGTATTAAGGAAAAGGTTATGTCACTACCGGAAGAGCCCAGAGAGGAATTATCCAGGGGATCTAAGAAGATCGACCCTGCCAACAATAAGGATGGAGTATATGAGTTTTGATGGAACCGTAACCATGCTTCTAAGGGTGGTAGCACCCGAAACCCCCGGAGACGATCGATGGATTTTTGAGAAGACCCCAAACCCTCACCTATTTTCTAGCCAACCCGAATCTCGAGGGCGAGATTCATCTTAAGGGGGGTAGGTTTGTAACATCCCAAATTTTCAATTTGGAATGTTATACATAGATCATCATTGCATATCATATTTTGTTGCATCTTTGGCTCGATCCTAGAAATTCTATGCAACTCAAGGACCCTCGGAGAGAGTTGGGGATTTCGTTATTTTCTTATTTGAGTTTTTCTCAAATTTTGAAAATAGGATCATTGATTTTATTTGTTTTACCTTCAATTATTTCTACTTCCAAAAATTTAGAGAGGGAATAAAATGACTTTCTCAAAATAAAGAAATAATGAAGATTTAATAAAAAAATCAAATAAGTTTTATTTTGGAAGTTTTTCGCCTTTTATTTGAATTTAGGAAAAATGCGTGTTTTTCAAAAGTGCATCTAGGCCCCAAATAAATGTTCATTAAATCAGGCTTGATTTTAGAAACTGGCGAAAATTTATTTCGGGACTTTTGGAGTCCGTTAGGTACTTCTTTTGATTTTTTTTCTATGCGTAATGTTTTAAAAAAAACGAACCGCCTTATCGGGCCGTCCCCGAGCGGGACTCCGCTCGGGGGCGCCTTTATATACCGGCCGCCCCGGGAGCCCCAGCCCACCCGAGCCGCCCCAGCCCAGCCACCGCCGCCGCCGGAGTTCGCCGCCGCGCCGGAGCAGCCCGCCTTCCGAGGTTCACCGCTGCCTCGATTTCCGTGCCGATTTTTATTAAAAAAACCGATCGGTTTTCTTCGGTTATTTATTTATTTATTTTTATTTTTTTCTTTTTCCGTTCGAATCTGTTCGTCGTAATTTTCTTTTTCTCGGATTTAATCCGTGATTTTTCTGATCGCGATTCCAGATCCGATTTTCGTTTTAGTATAACTTTTCGCTCGTTTATCCGAATCAGGCGATTCAAGCGCGTGGAGTTTCGTCTCCAAACCCTCTTTCTGAATAATCAACTTAAACAAGTTTTTTCTTCCGTAAAATTTGACTTAGATCCAGATTAGTAAAACGAAGTTGTTTTCTTTCGCCTTTTGACTTTCGTTGCTTTGTTTGATTTGGTTCTTTTTGCAAACCGGAGTTCTTAATTTGAACATTCTGGTTAGATCTTTTATTCGAGTTTTACCAGTGCATTAGATGAGTACTTATTGTTTGCTTATTTGTTTGTCTGCGATAGAATACCCGGAGTGCGCCGCCTGTTACTTCGAGTCTCTAGGTTTTGCGGATCATCAGCAAGGCAAGTAACACTTTGATCATACCTTTTCTCATACCTAGTGTTATGCGTTAGATCTATCCTCAAACATTGCATGATTAGGATCTAATTAAATTGTGGGATGGGAAGTAGTTGAGGTAGTACCTGTTACCTGTATTATTATCAAACCTTTGGGAGTTACTTCTACGTTTGCTTATTATGCCATGCTATGCTAGTAGATGTGGATTGGGTGAGTGTATCCATGACAGATGTGAGATTGTTAACTAATGGTTTATTTAAGGTGGCAACTTGAACACACATCTGGGTGGATTGAGGCACCTGGTTTCTATCAGGACTTGACTGTATTTCTTCGGACCGCCACCCAAGCTCAAAGGGATCATGAGATTATTCAATCTAGAAACTTACGTGTGCAGCCACAAGCCATTATGGGCTTTGGCATAGTTGATTAAGTTGTGCGAACTCTTACGGGTAGACTAGCAGATGTAGGGGAAAGTAGGTGTACCGGTCTACCCACATGTAAGGTGCTAGTGCTTCAGAAAGACTATGTCTCGGTCATCCGTTTCTCAAACACCATGTAGTGCGAGGAATCAAACGGAGGCGGTCGAGTCTTGTGGGGAAAAGTGCGCAAACCTCTGCAGAGTGTACAAACTAATCATGATTAGCCGTGTCCCCGGTTATGGACGTTTTGAGTATCTAGTACCTGGATATCATGTGAATCTCATCATGTTACTTGAATCTAATATTGTTGGGTTTGATGAGTACTTTTAATTGGGATTGAGAATGCTGTCAACCATTCTCAATGTTTAACAACCACCATGATAGTTAATTAAAATTATTCCTTTGCAGTAGGGAAAAATTGGCTTTACGCAAAACTGTAACCATAGAGCTTTTACACCAGCCAAATTGCATGTAGTGTAGCTTATTCCAATGTTATTCTCTATGTGTTACATTGCCAGCATATTCCATGTGCTGACCCGTTTCGGGCTGCAACGTTTCATGTTGCAGACTTTTCAGACGACGAGTAAGGTGCTTTTAGGTCGTGGTTCTATACTCAGTGATGCCGTTGGAGTTGATGGAATCGCTTATCTTCCAAGCCTTCCGCTGTTATCGTTTTAGATGGCCTTAAGCCATATTTATTTCAATAAGTTCTCTTTTGAGACATTTGATGTAATAAGTGTGTGATTGCTACTCTGTTATAAATCCTCCAAGTACTGTGTGGTGTCAGCATTACTGATCCAGGGATGACACTGAGCACAGAGACTTGATCGTCTGAGGTCGGGTCGCTACATCAGTGAAGGTTTGTTTCTCACTTGATGATGTAGGAGCATCACATGAGGCTTTGTAAGCACCATTTGAATTGTTGTGAAGCTCTTCTTTATCCTTGAGTGACATCTCATGTGTAACAATTCTTCCAATGACTTCTGTTGGCTTGAGATCTTTTTAATTGGGCATCATTTGGATCAATGTGCACACGGTATCATATTTACCATCCAAGGCTCTTAGAATCTTCTTGATGATGAATCTATCGGTTATCTATTCACTTCCTAAGCCGACAAGCTCATTTGTGATGAGAGCAAGCCTAGATTACATTTCAGCGACAGCTTCACCATCCTTCATTTTGAACTTGTCAGGTTGACTTTGAAGCACATCCAACTTGGATTCCTTGACGGAGTTGGTACCTTCGTGCATATCAATCAATGTATCCCAAATTTCCTTTGCATTCTCAAGGCGGCTGATTTTGTTGAATTCTTCAGGGCACAATCCATTGAAGAGAATATCACAAGATTGAGCGTTGTATTGCAGCATCTTCAACTCTTCCGTGGTAGCTTCATGGTTCGGTTCTCTCCCGTCAAAGATTTCACCTTGCAAGCCAATACACACAATAGCCCAAACGGCGTGGTTATGTCCAAGAATATGCATTTTCATATTATGCTTCCAACTAGCAAAATTAGTACCATCAAAGTAAGGACCTCTACGGTGGTAATTTCCCTCGCTAGATGCCATACTCTCCTAGGTTGTGAAACCAAGTCTATGATCACCAAAAGCTATGGAAATCAAGGCAAATGGAGACCGTAGCTCTGATACCACTTGTAGGATCGAAATTATGTCTAGAGGGGGGTGATTAGAATACTTGACCAAATAAAAACCTAGCCTTTTCCCAATTTTAGTTCTCGGCAGATTTTAGCAACTTAGCACAAGTCAAGCAATCAACCTACACATGCAATTCTAAGAGTATAGCAGCGGAATATAAATAATTGCATATGAAGGTAAAGGGAGGAGTTTGGAGGGAGCAAACGCAAGGTTGACACGGTGATTATTGGCATGGTTCCTATAGGTGGTGCTATCGTACATCCACGTTGATGGATACTTCAACCCACGAAGGGTAACGGCTGCACGAGTCCAGAGAGGGCTCCACCCACAATGGGTCCACGAAGAAGCAACCTTGTCTATCCCACCATGGCCATCGCCCATGAAGGACTTGCCTCACTAGGGTAGATCTTCATGAAGTAGGCGATCTCCTTGCCCGTACAAACTCCTTGGTTCAACTCCACAATCTTAACGGAGGCTCCCAAGTGACACCTAACCAATCTAGAAGACACCACTCTCCAAAAGGTAATAGATGGTGTGTTATTGATAAACTCCTTGCTCTTGTGCTTCAAATGATAGTCTCCCCAACACTCAACTCTCTCTCATAGGATTGGATTTGGTGGAAAGAGGATTTGAGTGGAAAGCAACTTGGGGAAGGCTAGAGATCAAGATTCATATGGTTGGATTGGAATATCTTGGCCTCAAAACATGAGTAGGTGGTTCTCTCTTAGAAAATGAATGCTAGAAGTGTAGGCATGTTCTGATGGATTTCCTCACAAATGGGGAGAGGGTGGAGGGGTATATATAGCCTCCACACAAAATCTAACCGTTACACAGAATTTACCAAACTCGATGGGAGCGAATCATAAAACTCAGTCAGACAGATTTAGTTCATAATGTGACTGTTATTTCGGTGGGACCGACATGTCAACTCTGTGGGACCGATTTCATTAGGGTTAGGGCATAACATTATAACGGTGAGACAGATTACACAAACTTGGTGGGACCGACTTTGGTAATAAGCTAACCAGAGAGTTGGTCACGCAAACTCGGTGGGACCGATTCGCTTGTCTCGGTGGGACTGAAATGTTACGGAAGGGAAATAGGGAGTTTGCATTGCAAACTCGGTGGGACCGAAATGTTATACCGAAACGTTACAAAGGGAAACAGAGAGTTTGCAATCCCATCTCAGTGAGACCGAGATCCTTATCGGTGAGACCGAAGTGACTAGGGTTTTTGGCAGTGGCTATGTCAAATGAACTCGGTGGCGCCGGATAGATCAAATTGGTGGGGCCGATTTTGAGTTTTGTTTTGGAACATATGTGGATATGAGAAGGTGCTTGAAGATTTTTGGAGGATATCACTAAGCATTTTGAGCAACCAAGCCATTAAGCAACACCTCATCCCCTTTTAATAGTATTGGCTTTTCCTATGGACTCAATGTGATCTTGGATCACTAAAAGTAAAATGTAGAGTCTTGAGCTTTTAGTGCTTGAGCCAATCCTTTGTCCTTTGCATTTTGAGGGGTACACATTCCTAATCCATGCCATGCCAATCATTGAACTGTCCTGAAATATTCATCTTGAAATAACATTAGTTCAATGAGCTATATGTTGATAATCATTACCAAAACCACCCAAGGATAGTTGCACTTTCAAGAAAGAATTTATAGCAGTTTTGTTTGCATGTAATAAATCTAGATCTTATATTGTTGATTCTAAAGTAATTGTTCACACTAATCATGCTGCTATAAAATATCTTATGGAAAAGAAAGATGATAAACCTAGGTTGATTAGGTGGGTCCTTTTGCTACAAGAATTTGATTTTCATATTATTGACAGAAAGGGAACCAAGAATCCCGTAGCTGATAATTTGTATAGAATGGAAAGTGTTCTTGATGAGCCATTGCCTATTAATGATAGCTTACCTGATGAACAATTAGCTGCTATAAATGCTTCTAGTAGTACTCCTTGGTATGCAGACTATGCTAATTACATTGTTGCTAAATATATATACCACCTAGTTTCACATACCAACAAAAGAAAACGTTATTCTTTGAATTAAGACATTACTTTTTGGATGACCCACATCTATATAAACAAGGAGTAGATGGTGTTATTACATGTTGTGTACCCGAGCATGAACACAAACAAATCCTACGGAAGTGTCACTCCGAGGCTTACGGAGGACACCACGCTGGAGATAGAACTGCACATAAGTTATTACAGTCTGGTTTTTATTGGCCTACTCTCTTCAAGGATGGACGTAAATTTGTCATTTCTTGTGTTCAATGTCAAAGAATTGGTAATATTAATAGACATCAAGAAATGCCTATCAATTATTTAGTTGTCGTTGAACCGTTTGATGTTTGGGGATTTGATAATGTGGGACATTTTCCTTCCTCCAACTGGTATACACATAGTTGCTGTTGATTTGTAGCGACCAAACCTCAAACGGTCAAGTCTCTGTGCATCAGTGTCATCCAAAGTTTTAAATAACGGGCCATGGAAAATAGCGGTGGGCCTCCAAATCAGCTATAGTGGAGCTATAGCGGGCTATTTATGAAGGCGACCATTTAGCGGCACCCTGCTGAAAAGGCTATAGCGGGCTATAGCAGAGCTATAGCCGGCTATTTAAAACTATGGTGTCATCCCTAGATCGGTAATGCTGACACGCACAATACTCGAGGAATTATAGCAGAGGTTCAATCACACACTTAGTTCATCAAGTCCTTATAAAGAGTACTATTACATAAACAAATCATGGCTGAAGGCCATCTAAACTAGATAACAGCGGAAGGCTTTGAAGGTAAATGAGTCCATCAACTCCAATGGCACAGCTAAGTGCAAAAGAATGACCTATCGCACCTTATTTGTCGTCTGAGTAGTCTGCAACACAAGACGTTGCAGCTCGAAACGGGTCAGCACACGGAATATGCTGGCATAGTTACACTATAAAGCAATGATAATGCAGGAACTACATCTACATGCAATATTTGGATGGTGGAGGCTGTAAGTTTCATGTTTTTGCATAAAGCTAGTTTTTCCCTACAACAAAGGAATAAATTTATTTAACTACTCCCATGTTGCCCATTATTTGATAAGGTTCCTCAAACTCAAATCCCAATTAAAAATATCATCATTAACCCATCATGATAATTAATTAAAGTAACGTGATGAGATCACATCAATAGATTCAAGTACTAGATACTCAATCTGTCCATAACCGGGGACACGGCTCACCATGATTAGTTTGTACACTCTGCAGAGGTTTGCGCACTTTTTTCCACAAGACTCGACCACATCCATGATCGGATGATCGAGACATAACCTTCCTGAAGCATTAACTCTCTACTCCGGGTAGACAGTACCACCTACAGCCCTCTACATCTGCTAGTCTACCTCTTCAAGAGCTCACACAACTTACTCAACTATGCTAGAGCCCATAATGGCTTGTGGCTGCACACGGAAGTTTCTAGCATGAATAATCTTATGATCCCTTTGAGCCTGGGTGGCATTCCATAGGATAATCACACGGGTACTCTGGGATTTCCAAAACAGACAACATTGGGTACTCCAGGTGCCTCAACCAATCCACCCAGATGTGTATTAAAGTTGCCACCTTAATGTTATCTAATTGAAATAACTCTCAAACTTCCATGTGTGAATCACGATCCAATCCCCATCTACGAGCATGGCTAAGAAATAATAAGCATGATGTATATTCCCGGGGATCAAAAGGTATTAGGTTCCTACCTCAAACACTACAACCAAAACCACATGTTCCCAATCCTACCAATGCAAATATTTGTGGAGCAGAACTAATGCATAGTAAAACTAGGTATAAAAGAGTATGATCAAAGTGTAACTTGCCTTGCTGACGATCTGCAAACTCTAGAGATCCGTAGTAACAAGCTTCGCACGCCGGGTAATCTAGCATAGACAAACAATAGCAGACATAAGCAATCACTCAAACGAAACAGGACAAAACTCGAGAAAAGATCCAAATCGAACACAAAACAAGCAATGGCTTAAACTAACAAGAGTCAAAACCTACAACATTATTAACATGTGAAGATATTAACAGAAAGTACATGTGATTAGCTACGGTTTGCAAAAAGATTCAACTCAAACAGAGCAACGAAACTCAAAATACAAACAAATCAAGATCATTTACTAATCTGGACTAGAATCAAACTTTACGGTACAAAAATCATATTCAAGTTGACTAACTAGAAAGAGGGCCTCAAGACGAAGATTTTTGCGCTGCTTTCATCTAATTTGGATAAACGAGTAAAAAGTTATACCAGTTTGAAAATCAGGGGCTGAATCGCGATAAAATAATCGCGGATAAGTCCCTGGCCGAAAATAAAATATAGAGAAAAGACTAACGAACGAACGTTCGCTGTCTGAACCTATCCGGTGAAAAACGTTCGTTAAAACGAACGAACGGACGAACGTCCATTAAATAAATAAACCGACGAAAAACTGATCTAAGAAAGTAAACCGGAAACTAAACAAAAAAACTAGGGTTAACCGAAAAAACCGACCAGTCAATGGCGGCGGTATCTGGCGAGATCCGTGACGGCGACGGTGTCGGGCGGCTACGGGGCGGCGGCGGCGAGGCGGCGCAGCGTCGGCGGCGGGCGGTGCGCCGTCGGTGGCGGACGAGGCGACGCGACGAGGCGGCGGCGATGCGTTGGCGAGGCGAGGGCAGGTGGCGGCGTCGGCGGCTAGGGATCCCGAGGGGGCCCCGGTCTCGCTATATAAGGGGGGGCTGCTTGGGGAAGGGGTCGAGGCCATGGCTGTGGCGGCTCGGACTCGTGTGGGAGTCCGGCTCGGCCACGCGCTGGGAGACGGCGGCACTGACGGGCCGGCTGGGCCTTTGGCCCAGTGCGGTCCGGGAAACTTTTTTTTAATAATTTCGCTTGAAAAGAAAAGAATCCTAATAAAATATATATTTTTTAGAAAAATGCCAAAAACAATTTTCGCCGTCTAAATAGAATATTTAGAACAAAGTGAACATTTTTCTGGCCTAAAAATGCAATTTTGAAAAATGCATATTTTTCTAATTCAAATATAATAGCAAATAAAATACCAGAAAAAACATAATTTGATTTTTAAAATTCTTTCTCCAATATTTCTTTTAATTTGAAGAAGTCATATTATCTTCTCTCATTTATTTCTAATATTGGAAATATTTGGAGATAAAAATAATAAAAATCGAATTGATCCTTTCTTCAAATTTGAATACAACTCAAATATGAATTTGGAGATTCGGGTTGGTCAGCAAAAAGGTTTGGTTGGTCTCTACGAAGGTCTTCCTCTCGCTCCCAGGTGGCTTCCTCCTCGGCATGGTGGCTCCACTGAACTTTGCAAAACTTGATAACCTTGCTGCGAGTAACTCGGCTGGAAAACTCGAGAATCTTAACTAGTTTCTCCTCATAAGTCAAATCACTGTCTAACTGAATCGCTTCCAGTGGCACTGTATCTCTTAGAGGAATATCGGCCATCTCTGCATGGCACTTCTTAAACTGGGAAACATGAAACACATCATGAACTCCTGACAATCCCTCTGGGAATTCCAGCTTGTATGCAACTTCTCCCATACATTCCAAAACTCGATATGGTCCCACAAAACGTGGTGCTAGCTTTCCCTTAACTCCATAACACTTAAGTCCTCAAAGCGGGGACACACAAAGGTATACTTTGTGTCCGACTTCGTAAACTGTCTCCTTGCGTTTAGAATCCGCATAACTTTTTTGCCTGGACTGGGCTACCTTGAGTTTGTCGTGAATCAACTTAACCTTCTCTTCAGAGTCTTTCATTAAGTCTGGTCCGAACAATTGTCGATCTCCAACTTCGTCCCACAATAACGGTGTCCTGCACCTCCATCCGTATAAATCTTCGAAAGGGGCCATCTTCAAACTGGCTTGATAGCTGTTGTTCTAAGAGAACTCTGCCTATGGCAAGTCGTCGTCCCAACTAGATCCATAATCTAGCGCACAAGCTCTCAACATGTCCTCCAGAATCTGATTGACTCTCTCAGTCTGTCCATCTATCTGTGGATGAAAGGATGTATTGAACTCTAGACTAGTACCCAAAGTCTCATGCAACTGATTCCAGAACTTTGAGGTAAACTGGGTTCCTCTATCCGATACAATGGTCCTCGGAACTCCATGCAGACATACGATCCTGGTCATGCATATCTTCGCCAACTTAGCACTCGTATAGGTGGTCTTCACCGGGATGAAATGAGCTACTTTCGTCAAACGGTCGACTACAACCCAAATAGAGTCATAGCCTGAACGATTCCTAGGCAATCCAGTGATCAAATCCAGGCCAAGCTTATGCCACGTCCATTCGGGTATCAGCAATGGCTGTAGCAATCCAGCTGGCTTCTGATGCTCTGCCTTAACTCTCTGACATACATCACATACCACTACATACTCGGCAATATCCTTCTTCATTCCTGTCCACCAGAAACGTTCCTTCAAATCCAGATACATCTTAGTGTTTCCTTGGTGAATCGAATACGGCGAATAATGGGCCTCCTGCAGAATCAACTTCCTGATCTCAGGGTCATTAGGCACATATACGCGATCCTCAAACCATAAAGTATCATGCTCATCCTCACAAAATCCTTTAGCCTTTTCTTTGCTCATCCTTTCCTTTATCTCCGCAATCTCCTTGTCAGTCTTCTGGGCTTCTCTGATCCTACCCATCAAAGTGGACTGAATTTCCAATGTTGCTACACAACCTCTCGGGACTATTTCCAAACATAGCTCGCGAAGATCCTCTGCTAACTCCTTGGGTAATCCTCTGGTCATGAGCGTATTAACAAAACTCTTGCGACTCAACGCATCTGCTACTACATTGGCCTTTCCAGGATGATAGTGCAGTTTCATATCATAATCCTTAATGAGCTCCAACCATCTCCTTTGCCTGAGATTCAACTCCTTCTGCGTGAAGATATATTTCGAACTCTTATGGTTCGTGTATACCTCACAATGGTTTCTGATGAGAAAATGTCTCCATGTCTTCAGCTCATGCACTACAGCTGCTAACTCCAAATCATGCGTAGAATAATTCAACTCATGAGGTTTGAGCTTTCGTGAGACATATGAAACAACTCTTCCTTCCTGCATAATTACGGCTCCAAGTCCTCGACGTGAAGCGTCGCAATATACTTGATAATCCTTTCGTTGGTCTGGAAGAATCGGCACTGGGGCTGTAACCAAACATTTCTTCAATAGCTGAAAACTGGCTTCACACTCCTCAGTCCATTTAAACTTGGTGTCCTTCTTGAACAACTCTGTCATGGGCTTTGCAATTCTGGAGAAATTCTCAATGAGCCTCCGGTAATATCCTGTGAGTCCAAGAAAACTCCTGATCTCACCGACTGATGTGGGTGCCACCCATTTAGTCACAGAAACAACCTTGGTAGGGTCTACTGCTATTCCTTCTCCACATATAACATGTCTGAGAAATCCAACTTCCTTTAACCAAAACTCACACTTGCAGAATTTAGCATACAACTGATGTTCTCTAAGCTTCTCAAGAACCAAATGCAAATGCTCCTTATGCTCCTCTTCGTTCTTCGAGTAGACCAATATATCAGCAATGAAAACCACGACGAACTTATCCAAAAACTCCATAAACACCTTGTTCATCATGTTCATGAAATAGGCAGGTGCGTTAGTCAGACCAAATGACATAATGGTATACTCATATAGCCCGTACCTTGTGGTAAAAGCAGTCTTAGGTATATCCTGCTCTCGAATCTTCAACTGGTGATAACCTGATCGGAGATCAATCGTAGAGAAAACTTTAGCTCCTTGCAACTGGTCAAACAAATCATTGATCATCGACAAAGGGTATTTGTTTTTGATTGTCACCTCATTCAACGCACGATAATCAACAACCATCCTTAATGATCCATCCTTCTTCTCCACTAGAAGCACTGGGGCTCCCCAAGGTGTTGAACTTGGTCAAATTTAACCTTTATCCAGTAACTCCTTAATTTGCTTCTTAATTTCTTCCAAATCCTTTGCGGGCATCCGATACGGTCTCTTTGATATTGGCCCGGTGCCTGCCAATAGCTCAATCAAAAACTCTATCTCTCGATCTGGTGGCATGCCTCGCAACTCCTCCAAAAATACGTCGAGGTGATCCTTCACCACTGGTACTTCCTCCTGTACAACTCTTGATAAGGAATTCACCTGAGTCCTCTTCGACACATGTCGGGATACATACTTGATCGTTCTTCCTTCTGGGGTGGTGAGGAATATCGACTTACTAGCACAATCAATGTTCCCTCCATACTTTGATAACCAATCCATGCCTAATATTATATCCAATCCTTGTGACTCCAAGATTATTAGGTCCGAGGGAAACACATAGTTACCAGTCCTCAAGGGTAACCGATCACACCATAGGATGGCCATATACTCTGCTCCTGGCGAAGTTACTGACATGGGTAACCTAAGAGCTTGGGTTGGCATGTTATACTTATCCACAGATCCCCTTGATATGTATGAATGCGATGCACCAGTATAAAAAAACTAGTGCGGTAAGTGCATTAATCAAGAACTTACCGACAAATGCGTCAGGTTGATCCTCAATCTCCTCCACGCTGATGTGGTTCACCTAACCTTTGGTGAAGGGGTTGGGCTTCTTGGCAGAACTCCCATTTCCATTTCTATTCTTTGCTTCAGGACATTCAGTGGCATATTGTCCAGTCTTCTGGCACTTGAGACAAGTAATGTGGCTGTAATCCCTCTTGGCTGGTGTTGAAGGGTTGGAACCGTTCTGGCTGCTGCTTCCTCCATTCCCATTGCCATTCCTGGTGCTACTATGGTTGTGCAAACTTGCTCCATTGTGCGTGTGTCCTCCATGGTTATGGCCTCCATGGTTGTGGGTATGTCCTCTCGAGTACGGGGAATAGCGGGGCTTCTCCTGAGCTCCTGAAGTGTACCTCCCCTGTCCATACTTCCTCTTGTGATTATCAGTCTGTTGCTGCTTGCCTTCAATCATAAGAGCCCTATCTACCAACTCCTGGTAGTTGTTGAATGTTGCCACCATCAACTGCATGCTCAACTCATCATTCAGACCTTCCAGAAACTTCTCCTGCTTAGCGGCACATGTAGCTACGTCATCAAGGGCATAGCGTGCTAACTTACTAAACTCATCCACATACTGGCCCACTGTACGTCCTCCTTGGTGCAAGTTGCAAAACTCGTGCTTCTTCATGCTCATAGCTCCAGCTGAAACATGGACAGTGCAGAAAGCATGCTAAAACTGATCCCATGTAACAGTGTCAATGGATTAAGTAGCTGTGAAATTATCCCACCATGATGCTGCGGGTCCATCAAGCTGATGTGTGGCAAAATGCACTCTCTCCGCATCTGTGCATCCTGCAGTGGTCAGCTCTCTTCCAATCTTATGGAGCCAATCATCTGCAACAACCGGCTCGGTGCTACTAGAGAACCCCGATGGATTTAACCTGATGAAACGGTCTAGGTGATCAACAAGAGGTGGTGGTGGTGGGTTGTTGTTGTTGTTGTTGTTGTTGCCGTGGTTCTGATTCTGGACTAAAAGTTGCATCAAGGTATTGTGCTGTTGGATCAACTGAGTGAGTTCCGGTGGGAAGGCAAATCTATTGTCACGTCTCGGAGGCATCTGATGGGTTTAGAAGGGGTGAGAAAACAGAATAGAATAGGTGTCTAAGAGAGATTCACTACCCATAATGCTCATGAGACAAACACAATAAATTTCACTTCAATCAATAGCACACAAGTCACACAAAAACGATCTAACCTATAACTACTAACTCGATCGTTGCAACTACTTGGAGGGAAAATACTACTAATTACAATGGTGGTCGTCTAGAAATTTTCATCAGAAGAAGACTCCATAATATCTGCTCCAGCTTCATCAACGTAGTCATCTTCACTATCAGGGTCGGAGTCGGTGTGGTTGAGGATGATGTAGTCTACTGGCTGGTTGTCCTTCTTTGGCGCGGGGTCTCCCATGAATACTCCATGCTTCCTTGTCAGGTCGTCATTCTTTTTTACCAATATAGAAATCTCCTCCTCGTATCCATCGCGAGTAGACTTGATCTCCTCTTCTGTCTCGTTGTTTCTCCACACCAGCTTTTTGATCCTCTTCATGTGGATAGTTTGCTGATTCTCCTGTCGATGAATATGATCTCCCATCTCTTGAATGTAAGATGCAATTGATCCATCCCTCCTGGTACGAATCATCTCCCATTTTTCATCTCAGCGGCCACATATTTGGTAGACGGTATTCTCCAGCTTGTTGTGATACACCTCACATATGCGTCCAAAGGTGATATGTGCGGCCATGCTCTTTCCAATAATCCAGCTTGGTGCATCCAGGTAGAAATCAATAGGCTCCGTGGTTGGTGCAAAGGTCCTCCCAGGTATCCATACTTTGATCTTCCACCGCTCCTCTTCCGGTACAGATGTAGAGAAAGTCCCCGTGAAGCTTGGTAATCCGATGTTCAGATACTTAGTGACTTCCTTCAAGTGCTTTCCAAAAGGGGTGTCGTCATCCGACTGAGTGAACTTGTTCCTGGGATCCACCATCTATAGAGTAGAAAGGGAGAAGAGTTAGAAATGAGTAGAGAAGAGAAATCATGTCGCTCATTCTAGTGGTCGTGTCCTACAGTCAGTGTGTGCTCTGATACCATCTTGTAGTGACCAGACCTCAAACATTCAAGTCTCTGTGCATCAGTGTCATCCCTGGATCGGTAATGCTGACACGCATAGTACTTGAGGAATTATTACAGAGTTTCAATCACACACTTATTACATCGAGTCCCCATAAAGAGTATTGTTAAATAAAGAAATCATGGCTGAAGGCCATCTAAACTAGATAACAGCAGAAGGCTTCAAAGGTAAATGAGTACACCAACTCCAGTGGCATAGCTGAGTGCAAAACAACGACCTATTGCACCTTATTCATCGTCTGAGTAGTCTGCAACATAAGACATTGCAGCCCGAAACGGGTTAGCACATGGAAATTGTTGGCATAGTTACACTGTAAAGGAATGATAATGCAAGAACTAC
The DNA here is from genome assembly GCF_002162155.2 of Triticum dicoccoides. NCBI lineage: Eukaryota > Viridiplantae > Streptophyta > Magnoliopsida > Poales > Poaceae > Triticum > Triticum dicoccoides. The sequence continues at coordinate 254,781,161 of NC_041387.1, forward strand.
ATCTGCATGCAATATTTGGCTGGTGGAGGCTGTAAGTTTCATGGTTTTGCATAAAGCTAGTTTTTCCCTACAACAAAGGAATAAATTTATTTAGCTACTCCCATGTTGTCCATTATTTGAGAAGGTTCCTCCAACTCAAATCCCAATTAAAAATATCATCATTAACCCATCAGCATAGTTAATTCAAGTATCGTGATGAGATCACATCAACAGATTCAAGTACTAGATACTCAAGATGTCCATAACCAGGGACACGACTAACCATGATTAGTTTATACAATCTGGAGAGGTTTGCGGACTTTCCCCACAAGACTCGACCGCATCCATGATCGGATGATCAAGACATAGCCTTTCTGAAGCATTAACTCTCTACTCCAGGTAGACAGTACCACCTACAACCCTCTACATCTGCTAGTCTACCTCTTCAAGAGCTCACGCAACTTACTCAACTATGCCATAGCCCATAATGGCTTGTAGCTGCACACGGAAGTTTCTAGCATGAATATTCTTATGATACCTTTGAGCCTGGGTGGCATTCCATAGGATAATCAGGCGGGTACTCCGGGATTTCCAAAATAGACAACACTGGGTACTCCAGGTGCCTCAACCAATCCACCGAGATGTGTATTAAAGTTGCCACCTTAATGTTATTCAATTAAAATAACTCTCAAACTTCCATGTGTGAATCACGAGCCAATCCCCCGTCTACGAGCATGGCTAAGCAATAATAAGCATGACGTATATTCCGGGGTGATACTAAGGTATTAGGTTCCTACCTCAAACACTACAGCCAAAACCACATATTCCCAATCCTACCAATGCAAATATTTGTGGAGCAGAACTAATGCATAGTAAAACTGGGTATAAAAGAGTATGATCAAAGTGTAACTTGCCTTGTTGACGATCTGCAAACTCTAGAGATTCGTAGTAATAAGCTTCGCACGTCGGGTAATCTAGCATAGACAAACAATAGCATACATAAGCAATCACTCAAACAAAACACAAGAAAACTCAAGAAAAGATCTAAATCAAACACGAAACAAGCAACGGCTTAAACTAACAAGAGTCAAAACCTAACAGCATTATTAACATGTGAATTAGATCTTAACAGAAATTACATGTGATTAGCTACGGTTTGCAAAAAGATTCAACTCAAATGGAGCAACGAAACTAAAAATACGAACAAATCAAGATCGTTTACTAATCTGGACTAGAATCAAATTTTACAGTACCAAAATCATGTTCAAGTTGATTAACTGGAAAGAGGGCTTCGAGACGTAGATTTTGGCGTTGGTTTCATCTAATTTGGATAAACGAGTAAAAGTTATACTAGTTTGAAATTTAGGGCTGAATCGCGATAAAATAATCGCGGATAAGTCCCTGGCCGAAAATAAAATAAAAAGAAAAGACTAAAGAACGAACGTTCGTTGTCTAAACCTATCCGGCGAAAAGCGATCGTTAAAACGAACGAAGGGACGAACATTGGCTAAATAAATAAACCAACGAAAAACCGATCCCAGAAAATATACCAGAAACTAAACAAAAAACTTGGGTTAGCCGAAAAAAACGACCGGTCAACGTCGGCGGTTTCTGGCGAGATCCACGGCGGCGGCGGCGGCGGCAGGCGGCTACGGGGCAGCGCCGGGTGGCGGCGGTGAGGCAGCGCGGCATCGGCGGCGGGAGGTGCGGCGTCGGCGGCGAGCTGCTTGGGGTCACGAGGGGGCCCCGGGCTCGCTATATAAAGGGGAGGGGGCGGCGGCTGCTTGGGGAGGGGGTTGGAGGCCATGTCGGCGGTGGCTTGGACTCTAGCGGGAGTCCAGCTCGGCCACGCGCTGGGAGGCGGCGACGCTGACGGGCCGGCTGGGCCTTTGGCCTAGTGCGGTCCGGGAAACTTTTTTTTAAAATAATTTCGCCCGAAAAGAAAAAAGTCCTAATAAAATTTAATAGAAATTCTAAAAATGCCAAAAACAATTTTCACCATCTAAATAGAATATTTAGAACAAAGTGAACAGTTTTCTGGCCTAAAAATGCAATTTTCAAAAATGCATATTTTTTCTAATTCAAATAAAATAGCAAATAAAATACCAGAAAAATCATTATTTGATTTTTAAAATTCTTTCTCCAATATTTCTTTTAATTTTAAGAAGTCATGTTATCTTCTATAATTTATTTTTAATATTGTAAATATTTGGAGATAAAAATAATAAAAATCAAATTGATCCTTTCTTCAAATTTGAATAAAACTCAAATATGAATTTTGTGAAACCTCCAAGTCTCTTCGTGGGTCCTTGAGTTGCTTAAGATTTCTAGGATCTCAACCAAAATGCAAAATAAATATGATATGCATATGATGATCTATGTATAACATCCAAATTGATAATTGGGATGTTACATGATTACGTTACTAAGTGGGTAGAAGCTATTCCAACTAGTAGTGCTGATCATAACACATCTATTGAAATGCTTAAATAAGTTATTTTTCCAAGGTTTGGAGTTCCTAGATATTTAATGACTGATGGTGATTCACATTTTAATCGTGGTGCATTCCGTAAACTCCATGGTGAATGTGATGTTAATCATTGCATCACCATAGCATCCTTAGTCTAGTGGTCAAGTTAAATTGAGTAGTAGAGAAATAAAGTTGATTGTGCAAAAGACCGTTAATAGATCTAGAAATAATTGTTCTAAGGAACTTGATGATGCATTATGGGCATACATAACTGCTTATAAAAAATCCTATGGGTATGTCTCCATATAATATGGACTATGAAAAAGCATGTCATTTGTCTCTTGAGTTAGAAAATAAAGCTTATTGGTCAATTAAAGAACTTAATTGTGATTTCAAACTTGCTGGTAAAAATAGGTTCATATTAGTTCTCTAGATGAATGGGGACACAAGCTTATCGAAATTCCAAGTTATTTAAAAGAAAGTTAAAGGATGGCATGATAAAAGAATTCAAAAATAGGAATTCAAAGTAGGTGATCAATTTTTATTATACAACTCATGTTTAAGATACTTTGCAGGAAAGCTTCACTCTAAATGAGAAGGACCATATATCATCGAAGAAGTTTACCTCTTTGGAGCTATCAACATAAACAACACCAAAGGCACTAATCTAAGGGTGGTTAATGGGCAAAGAATTAAACATTATATTTCAAGTACACACATTAATGTTGAAACTAATATTATTCAAACTATGACATGGAAGAGCACATAGGGAAATCTTCCGGAACACACCAGAACCCTGAAAATGGAGTATGTATGTCGTACGGTAAGTAAACTGACTTCAAAAGTTCCATAAAAGCACTTTTTGTTCATTTCAGAATATATGAAAAATTAGAAAAATAATAAACAGAAGAAAAGTGCACGAGGGAGCGACAAGCCAGGGGGAGGCACCTTACCCCCCCTTGGCACACCTACCTGGCCTGTGCCTCCCTGGTGGACTTTCCCGACTCCGTTTTTCTTCCACATTTCTTGTCCTGCACAACAAAATTCATATATATACTCCCTGATGTTTTGACCACCATATCACAAGATTCTTCTGTTCTTGTTTCGGGCTGTATTTCTAACAGATCTAGATCGCGATGGCGCCTCCAAGCTCATCCAAGAACAAGTTCTATGAGAAGATCATCAACCCTTACCTTCTGGAGGTGATGAAACACCCCTAGGAGATCGAGATGCATGAGGGGGTGCTTCACATCTGGGACGTTCAGGGACCTAAGAAGACCGGAATGAGTAGGCCATGCTGGAAGCGGTGGAACAGGAGTCTTCAAGTGCCAGGGCATGGTGGAGCGTGGATTGAATGCCAACCACTCCATGATCACGGAATTCACCCATGAGCACAAGATGAATGGAAACGAGATTGGAGATGCCATCTTCAAGGTCAATGGCATGATCAATTTCTTTCTGGCTGAAATCAATGATTTGCAAAATCAGAACTTTGAGTATGAAGCCAGGTTTAAAGGTATGAGTTTAGCTGCAAATTTCAGGACCCTGGAGACACGTTCATCTTTTTATGGTGGGGAGCCTATGCCCTGGAAGCCGGAGGACAAGCCTACCACTTCATGACCACCACCAGCACCAAAGAAGGAGACTTGTGTACATGGGTATGGGCACCACCCTTGGCTTGTGCCAAGCTTGGGGGAGGTCCCCCGATATCGTATCACCATGCACTACTGCATGATGCTACTAACGTGACACTACGATCAGAGACCCTTTAACGAAACTATGTGTGATGCATTAATCGAAAACGGTGATGTAAAAAACCATCAAAAAAGGTGCAAAGCGTTTGTGATGGTGGATACATCAAACACAGTTCAGATTTTAGTTGCTTGTGTGATGCTGGGCATACAGTTGATCCATACGAAATGTTTGCAATTAGACAAAACAATCAAAATGGGCAGCCGTATCAATGTGTGTCCGATATACGGCATACAGTCTGCTCCGATGAACCGTTTGCTATTAGGGAAATCAATAGAAACGGTCAGTCAGATCAAGGTGTGTGGTATACGATATACAGTTCACTTGAATGAACTGTTTTCAATTAGGGAAGAGAATAGAAACAGTTGAACCTAACAAGATGTGTGTGATACGCGGCAAATAGGTCTGTAATCGAAAATGTGTAGGAGGACCAGACGATTCCCGTTAAAAAGCCATGTGTGTTGTGAGTAAATGATTGCCGGTATACAATTGTCAGTGATGGATGAAATCATCACCGACGGGTTCCATTGTCTAGTCCGTGTGCGATGTGATTTGCTCCGTCCGCACAACATCTACGCTCTGTCTATAGAGCATCAACATATATACTTAAAAAGACAGCATTGCAAAACCAAATTAAGCATACATTACACAAGTGACTGCACACATAACATTTCCACACACCAAAGTAAGCAATTACATGCATACTAAACTAGGAGAAACGAGCATCTAATCATCTACTTCTTGTTGCAACGACGCTTGCCATTGCTCTGCTTCCGGCTGGATCGCCGGCCGTTTTAGGGAAGTAGGCACTTCCTCATGTCAACGATCCGCCTATACATCTCAGAGCTCGTGTATGCCTCCTTGGCCGCATACACAACGTGAGCTATGTCGAGTTTCTCCATCCAGGCCGTGTGCCAGGCATGCTTGTCCTTGTTGCAGGAATCCTTCATGTCTCTATAGTAGGGATCGATGATGGCCTCGGTGAGGTGAACCAGTGAGTCCTTCTCATGCTTGTTGCTGCCCTAGATCTTGTATGTCGTGGATGTCGACAAGATTCTGGCAGGCGAGGCCCGAATTCTTGAGCACCTTTACATCATTGGTGATGTCCACCACAACGAACATGTAGTGGGGGCTGTTGACAAACCTGGCGAAACGCTCGCAAGGCCTTGTGGCCACACTACAAAAAAATACACTTCCATGATGATACGTGTTTGTCATGGTAGGTCATGTTTTCTGTCATGCATGTATATCCATGATGATTTTATGACAGAATCAAGATAGTCATACCTGTGCTGTCGTAGTAGTGTTCCATGACATTACCAAAATTATCATCACGAAAGTGTCCAATTCCATGATGATAAATCGCTCGTCATGGAAGTGCTTTCGTCAAGGGTGATCGACACGTGGAATCCATCGTAAAGGGTCGCCGTTAAGCTATCGGGTCAGTTTTTGATCCGATAACCCGCTAATAGCCAAGACCAATAGGGATTTTCCATGTGTAAATTTCTCATTGGCCAGAGGAACCACGTGTCGGCTCACCGTTGGGACAGATGTCATCCACTCATTGGACCGAAGGAGCCTATGATACTCGACACATGGGACGGCCCAACAGAGGCCCATTCCGGTGAAAAGGCCGGCCCGTTTGACTTGGTCAAAAGGAAGCGGGCCGGTGCACGGAAAGCTTGTTAACGGCCTGTTGGCATACAACCCATTTACATCCCATGAAGTCATGACCCATTACGACCTACCTGAGTTTGGCACAGTAGCGTCATCTGGGCCGTCCAATATAATCCCAGCCCGTTGTAACTTCCGGCCCATGTGCGGCCCATGAAGTCTTTCATCCCATAGGAGCCCTTTGTAACTCTGGGCCTACTAAAGGCCCGAGAAGAAACTGGCCCGTACTAAACAGTGTATCGATTTATACCCATTAACAGCCCACTATTCCGTCGGCCGTTTCCATCCCGTGTTAACTTTCGGCCTTCTAAGGGCCCATTTATTCTTGGGCTCATTTCCAAAATTCGATTACTTGCGGTCCGTTACTGGCATGTCCCGCTTGTGGGACAAATTCATCCCGTGGTTACAGTCGGCCTGTTTGTGGCCCGTTAACCCATTGGGTTGTTTTCATAGAGTCATCAAATACGGCCTACTAACGGCCCGTTATGGTTGTGCCATAAAACACACGACTTCCAATCTAGCCCGTTTATGGCCCATTTGGCGGACCGTTATTAGTCCACAAATGGTACGACCCACGTTTGAACGATTATATGGCCCGTAGAAAGGCCCATGGAACCGATGGCCCATAGAAGGCCCACGGATCCAATGACCCATATAAGGGCCATGGATCCGACGGCCATAGAAGGCCATGGATCATACGTCCCGTACATGGCCCATGGATTGTACAACCCATGGAGGGCCATGGTCACTACAATGTTTGGGTGAGTTGGCCCCCGTTTGAACGATATAGCATATTCAAAGAATTATCCTACTCTATACTATCACCTCTTAAAAACATACACTATACAATAAAGAGACTAAGGCATAGAAACGTAGAATAATCCTACACTATACAATAAAGAAATTGCAGCCGATTATACCCACTGGGCATTATGGTTCGACACCAGTGATAATAAAGCATACACAAACAACAAATTACATACACTGGGAAAATACAACTCATACATCATGGACGCGCATCAACATAACTTACATTTGAACTATAATCTCTTCAGAAAATAGGATTGGCCGGATACAGAGAGCACAAATTTCAGTCTGCAAAATATCCAATTCCTTTATGGTTACCTCAGTCTCTCGTTTCATTTTCTTGACTCCTGCATCTAATACCTGCAAGTCCAGTCTCAACTTGTTGATTGCATGGTCAGAATCTTGTACACGTTGTCTTGCCACCTCTAGGTGATGCTCAAGAACATCATCACATTCCAATTCCAATCTATAATCATTTGGTAACGGCCATGCCGCACTGCTCGCAGATCTTTGTGTTGATGTCACTTCATCCTAAAATCTTTCTATAAGTACACATGACTAGGGAAAATATATAGTTACAACAGTGAATCGAGCAAGACAGACTATTTTGTACATGGCAAAACATGACTAACAATAATGTTACACGTCATGAAGCATAAGCATGTGATATTTTCAAAAATTATAAAAATTGTAGTCTGTTTAGCTCGCATACAGAAATCTCTCTTAGCTCACCAAAGGAGCATGATGTTGGGGCAAATCCAAAACACAGACAGGTTACAAATTTAGACAACATGTTGTGTATAAGCAAGAAGTTGGCCATTCTGTAGCTCAGTTAAATTCTTAGGGAGCATAATGAACAACAAAGGGATTCATACAAACCTACTACAGGAAGCAAAACTATGCAATCATTAGCCTAGTATAAACTAGATTGTGAGCCTCATGCAATAATAGTTGGTTAATAGGCTTCAAAGCTTCAGGCACACTTGGCCAGAGTAATTAAATGGTAAGGCCTTTAATTATGTCAACTAATAGTTATACAAGTACCCAACATCGGGCATCATTGTTTGGCCATCTCATTAACTGAGGACAAATAAAGCAATTGAAAAAAGCAATTTAACTATGCCTGAAACAAACAAGCAATTGAACTGTTGAGTTGGTAGCATGCATACATACACGCCTCAGTAACATCCATGGCATAGCTACATTTACTATATAAAGGAACAAGTAATGTAATATTGTTTTCCCCCCATTAAGTATCTCGACTAGTATGTAATCAATATCCTAGTAATGATAGGGAGGCTAATGATGTGAATATGCATTTGGTTATGACATAGACAACTCTACCATGGGAGGAAGAAGTTTCACAGTGTTCACTACTATAAGATGTTTTAGATATTTAAAAGTAGCTACATCCGTAATGAGTGAACATACACATTAAAATGTGTTTACATACATCTGAGTTACAAAAAATTTAGAACATCATATAGTAGTGAGTGGAGGGTTTTTTAATAAATGGCCCAATGACTAGGTTACAGGTGAAGAACCCTACGCAAGCACAATGTCAGACAAATAGGATGTCCTGGTAATTGTAATATAGCGTGACTTACCTTAATTGGTTGAACAGGCTCAGTGCTGCTCCTTCTTTTGTTGCAAGGCTCCTTCCTAACATCTTGTACATGGAAATCCTCAATCTTATCTTCATTGCACCCCCTCTGCAAGGTGACACAAACTAGTTATTGGTCTCCTTGGAAGATAAATATGCATACTTTCTAGTATGTGAACAACAAGAAAGGATGCTATTATAACAAAACAACACCACATAATGAAGCATGCCACATCACTTGCACACAATGAAATGAGCATAATATGCATACTTTCTTGTCCGTGAACAACAAAAAAGGATGATTTTATAACAAAACAATACCACATAATGAAACATGCCACATCTCTTGCACACAATGAAATGAGCATTTACTATGTGTGCACTATGTAAAAACTAGACATACCTTCGAACTGGATCTCCAGGTACTCTTGGAGAGCCTACTTTAGTGTACGGCCAAACCTTTATGTCACCTATGAGTTATACAAGCCACCACTTTAGCAGCCCTTAGTGCTTAAATCGTTGACAAGCTCTGTTAAGGCCAAGAATAGCAAGTAATCAAAGCAAACAGTCCTAGTATGGCTGCCTGATACAAAAACGCAATCGAAAAGATGTGTGAGCAAATCTTACATATTAAGAAAAGAAGGATAGAAGGAGGCTTAAAGACCATCACTTGACTGACCAGATTTAAGGGGAATTTAAACATCATGTACAACGTATGAACTAACATAAACATTGCATATTTCAGATTCTATAATGAAATGCACATGTATTAGGTTATGCCATGTATGTTGATGCCTAAATGTACACTATAGCAGGCATGAGTCATTCATCATTGCACACACAATTGAATTGCAGGTTAAGGGCGAGTTCTATTCCCCCTTGTCAGAGCTTATTGACAAAATAAGCCGTAAAAGATGTAAAGAAGTCATTTTGATTTACGGGCTTGGGCTTAACTTATTTCGCTAAGTGAGGGGTGTTCGGGTAGAAGCTCACTAAAAATTGAAGGGAAGGGGATAGTGAAATGACTCTGTTGTATGCCTATATTACACTCAAAATGCTAGTGCTCATGGCCGCGTTACACCTGACCCTCAAGTAAAAACAAACACGCAAGCATGCATTGCCCTGCCCACTTTCATCTCCTCTCCCCTTTCCCTCTACCTCAATCCCCTTCTTGCAGCGCTAGGGTTCCTCCAACAAGTCGTCGCGAATGGTCCCATCTGGCCTGGTCCTCGATGATGCTCTGTCCAGCTAGGATACATGGCCGGTCGGTAGGGCCAAATCTCCATGGTTGCTCCACCCTCTGGCGCCGCCCCTCATTCTCATGGTCTCCAACAGCTTCTCCACTGTGGTCCATCCAACGCACTACTCCGGCGGGTGCCGCACAACTACGGCCGATGCCACACTACGGCAGAAGGCACCTCCTTCCCCCTCCCCTCCTCCCAGGCCGTGGCCTTGAGATGCTGTTGAAGGATGAACTCATCAAAAAAGGTGAGTATCTCCTCTGATTTTTTGCCAAATTTTCATTCTGATCCGCTATACAATGAATTGCTATAAGCTGCTTCTGCTGCTACTATATGATGCTATGAGCTACTCCTACTGTTGCTATATGATGAATTGTTATGAGATGCTGCTCCTATATGATGAATTGCTATGAGCTGCTGTTGCTATATGATGAATTGCTATGAGTTGCTGCTGGTATATGATGAATTGCATGCTGCTGTTGTTGTATAATGAGTTGCTTTGAGCTACTGCTACTATATGATGCTTTTAGGTGGTGCTGCTATACGATAATAACCAGCCACTTGGACAATTGAATTTCGATAAATAATTGTTCTTCATTTGAATTTAGGTCATGCGTTCTTCATTTAAATTAGGCAATGGAATCTCTATGGAAGACATTGACCAAAGTAGATTGTGCCAAGTAGATGGAATCTTTGAATTTGCATTTTGAACAAAATATTTATGGTTTGTTTTCCTACCATATTAATTACTGCATTGGGTTCAATTTGTGATGTTTGCAAGTCAAATTAATTTTCATATGGACATCAAAATGACAAAATATAATGCAATCTAGACTTTTCACTGATCGTACCACTGATAAGCTGAAAAGGCACGCAATGAAAAGAACTGGTTGGGTTATTACCTGGAGCTTATGTTCAAAGGTGCTTATTTTCTTAGGATAACTCGAAATAACTGTCCCTAAGAAACTTGGCCAATAGAACTGACATATAAGTAACATTTCATGATGATTGCGATGGGAGAATCCTGCAAGAGAACTGGGCCAGAGTGACCTACCATAGCACACTGTATAGGCTCGCTGCTGCCTCTTCTTTTTTTGCCATTTTCCATGAAATTTCCACATACATCTTGGACTTTTTCATTGCGTAACCCTATTTGCATGTTGCACAGCTAATTTCAGACATCTCTACATGATAATACATTGCATATCCCTTGCGCATATTTAAACCACCAATTAACGATTGTGTGCGTAGCATAAACTAGCCATGACTCTGTGTGCTGGACTAGCAGGTACTCTATGTCACATCCCTAGCTGCTGGTAGTGCTCTAGGCTAGCTCATGTGTGCATCATGTTTAAATTTTTGAAACCTGAACTGAGGAATTTAGAAGCCTCAAAACCCTAAATAAAAGAGGGGCAAAAACCCTAGAAATCTCATTCATTGCTCCAAAATGCTCTTCTTAAATGTTTGATAATTTTTGGTAAGGGTTCTAGTCCCAACCAAAATATTGAACATTTTTAAGGAATTATTTTTGGGACTTTGGATTTAATTCATTAGCTATTTGAATTTGAATTATATTCATATAATTAGAATATAATTTCAAATACCCCTGATATATTTTATAAGCTTTTGGAAAAGTCCATTTAGCAATATAAAATATTCAGAGGAGTTTTTGGCATTGTTTGAATTATTTTAAATTCAAAACAGTGGCAAAATAAATTAAATAAAACAAAACAGAAGAAAAAAATAAAAAGAACAGAAGCCTACCTGGGCCACTTACCTGTAGCCGGCCCAGCTGGCCAGCTCCTCCCGCTGGCCCAGCCCACCGCCGCCTCCCTCCCCTGTCGCCTTCCTCCTCTGCCAGGAGGAAGGGCACGCGCCCGGCGCGCGCGGCCACGCGCCCCGGCCACCTCCTGCTTCCCCTGGCCACCTCCTGCTTCCCCTGGCCGCGTGGATGAATGCCCAGTGACGTCCCGATCCGCCCGACCTCTCTCACTCCTCCCCTGCTCCCTCTCTCGCCGTTTCCCACCTCACCGAACACGCTCGCCGCCGCCGACGAGCTCCCTCGTGGCCACCGGCCACCCCTAGCCTCGCCGATGCGCTCAAAGGCTCCGCCTCGACCCCCTCCTTCCTCCCCACCGACCCACGGCCCTCCGGAAGCCCTGCAACGCCGCCACCATCGCCGTTCCGTCGCCGGCCACCGAAGCTCACCGCTGTCGATTCGCCGCCTCCGACGCCTCCCCGAGCTCCCCGAGGCCACCGATGCAACCCCTGTGAGCCCCTCTTCCTCTTCCCCCTTCCCTCAAGCTCGCACTCATCCCCTAGCCTCTTCCTCCACCGCGGCCGAGAGTTTCTCGCCGCCGGCCATGGCGTGGCCGTGGCCACAGCCACCCCAGCTCGTATCCGAGCCCACTGACGTGCTCACCGCGATCTCAGGAGTCCGTAGCACGCCCCAGCTCCTCCTGCCGTGCTCCCTAACCCCGACCCCGAGCTTGCCCGAGCTCCGGCCGCCGCCGAGGTCGACGCCGTGCTCAACTCCGGCCACCTCGCGGCCTCCCGTCCGTTCCTTTGGATGCGTAGGAGCAAGAGCTTCTCCCCAGTGCCCTCAGCGCGCCAAACCACCGCTCGTAGCGCCAAACCCGCCACCACCCGAACTCCGGCCGCCGCCGCCGTCATGATTGCCGTCGCCTCCGGCCACCCTAGCTTCTTCCGTTGGCCGTGTTAGATGCGCGCGGGTCTGGGCATCCCGTAGAGCCCCTCCGCCGCTCTTTTGGTCATCGGAGGGCGAATCCCGACGCTCTCCGCCGTCCCTGGCCTCGCCGGCGACGAGCCTCGGGTCAACTCCGGTGAGTTTGACCCGGGTTTGACCCCCTCTCTCTCACTGACCTGCGGGCCCCGCCCGGCTAATTAGGTTAGGTTAGTTTAACTAAGCTAGGTTAGTTTAGTTAGACGCTGACACTCGGGACCCACCGGTCAGGGGTTGACCGGACTGTGCCACGTTGACCTGCTGACGTCATCATGACATCAGGCTGACGCAATAAGTATTTTCTGGATTTGAAAATATTCAGGAAATTCCAGAAATTTGTATAAACTTATAAAATTCATAGAAATTCAACCGTAACTCCAAATTAAATAAATTATATATGAAAAATTATCAGAAAAATCCAATCTATCCATCTGTACCATTTTCATGCATGTTAGAACAACTTATCACTACTGTTTAGGACAAATGAAGTGAATGACATTTAAATAACCACATATGGAGTTTGAATTTGAATCTTGGATTCAAACCAACTTCATTTAACCTGGTTTTAGGTGCATTGGCCCAAAATACATTCATTTTGCCATGTCATAGTATGCATCATATTGTGCATTGCATTGATTGTGTTTCTTCTGTGTTTGCCGGTGTTGTTCCCCCTCGGTAGACGTTGTATCGACGATGTGATCGTTGACACTGATGAAGACTCAATGTTATCTTCAGAAGTGCCAGGCAAGCAAAACCCCCTTGTTCATTCTGATACAATCCTACTCTCTCGCTCCTGCTCTCTTTTATTGCATTAGGACAACACCGATTCATCTGTTACTTGCTGCGGTAGCTGAACCCCTTTATCCTTTGCATGACCTGTCATTGCCACAGTAAATAGATGAAACCCACTAGCATGAGTAGGAGTTGTTTGAGCCCTGATGTGCCTACTCATTCATGTTTGTTTGTCATGCCTGCTACTGCTTAGAGTTGAGTCAGGTCTGATTCATCGGGGATGAATCAGAGGCGTGTGAACATGTCCTACTGTGTGTGAGCTAAGTGTGTGAACACGATTTGGTAAAGGTAGCGGTGAGAGTCCATGTAGGAGTACATGGTGGATTGTCTCATTGCAGCCGTCCTCGGGAACTGAGTTCTGCGTTTGTGATCCATGATTCAGCTACTACCATACATTGGGCCCTGAAATATGACCCCGCTCGACTTCTTATTCACCCTCGTCCTCTGTCCAGGAGTTGCAAGTAGTTTCTGGTGTTTGTAGTATGCTGGAGGCCGTGGACAGCGCTGACCGTAGGGGTGGGCTGTGATGCGGTAGGCACATGGCCGGGTATACCGGGCGCCCGTTTGGTGTCACGGAACCCTGTTCACATCGTTTGGGGCTGTGAGCGAAACTCCGGCTAGATCTCCTCATGGATGGAACCCGAATAGGCGATAAACCTGGACTAGAGACTTAGGTGTTTAGGTAGGTCGTGGTCTACACCCACGTCGGCTTTCGCTTGAAGTCTGCCGAGCACATGTCGTGTGCAGACGCTAAGTGGTGGAAACATGTATGAAGAAGTACACCCCTGCAGGGTTAACATCATCTATTCGAATAGCCGTGTCCGCAGAAAAGGACTTCTGGGTTGCTTATATCAGTTCATAGACAAGTGAAAGTGGATACTCTAAAATACGCAAGATAAGCGTGAGTGCTATGGATGGCGTTCTCGTAGGGGAACGAGAGCGGATCCATAGTGGTGTATTGATATGGTGAATATGTGGACTCGTGTGCGCCACCTCAAAAGAGTTACATTGCAGTCGTAGTTTAGGATAGCCACCGAGTCAAAGCTGGCTTGCTGCAATTAAACCCCACCATCCCCTTTGTTGATAATGATGCATATGTAGTTAGTTCTGATGTAAGTCTTGCTGGGTACATTTGTACTCACGTTTGCCTATTTTATGTTTTTGCAGAGAGACTTCGGTCTCACTAGTAGTTCCGCGTGGACTTCGACGTTTAGCTTGTTACCTCAGCTACGATCTTGTGCCCTCGGCAGGATCTGATAGATAGTCAGGCTTCTCAGCCTTTTTCATTTATAGATGTCTGTACTCAGACATGATAGCTTCCGCTTGTGCTTTGACTTGTATGCACTGATTGTTGGGTCATGAGACCCATGTTTGTAATGTCTCGCTCCTCGGAGCCTATTGAATAAACTACTTGAGTCGTAGAGTCATTTTGTGATGCCATGTTGTATTGCACATATCGAGCATATTGTGTGTATGTTATTGAAATGCTTGGTATGTGTGGGATCTGACTATCTAGTTGTTTATCTTTAGTAGCCTCTCTTACCGGGAAATGTCTCCTAGTGTTTCCACCGAGCCATGGTAGCTTGCTACTGCTCCGGAACACTTAGGCTGGCCGGCATGTGTCCTTCTTCGTTCCTGTGTCTGTCCCTTCGGGGAAATGTCACGCGATGAATACCGGAGTCCTGCTAGCCCAGTGCTATAGCCTGGATTCACTCGCTGATGACCGACATGTTCGATGCTGGGTCATGGATGCCTGTCCCTGTAAGTTTGTGCCACTTTGGGTTTACGACTAGCCATGTCAGCCCGGGCTCCTTATCATATGGATGCTAGCGACACTGTCATATATGTGTGCCAAAAGGCGCAAACGGTCCCGGGTAAAGGTAAGGCGACACCCGTGGGAATACCGTGCGTGAGGCCGCAAAGTGATATGAAGTGTTACATGCTAGATCTATGTGGCATCGAGTCGGGGTCCTGACACTCTAAGGGAGCCTAATGTAATGCATTGGAATTCCTACATGCCACGTACGATTTTGTGTAATGTACTACCTCTGTTCCAGCAAGTATCATGTATGACATCTACATATCTAATTTACCAGCCAGTAGTAGAAATGATTATCTGCACAAAGGGATTACTGATCAAAAATCCTATCAAAGCATGCTGGCAGGCACACAACAATACGAGAGAGAGAGAGAGAGAGAGAGAGAGAGAGAGCGAGAGAGAGACGCACTTTCAAGATCATAGCAACGCCTCAGTTCAGGATTTTGGTTGGCCAAGCTGTTAGATCCAGAAGAAACATCGTCCTTGTAGTTTTTGCCAGTTCCATAACATGTAACAACGACCTACTAGTATATTTGAAGTACATCTAGTAGGTAATGCTAGACAGCTTTAAAGCTGACAAGTACCTATGTCGTGGCGGCAGCTTGGCATCTTGCCAGACGGTGGGAATCAAGTTAGAAACGTAAGGGTGATGACGCTGCGCTGGCTGTCGGGGTCCGGTAAGGAGATCTAGAACCGTCGAGTAGGGTGTTTGTGGAGCGTATCCGGTAGGGTGGACTATGGTGTGGGTGAAGTGAATCTAAGGCCGTGGACGAGGGCATCGATGAAGCTGCTCTGGTGGTTGGGTTCAGGATGGTTTCGATGATGCAGATCTGCGGGCGTGGACGTGGCATCAGAAGCTGCTCCGGTAGGTTGGACGAGGATGCAGCGAAGTGGATCGAAGGCCGTGGACTTGTGCATTGGCAAAGCGGCCCCAGTATGGTTGAGAATGGTATAGGCGAAGCTACTCCAGTAGGGTTGACGATGGTGTCGGCGAAGCGACTCCAGTACGGTTGAGGAAGATGTCAGCGAAGAGGATTAGAGGACATCGATGGGGGAATCAGTGGGGCGGCTCCAGGGGCTTGTGTACGAAGCGTCTCTGGTGGGGAGTACAAAGGAGCCGCTTTAGATGTGCTACGGTTGACGAGAGTACTGGCGAAGCAGATCCGGTGTCGTGGACAAGGCCGACACTGCATGGGCTGTGGTACAATGGTGGATGAGCAGTCTACTTGTTTCTAGGGGAGGTGGGAGGGGTAGATGCGGCTGCAGAAGTAGATCCAGTGAGGTGTACGCCGCTGGAAGTGAATGGGCTCTTGTACACTGGTGGATGAGCAGTCTAGGGTTTCGAGAGGGGAGGGGTAGAAAGGCCGATGAAGTGCGGACGATGTGATGTAAGATGCTCTGGTGCTGTGGAGTTAGTCATTTTTGCAGGAGGGGGAGAGAAAATGGTGTGCCGTGTGGTGGGGGAATCGGAAGTTACCAAATCAGCCCCCACCTATTATGTAAATGAGGGCCGTATTGTAACTGTTCTTCTCCGTGCACAAAGGACAGAAGGCGAATTTCGCATGCTAAGGACTAGGTGGTGGAAATTTTAGAAGGAGGCCGGAGATTTTGCCGCCCGCGGGATCGTTCGTATCCAGTTTCAACTAATTTTTGACAATGCTAGCGGGAAGGTCATGTGAGACTGTGTACATGGGCCACACGTCAGCAGTTAATAACTGGTGTGAAGTCCACCCTAGAAAAAAGACAATAACTCGGGATGATGCACCAATAAGTTGGACGTTCACACGGCGCGACCAATCGTACGGGTGTAGAGGCGCACTCATAAAAAAGGCATCAACCACTAGGCCTATATATTTCTCGTGTAATATATAATTTAGGGCCATTGGTTATTTATTTTAAACATAATGCATTGACGTGTTATTGTAGAGGCGCACACAAAGAAATGGATATTGTAGTGTAACGCCCCAGATCCGACGCGCCAGGTGTCTGCCAGTTATTCGCCATCGTTACCATGTCATTTGCTTGCGTGTTGCATTTTTGCCATGTCATCATCTACATTTCATCTGCATGTTTTTTAAAACTTGCATCCATTCGGGTTCTCCCGGTTCTCTCCGTTGTCCGTTCGGAGTCCAGACCACTCGCGCGTGCCCCATCGCCCCTCTCAGACCTTGTTTCGTGTGCGGGTGTTAAACTTTCTCAGAATGGACCGAGGTTTGCCAAGTGGCCTTGGTATACCACCGGTAGACCGCCTGTCAAGTTTCATGCCATTTGGAGTTCGTTTGGTACTCCAACGGTTAACCGGGTAACCGTAAAGCCCCTTTCTCTTTGCAGACCAACACCCCTTCCAAACTGGCCCAAAACCCAGCAAACTCCCTCCATGCTCTCGGTCGTTCGATCACGATCGCGTGGCCGAAAACCGCTGCGCATTTGGACTCTCCTAGCTCCCTCTACCTACAAATATGCCCTCCCCCGAAAATTTCGCAGTCCAAACCCCCGAAACCCTAGATCCATCCCTTCCGCGCCGCCGGACATGTCCGCCGACGGCTGGACACGTCCAGCCGCCGCTCCCGTCCAGCCCGCGCCTGCCACGTGGCACACCGCCACCCGCCACCGCCGCGGCCCGCCCAGGCCCGCGCGGGGCCCTCCCCGGCCCGGGTCGCCGCCGCCGCCCCGCGGTCGCACGAGCG
>NC_041387.1:254798987-254806256 GCF_002162155.2 Triticum dicoccoides
GCGTCCTCGAGCCCTCCGCCGGCTCCCGGCCGCGCCGCCGCCAGAGAAGCTCCGCCCCGCCGCCCCTCGTCGACGGCGCCGCCTCCCCGGCCTTCCCCAGCCCCGGATCCGCCGGCCCCGTCGTCTCCTTCCACTCCGGCGCCCTGCTCCGGCGAGCCCGGCCCCGCCTCGATCCGGATCCAGATCCAGCCCTCGAAGGTTGACCCCGGAAATCACCAAGTCCCGAGTTATTTTGACATTATCATGCCATGTTCATCGCATCATATCTCTGCACCTGTAGCTCCGTTTAGTGCGTGTAATATGTCAAATTGTTCGCCTCGACGAGTACATCATTTCATTACATTGTATCATTTTCATTTGAGCTCAGCTTGATGCCCGAATCATTGTTGAAAGAGTGCTTCATAATGTTTTCTGCTGTCTGTTAACAGAACATGCTCATTTGTCATTTTTGCCATGTTTGATGTGTGCATCCTATGAGGTTGATGTCTACATGTGTTTTGATCTATGTCATTCCATCTTTACAGAGGTGTATGCCATGTATTTTAGTCCCTGTTCTGCTGTTATTTTGATGCCATGTAGACTTGATGCTACAGAGTGATCCATGCTTATTTTGAGATACTTTAGTAAGGATGTTTTGAACATATGGTTATTATCTATCCATTAATGCCCCTGTTTGCAATTATGGAGTAGTCTAGCATGTCATTTGCTTGCTCTACTATTGCTACAAAATGTTTCCTGGCAGATTATTTACATGTTATTCAATTTTGCCAAGGTTGTTGTAGTTGATCCTTGCATGCTATGACCTTGTTCTTGCCTTGGTTTGTTTCATAAACATGTCTTCTTGCTGATGCTATGCTTATCTTGTCATGTAATGACTTGTGGTGAGTGAATCGAGCTTGTTAAGTAGGGAACTTGATGTTACTGTTTTGCTAGGTTGTTTCTGTTATTTCGTGATGCTATGTAAACCTGCTTCTACAAATCATTCTATGCATAATCTGGAGATGTTCACTCAGGGTGTTTTGTTATACATTTTATGCTCTATCTATTCATGCCCCTGGTTGCAATTATAGCTTGCTTTAGCTTGTTGATATCTTGCTCCAAAGTAGCTAAATAATATTGCTGTCAGCCTGTTAACATTAAGTTCAGTTGTTGCCATGATTGTTGTTAGTGATCCATGTACCCTATGAACTTGCTCTTGCCATGCTTAGCTTCAAAAATATGTCTTCTTACTGTTGGTTTCCATTCCATGCCATGTATTGCTCTGTGGTGAGTGGTACAAGCTCATCAACATGCCTTCATAATTCTGTTCCTGCCATGTATGAATTTGTATTATAACTTGCTATGTTTACATGGGTGCCGTCATTTCTTCTGATCCTTTTTGGCTCATGGTCAGTAAAGGACTTTTGTTCTATGCATTTAGTAGATTCATGCCATACCTTTGTTTGCCATGATAAGTTCCTAGAACATGTTGTTTGATAGCTCTAAACATTGCAACCTGATGTTATTTCTACAAAGTCAGAAACTGATATTATTTGCCATCTTGCCATGTGTTTTGGAGCATGTTCTAGTGTTTTCTAGAGATAGCTCAGTGTTCATGTTTTGTTATGATTTACCTGTACATCATGCCCATGCCTTTTGTTATTATGTTGAGGTGCTGTAGCATGTGGTTTTGATGCTTGCAATATGCCTAGTTGCTGTTTTGGACAGATTGTTGCTATAACTTGTATAGTGTTTGTGTTGAACCGTTGCTCCGTTTTGAGTGTGCTCTATATGAAACTTGCTTAGTTTTGCATATAGTTTCATATTATCATGTTGCATTCATGTTTTGAGGTGTTTTCTTGATGTTTGGGTGCATTTTGCATCAATGCCATGTTTAACTTGTGTTGCTCATATCTTCTAGGCCGTAGCTCCGAACTAAATGAACTTTATATGTAACTTGTCTAGAATCTCGTGTAGATCATCTTGGTGCATCTTAACTTGCTGCTTAACAACTTGAACATAAGGTTTATTCAGATCTGGACCAATTTCGAAATATGCATATGAGGACTTACCGGAATTGTTATATGTTGTTCCCGACCTCACTTAAACTTGCCTTGATGTGTAGCTCTTGTTTGCATCATATCTTGCCATGAGTAGCTTCATGTAGTTTTGTCATGCATCATGCTAGTTGTGCATCATGCCTTGTTCATGTGTGGTGTGTTTACTATGTTGTGTGCTTCTTCTCGATAGTTCCTGTTTCCGTTGCGATCGTGAGGACTCGTTCGTCTACGCTTGGTTCGGCTTCATCCGTTCGTCTTCTTCATGGACTCGTTCTTCTTCCTTGCGGGATTTCAAGCAAGATGACCGCTACCCTGGATCTCACTACTATCATTGCTATGCTAGTTGCTTCGTTCTATCGCTTTGCTGCGCTACCTATCTTTTGCTCATCAAGCCTCCCAAATTGCCATGAACCTATAAAATTTGACACTCTTCCGAGCAAACCGTTTCTTGGCTATGTTACCGCTTTGCTCAGCCCTCTTATAGCGTTGCTAGTTGCAAGTGAAGTTGAAGATTACTCCATGGTGGACAGGATTATGTTGGGATATTACAATATCTCTTATATTATTATTAATGCATCTATATATTTGGTAAAGGGTGGAAGGCTCGGCCTTATGCCTGGTGTTTTGTTCCACTCTTGCCGTCCTAGTTTCCGTCATACCGGTGTTATGTTCCCGGATTTTGCGTTCCTTACGCGGTTGGGTGATTTATGGGACCCCCTTGACAGTTCGCTTTGAATAAAACTCCTCCAGCAAGGCCCAACATTGGTTTTACCATTTGCCTCACCACCACCTACATTTCCCTTGGGAGTAATTAACCCAAGGGTCATCTTTATTATAGCCCCCCCCCCCGGGCCAATGCTTGTCTAAGTGTTGGTCCGAACCAGAGCCACTTGCAGCGCCACCTCGGGGAAACTCAAGGTCTGGTTTTAGTTGTACATAGTGTTCATCCGGTGTTGCCCTGAGAACGAGATATGTGCAGCTCCTATCGGGATTGTCGGCGCATCGGGCGGTCTTGCTGGTCTTGTTTTACCATTGTTGAAATGTCTTGTAAACCGGTATTCCGAGTCTGATCGGGTCTTCCTGGGAAAAGGTATATCCTTCGTTGATCGCGAGAGCTTATCATGGCCTAAGTTGGGACACCCCTGCAGGGTATAATCTTTCGAAAGCCGTGCCTGCGGTTATAGGCAGATGGGAATTTGTTAATGTCCGGTTGTACATAACTTGACACCAGATCCGAATTGAAACGCATCAACCGTGTGTGTAGCCGTGATGGTCTCTTTTCGGCGGAGTCCGGGAAGTGAACACGGTTTATGGGTTATGATTGACGTAAGTAGGAGTTCAGGATCACTTCTTGATCATTGCTAGCTTCACGACCGTTCCGCTTGTTCTCTTCTCGCTCTTATTTGCGTATGTTCGCCACCATATATGCTTAGTCGCTGCTGCAACCTCACCACTTTACTCCTTCCTTTCCCTTTAAGCTTTGCTAGTCTTGATACCCATGGTAATGGGATTGCTGAGTCCTCGTGGCTCACAGATTACTACAACAACAGTTGCAGGTATAGGTTATGCGATGATCATGACGCGAGAGCGATGCTTGCTTGCGTTGAGCTCTTCTTCTGCTTCTTCGATCAGGGGATAGGTTCCAGGTCGGCAGCCTGGGCTAGCAGGGAGGATGTCGTTTGAGTTTCTGTTTGTGTTCCATCCGTAGTCGGATGATGCTCTTATGTACGGTGATGTTGTATGCGTGTGGCATTGTTTCCCTCTTGTATGTATCCCCATCTATTATGTAATGTTGATGTAATAATATCCACCTTGCAACGTTTCCCTCTTGTATGTATCCCCATCTATTATGTAATGTTGATGTAATGATATCCACCTTGCAAAAGCGTTTCAATATGAGGGTCTATCCTTGGTGGGACCTTCGAGTTCCTTTTGGATAGGGTTGCATATTGGGCGTGACAAGTTGGTATCAGAGCCTCGACCGACCTTAGGAGCCCCCCTTGTTTGATCGTGTAGTTTGGCCGTTGTTGAGTCTAGAAGAAAACTGTTTTCGGAGTCTAGTTATATCGAAGTAGGAATTCTTTTTACTCCTCAGCCCCTTCGTCGCCCTGGTGAAAAATCTTGACGTAGGTGTTTTGAATTACTTCTCTTCCCCTTCAAATTTTTCCTTAGGATCACGCAGTTGGTTTTCCGATCGTTGGCTCTCAGCTCTTTTCATCCGGTGCATTTCTCGTCAAGTTGACTCGAGCCTCTTCATCATTGAGTTCAATCCTCAGTTGTTTTCTTTTCCCACCCACCCACCCTTCTTCTTCTCGAAACCGGAGTCCGTAGTCGAGTATCCATCCTACTCGTGCGAAGTCTTTGCCTTCTTTTCTCAATGATTTCAACCGGTGTTTTCTCTTCAACATATTCGTCGGTCCCCCTTTCAAGTTGCCTTTGTTTACCCGCCCTCCCACCCTTTTTTTTCTTCCCGGAGTCTAAGTCTCTTTCGACCATCAATTTCATTTGTGTGGAGCCTCTTCAGCCTTTCGTCAATTATTTCAACCGGTGAATTCTTGTTTTGTGCGGCATTCTCCATCTCTTCTCCGATGGATTCAATTCAAGTTTTCGAGTGATTACCTTCTTTTCCCTGGTTCAAGTGTTCTCCTTGTTCGTTTGCCTCTCGCCAGTTTATCCTTCCGGAGTATTCAAGACATCTCAGGAGATTCGTCAGTGTTCCAATTAATTTGAGGTTGTCACCTCATTCAAATATTTCAATCGTTCCGGTGCATCATCTATCTGTTCAACAATCCTTTTCAACGGTGTTCTATTCTAGTGGGCCCTAACCCACAGGTCTTTCTCCAGGATCTTACCTAACTCTTCTAATTTTCCCCGGAGTTATTCTCAAATTCTTTTCAAAGTGTGACGTAAGTATGATTTTCATCAGTCAGATCTTTTCCAAGATCGATTTCAAATCATTTCATTGTTAGCTCAACCCCTTCGCTTTTCATTCTCCCGGAGTATCTCAGTAATTTTGGTGCTGTTTCTCGTCGTCATTTGAAGATCGAAGAAGAGTTTTTCCTCTCAATCTTGCTTATTCTCCCGAAGTTTCTTGATTCTAGCTTCATGTTATCCTCTCGATTTATTCCATTTGTCAGATATTCCTTTTCTCATCCATCCGGAGTATTTTAGGAGTTGTTTCCTTTTTCTTTTCACCGGAGGCCATCATTCCAGTTATCGTCCTCCAATTATTTCGGTGCTTCCTTCAAGTGTTCTTTAATCAGCTCATGATCTCTTTGTCCTTTTGCATCTAAATCCCCTCGAGCATATTGGTTCTTCTAATCCTTCCCGGTGTTTCATTCTCTTTCATCAGTCATTTCCGAATTCTAACGGTGGTTCTTTCAGATTCTTTTTCCTTGATTATCATTTTTATTCGTTCGTTTTTTTCAATCCTATCGGTGGTTCATGAAGACCTTCTCAAGTTTGCTATGTGTCACTTCTCAATTCTTTTTCAACAAGAATAAGTAATATGCAAATCCATTGCTTGTCATCAATTTAATTTGACGAAGGATAAGCATACAATAAATCTTATTCTTATTTCATCCAAGTGATTAATCCCTTCCTTCGGAGTTTGTTCTTAATGAATAAATTCTAGTTCCAAGTGTTTTTCATCTTTTCTTTTCCCAGAGTTCAATTTCCTCGGCCATTTCGTCGGAATCCCCATCGAAATCATCGGAAGGCTCATATTATTCTTTCATCCTTCATTTCTATCTCATCATACTTACGTTACCGGAGTTCTTCATGGTGGTTCTTTATGATTTAATTCATTCTTTCAAGAGTTCATCAAGATTCTTGTTGGCGGAGTTCAAATATCTTTTCTTCTCGCGTCTCGAAGTGCAATTAATTCTCCGTATTCTTTTGAAGTGGAGTTTTGCATTTCTTCGTTCTTCTAAGTTATCCAATCATTTCCGTTTGCGGCTGGTTATCACCTCATAATTTCTGAGATGTTATCCATAAGTCCACAACAAGCTTATTCTTTCGTTGTTGATTTTCTCAACAACTCTGTTCAATCCTTCCTTCTAAGTTCTTTTCATCCAAATTCTTTCAATTCCTCCGGAGGCATTGCGTTGATCATCTCGTCAAGTGCCATCCCATCTTGTGGAGTTTGTGTTCTATTCTATCCATGTTTCAGCCGGAGTGCTGCCTAAATCCTTTCAGTCTTATTCTTTTCTTATCTCGTTCTAACCGGAGGGGTTTCATAGTCTATCTGATTCCGTGAGCTTTTGATTCTCGTCATTCTCGATGTTCCTCTCTTCTTCTCGAGTGTTCTCGATTCTTTGATTTTTCTCTTCAGTTCTTGTTTCACCTCATCCTTTTTCTCTCCCGTCTTGGTCCTAAGATCTCGGGACGAGATCTTTTGTTAGTGGAGGAGTGTTGTAACGCCCCGGATCCGATGCGCCAGGTGTCTGCCAGTTATTCGCCGTCGTTACCATGTCATTTGCTTGCATGTTGCATTTTTGCCATGTCATCGTCTGCATTTCATCTGCATGTTTTTCAAAACTTGCATCCATTCGGGTTCTCCTGGTTCTCTCCGTTGTCCGTTCGGAGTCCGGACCTCTCGCGCATGCCCCGTCGCCCCTCTCAAACCTTGTTTCGTGTGCGGGTGTTAAACTTTCTCGGAATGGACCGAGGTTTGCCAAGTGGCCTTGGTATACCACCGGTAGACCGCCTGTCAAGTTTCGTGCCATTTGGAGTTCGTTTGGTACTCCAACGGTTAACCAGGTAACCGTAAAGCCCCTTTCTCTTTGCAGCCCAACACCCCTTCCAAACTGGCGCAAAACCCAGCAAACTCACCTCCATGCTCTCGGTCGTTCGATCACGATCGCGTGGCCGAAAACCGCTCCTCATTTGGACTCTCCTAGCTCCCTCTACCTACAAATATGCCCTCCCCCGAAAATTACACCGTCCAAACCCCAGAAACCCTAGATCCATCCCTTCCGCGCCGCCGGACATGTCCGCCGACGGCCGGACATGTCCAGCCGCCGCTCCCGTCCAGCCCGCGCCTGCCACGTGGCACGCCGCCACCCGCCGCCGCCGCGGCCCACCCAGGCCCTCGCGGGGCCCTCCCCGGCCCGGGTCACCGCCGCCGCCGCCCCGCGGGCGCCCGTGCGTGCGCCGCCCCGCTCCTTCCTTCGGCCCCACCGCCGGCCGCCGAGCACCGCCGCCGGACCGCGTCCGCCTTGGGATCCGC
>NC_041387.1:254806530-254811681 GCF_002162155.2 Triticum dicoccoides
GACCGGGGAAGAGCGTCCCGCGTCCTCGAGCCCTCCGCCGGCTCCCGGCCGCGCCGCCGCCGGAGAAGCTCCGCCCCGCCGCCCCTCGTCGCCGGCGCCGCCTCCCCGGCCTTCCCCAGCCCCGGATCCGCCGGCCCCGTCGTCTCCTTCCACTCCGGCGCCCTGCTCCGGCGAGCCCGGCCCCGCCTCGATCCGGATCCAGATTCAGCCCTCGAAGGTTGACCCCGGAAATCACTAAGTCCTGAATTATTTTGACATTATCATGCCATGTTCATCGCATCATATCTCTGCTTCTGTAGCTCCGTTTCGTGCGTGTAATATGTCAAATTGTTCGCCTCGACGAGTATATCATTTCATTCCATTGAATCATTTTCATTTGAGCTCATCTTAATGCCCGAATCATCGTTGCAAGAGTGCTTCATAATGTTTTCTGTTGTCTGTTAACAGAACATGCTCATTTGTCATTTTTGCCATGTTTGATGTGTGCATCCTATGAGGTTGATGTCTACATGTGTTTTGATCTATGTCATTCCATCTTTACAGGGGTGTATGCCATGTATTTTTGTGATCAATGTGGTGACTAGCACAAGCATGCAAACTAGGCTTCGTTATGTTGCTGATTTTAGTCCCTGTTCTGCTGTTATTTTGATGCCATGTAAACTTGATGCTACAGAGAGATCCATGCTTATTTTGAGATACTTCAGTAAGGATGTTTTGAACATATGGTTATTATCTATCCATTCATGCCCCTGTTTGCAATTATGGAGTAGTCTGGCATGTTATTTGCTTGCTCTACTTTTGCTACAAAATGTTTCCTGGCAGATTGTTTACATGTTATTCAATTTTTCCAAGGTTGTTGTAGTTGATCCTTGCATGCTATGACCTTGTTCTTGCCTTGGTTTGTTCCGTAAACATGTCTTCTTGCTGATACTATGCTTATCTTGTCATGTAATGACTTGTGGTGAGTGAATTGAGCTTGTTAAGTAGGGAACTTGCTGTTACTGTTTTGCTAGGCTGTTTCTGTTATTTCGTGATGCTATTAAAACCTGCTTCTACAAATCATTCTATGCATAATCTGGAGATGTTCACTAAGGGTATTTTGTTATACATGTTATGATCTATCCATTCATGCCCTTGGTTGCAATTATAGCTTGCTGTAGCTTGTTGATATCTTGCTCCAAAGTTGCTAAATAATATTGCTGTCAGCCTGTTAACATTAAGTTCAGTTCTTTCCATGATTGTTGTTAGTGATCTATGTACCCTATGAACTTGCTCTTGCCATGATTAGCTTCACAAACATGTCTTCTTACTGTTGGTTGCCTTTCCATGCGATGTATTACTCTGTGGTGAGTGGTACAAGCTCATCAACATGCCTTCATAATTTTGTTCCTGCCATGTATGAATCCATATTATAACTTGCTATGTTTACATGGGTGCCATCATTTCTTCTAATCCTTTTTGGCTCATGGTCAATAAAGGACTTTTGTTCTATGTATTTATTAGATTCATGCAATGCCTTTGTTTGCCATGATAAGTTCCTGGAACATGTTGTTTGATAGCTCTAAACACTGCAACCTGATGTTATTTCTGCAAAGTCTGAAACTGATATTATTTGCCATCTTGCCATGTGTTTTGGAGCATGTTCTAATGTTTTCTGGAGATAGCTCAGTGTTCATGTTTTGTTATGCTTTACCTGTACATCATCCCATGCCTTTTGATATTATGTTGAGGTGTTGTAGCATGTGGTTTTGATGCTTGCAATATGCCTAGTTGCTGTTTTGGACAGATTGTTGCTATAACTTGTATAGTGTTTGTGTGTTGAACCGTTGCTCCGCTTTGAGTGTGCTCTATATGAAACTTGCTTAGTTTTGCATATAGTTTCATATTATCATGTTGCATCCATGTTTTGAGGTGTTTGCTTGATGTTTGGGTGCATTTTGCATCAATGCCATGTTTAACTTGTGTTGCTCATATCTTCTAGGCCGTAGCTCCGAACTAAACGAACTTTATATGTAACTTGACTAGAATCTCGTGTAGATCATCTTGGTGCATCTTAACTTGCTGTTTAACAACTTGAACATAAGGTTTATTCAGATCTGGACCAATTTCGAAATATGCATATGAGGACTTACCGGAATTGTTATATGTTGTTCCCGACCTCATTTAAACTTGCCTTGATGTGTTGCTCTTGTTTGCATCATCTCTTGCCATGAGTAGCTTCATGTAGTTTTGTCATGCATCATGATTGTTGTGCATCATGCCTTGTTCATGTGTGGTGTGTTTACTATGTTTTGTGCTTCTTCTCGATAGTTCCTGTTTCCGTTGCAATCGTGAGGACTCGTTCGTCTACGCTTGGTTCGGCTTCATCCGTTCGTCTTCTTCATGGACTCGTTCTTCTTCCTTGTGGGATTTCAGGCAAGATGACCGCTACCCTGGATCTCACTACTATCATTGCTATGCTAGTTGCTTCGTTCTATCGCTTTGCTGCGCTACCTATCTTTTGCTCATCAAGCCTCCCAAATTGGCATGAACCTCTAACCTTTGACACTCTTGCTAGCAAACCGTTGCTTGGCTATGTTACCGCTTTGCTCAGCGCTCTTATAGCGTTGCTAGTTGCAGGTGAAGTTGAAGATTGCTCCATGGTGGACAGGATTATGTTGGGATATCACAATATCTCTTATATTATTATTAATGCATCTATATATTTGGTAAAGGGTGGAAGGCTCGGCCTTATGCCTGGTGTTTTGTTCCACTCTTGCCGCCCTAGTTTCCGTCATACCGGTGTTATGTTCCCGGATTTTGTGTTCCTTACGCGGTTCGGTGATTTATGGGACCCCCTTGACAGTTTGCTTTGAATAAAACTCCTCCAGCAAGGCCCAACATTGGTTTTACCATTTGCCTCACCACCACCTACATTTCCCTTGGGAGTAATTAACCCAAGGGTCATCTTTATTATAGCCCCCCCCCCCGGGCCAATGCTTGTCTAAGTGTTGGTCCGAACCAGAGCCACTTGCAGTGCAACCTCGGGGAAACTCGAGGTCTGGTTTTAGTTGTACGTAGTGTTCATCCGGTGTTGCCCTGAGAACGAGATATGTGCAGCTCCTATCGGGATTGTCGGCGCATCGGGCGGTCTTGCTGGTCTTGTTTTATCATTGTCGAAATGTCTTGTAAACCGGGATTCCGAGTCTGATCGGGTCTTCCTGCGAGAAGGTATATCCTTCGTTGATCGCGAGAGCTTATCATGGGCTAAGTTGGGACACCCCTGCAGGGTATAATATTTCGAAAGCCGTGCCTGCGGTTATAGGCAGATGGGAATTTGTTAATGTCTGGTTGTAGATAACTTGACACCAGATCCGAATTAAAACGCATTAACCGTGTGTGTAGCCGTGATGGTCTCTTTTCGGCGGAGTCCGGGAAGTGAACACGGTTTATGGGTTATGATTGACGTAAGTAGGAGTTCAGGATCACTTCTTGATCATTGCTAGCTTCACGACCGTTCCGCTTGTTCTCTTCTCGCTCTTATTTGCGTATGTTAGCCACCATATATGCTTAGTCGCTGCTGCAACCTCACCACTTTACCCCTTCCTTTCCCTTTAAGCTTTGCTAGTCTTGATACCCATGGTAATGGGATTGCTGAGTCCTCGTGGCTCACAGATTACTACAACAATAGTTGCAGGTACAGGTTATGCGATGATCATGACGCGAGAGCGATGCTTGCTTGCGTTGAGCTCTTCTTCTGCTTCTTCGATTAGGGGATAGGTTCCAGGTCGGCAGTCTGGGCTAGCAGGGTGGATGTCGTTTGAGTTTCTGTTTGTGTTCCATCCGTAGTCGGATGATGCTCTTATGTATGGTGATGTTGTATTCGTGTGGCATTGTTTGCCTCTTGTATGTATCCCCATCTATTATGTAATGTTGATGTAATGATATCCACCTTGCAAAAGCGTTTCAATATGCGGGTCTATCCTTGGTGGGACCTTCGAGTTCCTTTTGGATAGGGTTGCATATTGGGCGTGACATGTAGTCACACAAAAGAAATGGATATTGTAGGCCACTACTTAAAAGTGTTACCTCATATGATTACTTAGCCTCCATTTCATAAATTGCATACTCGTTGAATTCATATATGAATATTACATATATTACTTCATAATAGAACCTTAAATCATCCAAGACTAATGAATCTGAATGCGAGACTAACAATGGTGCATGTACATGATAGCTACATTGGTTGTTCGAAGAAACATTAGTGTAACTTTGGCATGCACAATTGAAAAGAATTATTTAGAAAATATGTGATATGTGAGTGTCCAATCTTTATAGCGTTTAATCGATATTGTATCTTTTGCCACTATACGAAGTAGATATTGATTTATGTTCAAGCGATGCACGTCCACGATCGCTAGATAGTGATATGTGAATGAATTGTGCAATCTCTCTCACACGCATACATATCTCATTTCTCCGTGGGCATCGGAATCACACACGCGCACTTCATGTATTTCTCTCCCTCCGTAAAGGTTAGAATTCGTCTTTCTACCCCGCCCTACAAGTCTCTCACATAGAAACACACACGCTCTCTTTGTCGAACACGCCCACCCCTTTAATTCCACCCACCCACCGCCACTAATGTCTCAAAGTATAATTATATCTCGCACACATATGCCTAAGGTTAACTCGAGCTGGACCCCCCCTGTAGGTATTCATATGGCTCCGGGACTCAAAAGATGATGGAGGTTATTATTGACTTGAAGGCCAACACCTCCGTCGTCTTTTGAGTCCTGGAACCATATGAATACATACGATGGGATCCAGTAGAGAACCTTTTGTTTTGAGATTTCTCTCTCTCTCTCACTCACACTCACTCCCTCACACACACACACACACACCCTACACACACGTGTAGACATTGTTTCCTTCTTCAATTTTTCCGCCAGTTGCATGCACACCGCTTGTTTATCTCCATGATGTTTTAAGTATGTCTCGCACACATGCTATCTACCTATCACTTAATATAGATATGTGTCACACAAACTCCTTCTACCTATATCTAAGTATCACTGCCCCCCACTCCCCCACACACACTTCCCGACACCGAAGGAGTAGGGTGACACCTCGATCTTGATACAGATCTATCTATTGGCTTCTCTCTCA
>NC_041387.1:254812034-254831102 GCF_002162155.2 Triticum dicoccoides
GTTCATACCGCACGCACACTCTCGATACGTGTTTCTCTCCCCCTCTCCCCAACAATAACAACAGAAGGGTGACAACTCGATCTCGATCTTAATACATCAATTGGTTTCTCTTTGAAGCGCGCACACACACACACAAACACACACACACACACACACACACACACACACACACGCACGCACGCGCACGCGCACACACACGCTAGTTGTGTCTATGTGCCTCGCTCACACAAACTCGACACGTC
The DNA here is from genome assembly GCF_002162155.2 of Triticum dicoccoides. Lineage (NCBI taxonomy): Eukaryota > Viridiplantae > Streptophyta > Magnoliopsida > Poales > Poaceae > Triticum > Triticum dicoccoides. The sequence goes on from NC_041387.1 coordinate 254,812,277, forward strand.
TTTCTCTCCATAGCCCCCTCGATATCTAGACTTCTCGCACGCGCACAGTTGTATTGACAATGACGCTGAACCCAGTGTGCCTTGTTTTTCTGGCCTCATGTGATAGTTTTCACCTTGTTTTCTGTTAATTAACAAGGCAACCTTTTCTTTCTTGCTACTAGTTAATCTGAGATCATTCGGGGCAGACATACAATATATCACTTCAACCCAATTATCGTTGTAACTATTGTAAAAGAAACTAGCTAGATGCCCGTGCGTTTCCCGAAACATCGAGATGCATTTGTATGGGTAGTTTATCTTGCGAGAGAAACAAATGAACGAGGGAAGGCCTTATTTGCAAATGTGGAGAGGGGTGTGAGTATATCTTTGCAAAATTGCCATAGTTTCCTTCCTTTCCGTTAGATATAAATCCGAGGGCCTATATTGCAGGATGGCAGGTAAACCATCATCACCAACTCTCTTTTTCTACTCCCTCCATTCCTATATATTTGTCTTTTTAGACATTTGAACAAGTGACTACATACGTAGCAAAATGAGTGAATCTACACTTTAAACTATGTCTATATACACATCCATATGTGGTAGTCCATTTCAAATTTGAAAAAGACAAATATTGAGGAACGGAGGGAGTATAAGAGTAGACATAGAGATATATCTCCAGCATCGCCCACAACGAACATGTGCTGGACTGGTTAGCGGTGGATGCTTGCAATGCGATGACCTGAGTTCGAATTATGTCCTTAATTTTTATATTACTAGCAAGATGCCCATGCGTTGCACGGAACATCAAGATGCATTTGTATGAGTAGTTTATCTTGTAGGAGAAAACGATGAATGAGGGAAGGCCTTATTTGCAAATGTGGAGAGGCGTGTGGGTATCTTATTGCAAAATTGCCATAGTTTCCTTCCTATCCGTTAGGTATAAATCAGACGGCCTACATTTCAGGATGGTAGGAACACCATCATCACCAACTCTATTTTTTTAAAGAGAAAAAAGAGTAGAGATATCTTATGGGAGAAAAGGATGAACGAGGGAAGGCCTTATTTGCAAATGTGGAGAGGGGTGTGGGTATCTTTTTGCAAAATTGCCATAGTTTCCTTCCTATCCGTCAGATATAAATTGGACGACCTATATTGTAGGACGGCAGGCACACCATCATCACCAAGTCTGGTTTTTATCAGAGTAGAGAAGTATAGAGTAGAGATATACTACTATATAATATATACTTCTTTCGCTACTGTACTGACAGTGGAACCCACAGAGTACTTAGAATACACGATTAAGGAGGGATTTGTACTTTCTGTACGAAGCTATAGCTACCCTGCAAGTCATGTACAGTGTAGATGCAATTAACTTTTTATAGAAGGAGAATCATACACACAATTAACTCAAATGGGACGCGACTCTATTATTTCCAGCATAAGAGTATCTCCAACGGCAGCCGGCAAATTTCCTCCCGCTTCCTTCCGCGGAGGACGACATCCAACGCTAGAGGCATAAATTTTCACAACTCTAACCAACCAGAGGAAATTCGTGCAAACACATATTGATTTCCTATAAGCATGAAAGATTTCGTATAAAAGAGCCGGATCTTCATATAAACATGACAGATTTCATTACATTTATGTGAACTAAGCGATGCTAATCCAACTCTCGTGGTATAATTAATGCCTAATGTAAATGGACGTCCGCGGATCCCTTTGTCTCCCTCATGTTCGGCAGACACTTGCGGAGTCGAAGAAGGTCCTTGGAAGAGACGAAGGAACAAAGAAACCACCTGTATACGCAGTCATCGCCTCGACGGCGGCCTTCATGGGACCCAAGTGGCTGTGGCCTTCATGGGACCCAAGTGGCGGAGGCCTCCTGTGTTCTACTTCTCCTTGATGATGGCAGCGGACACGGAGAACCTAGCAACTGACTCGTTGCTCTCCAAGCACCCGACCTCTGTCTCTGCATGCATGGTGCTGCCGCAGGCACGGGAGGTGCACCCACCGCAGACACTGGTGGCACGGTACGACGAGGCAACGACGACGCCCATGCCACCGTGCTCGCTTCCATGCAGGCGTGGAGCAACTCGCCACTCCTCATCGAGCTAAACTGGAGCAGCGAGTTGCCGAACCATGCGCCGGCTTGGGGCGACTACTGGCTCCATCGGGCCAAGCGAGGTTGGTGAAGCACCAGCGGCCTCGCTCGTATCCGGAGGGCTCGGCGGGCCACCTAGCCGGGTAGTATGCCGGAGAACGGCTCCTCGGAAGCCATCGGAAGAGTGGAGAAAATGGTGAAGGAGGAGATGGGAGAGTGGCGGAGGGGTGCCATTCTTGCCCTTTGTCTGTCTGGCCTCGTTTAAATAGAGGGAGGACGTTATGAGCTTGGCCGACGTCTAGCCTCATTTAAACTGAGGGTGGGCAGGAGGAGCTCGGCCGGCGTTCCTTTAATTCCGGCCAGCTCATGAACGGACATGTGGCTGGAGTAGGTTTCTCGGTTTGCATGCGGGTTTAATGGGGGAGTTTGATGGAGGCGAGGAGGCATGTTCATCCGGGCGTTCAGCGGGTGGTGTAGTACCGTTCGATTAGACATCGGGCTGCGTACTTCCCGATACGACTTTAATGCAGACGAGGGAGAGGGTAGCGGTTTCCGAAATGTTAAACGGCCAATGGTGCATCCTCCTTCAATTATCATCGTGAATGCATGAGGGAAGCAACTGGAGGAGGACCGGAAAAAGAGGCCGCACGATGTGAATGCAACGCAGTTGGCACTCATATAAAGGCGGCCCTAGTCCCCTCCGGTGTCTATATAAACCGGAGGGCTTAGTCCTTAGAGGTTTTAGCCATCACGATCTCGTGGTAGATCAACTCTTGTAATACTCATATTCATCAAGATCGATCAAGCAAGAAGTAGGGTATTACCTCCATAGAGAGGGCCCGAACCTGGGTAAACATCATGTCCCCCGCCTCCTGTTCCCATTTACCTTAGACGCACAGTTGGGGACCCCCTACCCGAGATCCGCCGGTTTTGACACCGACATTGCTGCTTTCATTGAGAGTTCCGCTGTGACGTCTAAGACAGGATTGATGACTCGCCTTGTTGTCAAGGACAGTATCACCTCCGGAGGACCCCTGGCCCCAGGTTAAACCCTTCGGCTGGGCGGCTTTACCATGACCGCCCGTTCGGTCGTCAAGCCAATGATGACTTCTCGAGTCATCGAAAATCGCCTCCGTGTTGACTCCGAGCACTCCAAACGGATGGATCCTACGGAGTTGTTGTCTTTAGATGAACTCCTTGATCGCATCGCCGCCTTGGGGGTCGCTACAGACTACGATCGGAATGGGCTTAAACCCAATTAGAGAGAAATCAAATCTCTACCGATCACCCATCAGGTAGCGGTAATCAAGGAGCGAAACAACAACTCTCCCTCTATACTAAGGATGAACTATGTTCGGATTTCCGAGCTTGAAAAGCCAGATACACGTCTACGGAACAACACGCCCTGCCCTCCAAACCTAGAATCGGACAGCGGGCCTAAAAAATTAGTTGATATCCAGGAGTCCGAACTATTATGTTAGGAAGTTTCTCAAACTCCAGATCCCAACTTGGGTCAGGGTTCGGACTTAAATCAACCCACCCACCCAGATACACGCGATCTTATGTACATAAGACAACAGTCTCAAGAAACGGTCCATCACTTTTGGGCCAGATTCCTCCTTGTCCAAGACAAGATCAAAGATTGCCACGACGAAGATGCGATCTCACTATTCTGCAACAATTGCACGGACGAGGGAATCCTCAATGCCATTAACCGCCGTCACGTATTACACTTCGCTGAATTGGCAACCATAGTACAGAAGTATTGCGCAATGGCAAGCGCCTGGAAAACTCAGGAAGCTCCCTTGGAGCCACCAGTTTCCACTCAACCCCACATCCAGGCAAAAAGGATGCACCCTCATGGGTCGCCCAATCCAATAGTAAAGAAATCGAAGCCCATTACAGGACGCGGAACTATTCTGGAGGGATGGCTCGATAGGACAGGCAAAATAGACACAACACCGAATACCATACCAACCCACACAGCCTTAGAGCATGTTGGATACTCCGGCAAGTGAACAAGAGCGGCGATGATCTCCTAACCAAAAATACCACAGAGCAACACCCCACGGAAGACGACGACATCAGAGTATTGACGGTCTTTGAGACTTTCGCCTCAAACAATAGGCGCAAAAGGGCACTCCGCGGCCTTGCTGAATTCTACCAAGTCGCAGCAATAGACCCCTGGGACGACACGGCCATAACTTTCAATGCCGGTGACGAACCAAAATTCAGGACAGTCTGGGCACCAGCGGTCGGCGTCCTGGGAACGGGGTTCCCCAGACTTGCCTACAGTGGCTCAGCAGTGGCCCAGTACGACCCGTCTTCATCAACCCAATATCAAGACCCTCGCGAGGGGCCAAGCCTCGCAGGGAGGACGACATAAGGCCTCCTCAGGGGCGGCCTCACTAGGCAGGCTCGCGAGGAGGCGGAGAGATCAAGGCCAGGGGTACCTCGCGAGGTGCTCATGACGAGAGCCATGACGATCAACACTAGGCGGGCGCCAGCCTACGCAGTGTCCTCGTTTCCTCTTTGGTGCAAAGGGGACAAGCGCAGGTGCGAAGTACCGAGGCATCAAGCAAAGGTTTCCATATCTGTGCAACGAGACCAAGACCAGCAGGACGGCAGGACGGAGGTCACCGTGGATCCCAAGACGGCATCATCGCCAGTGCTTTTGGCAACCGAAGACCACCTTTAGTCAGGATAGCTTGTACTAGCTGTACCCTTTCGAAATGGCCGTTGTGGGCTCCCTTCCCGCTCAAAATTTGGGAAGAGGACCAGGGCCTCTATAAATAGAGATAGCCACCACAGTAGGAGGGGGGAATCCTGGCTAAGCAGAACATCCACGCATCACCACAAGAACACCTCTCGTGAGGCTGTTCTTCCTCTGTACTGTTCATCATCAGCCCAAGAGGCAATCCACCACACCACACACTGGATTAGGGTATTACACCACAACGGTGGCCTGAACCAGTATAAACCTCGTGTCTATTGTGTTGTTCATCGTGCTAGCTTAGAATCGCGGCGAGGTCCTGGGTGTGTTTCGGTCGGGAGAAGATCTTCGTGCACACCCCAGAGTCCGAACCTTAAGGGTTTTGCGGGAACCCGATATCCGACATTTGGCGCACCAGGTAGGGGCGCGCCCAAATCGTTTCTCCGCTGATCTGCGGCCCATCACTTCGTCGCATCCATGGCAGGCACTCGCCAAGATCGCGCCGAGCGCCGGGCTGCTTTCGCCGCCCGCGTCGCCCAGACGGACCCCATCGGCGGGCCTCCTCGTTCTCCGTCACCTGCCGCCAACGCCGCCACCGGCCCGGTGGGGAACTAGCAGCAAGCATCTTTGCTGCACCCCTCGGTGCAGCGGGAAGGCCGCACCGCCACTCCGTCGCTGACCCGAGTTGGTTCATTGTCTCACGCTCGTCGCACTCCCACGGACGCGCAGGACGCATTCCTCCTGGCGCGTGAGCTCTTGCTACCGCCCCGTCGACGACCTCTACGAGGAGTGGCTCGCTCGCATCACCGAGCTCGTCAGCGCCACGGGGGGCTCTGCTGCACCGTCCCTCTCGCTACCTCGCCCTCCGTCATGCATGGGCGACGTGGCTCAGGGAGCGCCTCCGCCACCTCCTCCCCAAGAAGGATCCCTCACTCCAAGGCGCGCGGCCCCTGGAAATGACCCACCATGCCCAGCGCCCGCGCAGCAAGAAAGAAACTGCCATGAAATTCCTCAGCCTCAAGAAGGCCCTCACGTGCTCCCTGCACCAGCACGACAAGACCTCATCGCTTCACCAGCACGCCAAGACCCCACGCTGCCCCTGGCGGCGGCGCGGGAACCAGCAAGAGCTAGACCCGCGTCTGCAAAAGGCTTCGGTGGCCATCGTAGGTTGCCATGCCTTTACCGCCGAGCTGCGTAGCGTCGCCTGGCCCGACAAGTTCAAGCCGGACCTGCCTCCCCGCTACGACGGTACCGCCGGCCCCATAGAGTTCCTGCAGCTCTACGAGCTGGGCATCGAGGCGGCCAACGGAGATGAAAAGGTCATGGCAAACTGCTTTCCCACGGCGCTCAAGGATGGTGCCCGCACCTGGCTCCTGAACCTGCCTCCCGATTCGATCTCCTCTTGGGACGAGATGCGCCGCTGTTTCATCACCAACTTCTAGGGCACTTGCGACCGCCCCCCGGCTGCGGGTGACCTGTGCTGCATCAAGCAGAAGCCTAGAGAGACCCTGCAGAAATACATCCAGCGCTTCAACAGCGCCCGCCTCAAGATCCCCAAGTAGACGGATGAGGCCATCATCTCCGCGTTTTCTGATGGCGTCCGCGACGTCAAGATGAAGGAGGAGCTCGCCATCCACGAGGATTTGTGCACATCTCTGGATCTGTTCAACCTGGTGACCAAGTGCGCAAGAGCTGAGGAAGGACACATCTCCCTCCTCGAGCTTCCAGCTGCTGACCCAGAAGAGAAGAAGGCCAAGGCCAAGGACGTGAAGCGAAAAGGAGCAGCCGTGCTCGCAGCAGAACCAGACACGAAGCGCGGCAGGGACCAGCTAGAGTCGTCCAAGGGTAGCAGATTTTGCGCCTACCATAACCTCTATAACCACAACACCAATGAATGCCAGGAGTTTAGAGCTGTTCAAAAAGGACACATCGGTTGATGCCCCGAGCGCAACGACCGGGGCTACGACCTAGGAGGAGGAAGAGGCGGAGGACGATGGGATGACCGAGGCCCTCGCCAGGAGTGGCGTGACCGACCTCGCGAGGATCGCTAGCAGGACCAGCCTCGCGAGGGAGCCTGGAGGGATCAACCTCGCGAGGACCGTCCGCAGGGCAACGCAGGCCTTCCTCCTCTGCCGCCACCGCCAAGAAGGAATGATGACCACCACCAGGACGAAGGGGCTGGGGGCTTCTAGGAGCCACGTGCTATCGCTTGCATCTTGGGCGGAGCCAAGGCCCTAGCCTCTCAGCGCATCTTCAAGCAGTTTGCTCGCGAAGTGAATGCCGTTCTCCCCAAGCTCGAGGCCACGTGCCCGCTCAGGTGGTCCAAGTACGCCATCACTTTCAGCTCAGCAGATCAACTCAAGCGTGCGGCTACTGGTGGCGTCCTCCCGATGCTTTATTCCCCAGTCATCAGCAATGTGCAAGTTACCAGGACCCTCATCGATGGTTGCGCAGGGCTCAACATTCTGTCCGTCGAGATGTTCAACAACCTCCAAGTGCCATATGATCAACTTCAGCCTACCAAGCCTTTCTCAGGAGTTATTGATGGCTCCACCATCCCAATAGGGCAGGCCGCCTCCCTGTCACTTTCGGGCAGTGAAACAACTACCACACCGAGCTCATCGACTTTGACACCTACCTCTGGAGCTGCTTACTCTGGCACGGCGCTTGCGCATTGGTCCATCCCTGCAACGTCGACAAATCTGAGCGGTCGAGCTCTAGCCCGCGGGAGCCCCGCAAACGTCACCTCACTAGGCCCTCAGTGCCCTCACCACTCTCTCGGAGCAACCAATGGCCGGTCGGCAATCATAATGGCAACCCCTGCTCTTCTCGTGTTGGTTCGAAGGAACCTCCTGAGCTCTACAACGGGTGGCACCACGAGCTCTCTCTTTCTTTCCCGCGCAATCCGCTTGCACGTTACAAGGGGGGCTCCTGAGCATCGCGACTCAGGAGCTCTTACTGGCTCTCCAGCCCTCACCCCCTGGCCTTGTCCATGGCAGCGTGACCTGGCATACCAGCGGCGCCTGAGCTCGCTCGAGGGCTGGGACCTGAGGACCTGGAGCACTAAGGAGAGTGTGGGGAAGAGAGGGTAAGCTCGCGAAGGTCTAACCCAGCTACATCCTAGCTGTCGGCGCAACACGAAGAAACAACTCCATGTTTTTGAGATAAGTTTCGCACCTGGAATAGCTAATTAATACGACACAAAATCTCCACCTGATGCGGCTCTGCGACGACTTCAACCTCCGCTCCGGTCGTCGGAGCACCACAGTCTGTGTGTTGCGGCCAAAGCTTGAGAGGCCCCCTCGGCGGCATATCAAAGGCGAAGAATGGAGGGAAGCTGATCCAGGTGCTTGGAGGCATCACGGCGTGGAGCACAAGCTCGCGAGAGGAGTCCATGGCATGGAATCTAGGAGCGACAGCGCGCCGCCATGGCTCGTCAACCTTGGCTGCGACGCAGGCGGCGTCGCTCGTCGTCCCTTTCTCCAGGGCCCTCGGCACGGGCGTACAGTGGTAGCGGGAACCCAGGAGGTGTCCGCTCGCACCAAGGCCTCGTTATCTCCATCCTTGCAACCTCGTCGCAGCGGCGTGGATCGACCGTTTCTTCGGCAGGAGCGGGTCAGGCCTCTCCCGGGGGGCCTTTCCTTTCTCTGCGGCTGAGAACCTGGGAATCGGTGCCGTTGGCGTTGAGAATGGAGGTGGAGCACGGGAGAAGAAGCAGGTGGAGCAAGAAGAGATGGACAGCGGGGGCTCTCGCCTCTCCATACTTATAGCCCAAGGGAGGCCAACCGTCGGCCTCCATGATCATAGGTAATGATGACTCTTTGTGCATGCAGCAGGGACTCGTCAAATCGGGCGGTTGCCGAGGCAGTGTGGGGAAGCGGAGGTGCCCTCATCCAATCAACAGCCACGCGCGACCAAGGCCGCAGGCTGTTGGGGCCCGTGGCACTCCGCACTTGCCCTTTGGCTTCGCTACTAAGCCAAGCCCGAGCATGCCTTGGGCCCGGGGGCTACTATCGGCGTCCTGGGAATGGGGGTCCCCGGACTTGCCTGCCTGCGGCCTACAGCGTGGCTCAACAGTGGCCTAGTACGGCCCGTCTTCATCAACCCAAGCTCAAGACCCTCGTGAGGGGCCAAGAATCGCGGGGCGGACGACACAAGGCCTCCTCAGGGCGGCCTCACGAGGCAGGCTCACGAGGAGGCAGAGAGATCAAGGCAATTGGTACCTCGTGAAGTGCTCACGACGCAAGCCATGACGATCAAGACTAGGCGGGCGCCAGGCGGGCGCGAGCCTGCGAAGTGTCCTCGTTTCCTCTTTGGTGCAAAGGGGGAAAGCGCACGCACGAAGTACCGAGGCATCAAGCAAAGGTTTCCATATCTATGCAACGAGACCAAGATTAGCAAGACGGCAGGACGGAGGTCACCGTGGAGCCCAAGACAGCGTCATCGCCAGTGCTTTTGGCAGCCGAAGACCACCTTTAGTCAGGATAGCCTATACTAGTTGTCCCCTTTTGAAATACTAGAGATAGCCACCACAGTAGGAGGGGGGAATCCTGGATAAGCAGAACATCCACGCATCACCACAAGAGCACCTCTCGCGAGGCTGTTTTTCCTCTGTACTGTTCATCATCATCCCAAGAGGCAATCCACCACACCACACACTTGATTAGGGTATTACACCACAACGGTGGCCCGAACAAGTATAAACCTCGTGTCTCTTGTGTTGATTATCGTGCTAGCTTAGAATCGCGGCGAGGTTCTGGGCGTGTTTCGGTAGGGAGAAGATCTTCGTGCACCCCAGAGTTCCAAACTTAAGGGTTTTGCCGGAACCCGATATTCGACACCAGCTGCCTTGGTCCTCAGTCCAATCATGGATGGCTTTCGGCTTACCAAAGTGCTAATGGACGGCGGCAGCGGACTAAACCTCATTTACAAGGAAACTCTCAACAAAATGGAAATAGACAGGAGCCGCATTAAGAAAAGTAGCACGACCTTCCGAGGAATCATTCCCAGTCAGGAGGCACGATGCGCGGGAAAAATCACACTCGACGTGGTATTCAGCACGCCGGAGAATTATCGGTCCGAAGAGATAACCTTCCAAGTGGCCCCTTTCAACAGTGGATATCACGCCTTATTAGGGCGAGATGCATTTACACGCTTCCAAGCTATACCTCATTACGGGTACATGAAGCTCAAGATGCCCGGGCCCAATGGTATTATCACCCTTGCCAGTGATCCGGACATAGCACTTCACGTTGAAAACAAAACCTCAACCCTGGCCCTCGAGGCATTGTCTGAAGCCCTCGCGGCCGAAGAGTTAACAGTACTACGCTCCATGGTGGATAGGGACGACGTGATCCTGGAGAAGCGACCCAAATCCACCTCCTTTAAACCAGCAGATAAAATAGTCAAATTTCAAGTCCACTCGACGGACCCCAAGAAGACAGCATCCATCGGGCCATAGCTGGAACAAACGGTTGACGCTGCACTATGAGAGTTCCTGCGCGAAAACTGGGACATATTTTCCTGGCACCCTTCTGATATGCCGAGAATCCCACGCAGGTTGTCTGAACACAGCCTAAACATACTGAAGGGATATAAACCGGTCAAGCAAACACTATGGCGCTTTTCCGAACCCAAATGACAAGCTATGTGGGAGGAGCTAGCCAACTTAATCAAGGCCGGATTCATCAGAGAAATACAACACCCGGACTGGCTGGCAAACCTGGTGATGGTGCCAAAGAAGGATAAATCCTGGTGCCTATGCATCAATTTCAAAGACCTCAACCAGGCCTGCCCTAAGGATCCATTTCCCCTCCCTCGCATTGATCAGATTATTGATGCTACAGCCGGACACGACTCACTGTGTTTCCTCGACGCATACTCTGGATACCATCAAATCAAAATGAAGGAGTCCGACCAAGCTGCAACAACATTCATTACCCCATATGGGCCATTCTTCTTCAACACTATGCCCTTCGGACCTAAAACCACTGGTGCAACCTACCAACGCATGATTCAAACATGCCTGGAGAAACAGATCGGCAAGACAGTTGAAGCATACGTAGTTGACATCGTCGTCAAAACTAGGCACGTTTAGTTATTAATAGACGATCTGCATCTCACATTCGACAACCTCTGTACATCGTTTCCAATCCGAAAAAGTGTGTTTTCGGCGTTCCCGCTGGAAAACTGTTGGGCTTCATTGTTTCCAATGGAGGAATTGTGGCAAACCCAGCTAAAATCCGAGCTTTGTCACAGTTGGCTATGCCAACAGACCTTAAACAAGTCCAAAAACTAGCCGGATGTGTGGCAGCTTTAAGCCGCCTTATCTCCAGACTAGGAGAAAAAGCATTGTTACTTTATCGCCTTCTCCGACACACGGATCACTTCGAGTGGACGGACGCAGCAAAGGCCGGACTGGAAGAAATAAAGGCTCTTTTAGCGAGCAACCCAATCCAGAACCCATATTATTATACATATCGGCAACTCACCAGGTCCTGAGTGTGGTGCTCATCATTGAACGAAAGGAGGACGGGAACAAATTCCTGCTTAAGAAGCTGGTATACTACGTATCCACTATGCTCACACCATGCAAATTCCGGTACCCTCATTACCAAAAAATAGCATATGCGGTCTTCATGGCATCCCGGAAACTACGACACTACTTTCAGGAGTGCTCAATCACGGTGGCCTCCAAAGTACCACTCAATGACATAATAAACAACCGCAATGCCATGGGTCGGATTGCCAAGTGGGCCATTGAGCTCCTCCCATTCGACATAACATACAGACCGTGCCAGGCCATTAAATCCCAAGTACTGGCCGACTTTGTCACTGAATGGATAGAGGCCGAACTACCTAAAGAGTATGGCATATATTACAACTGGGTCATGCACTTCGACGGCTCCAAAATGCTGGCGTGCTTAGGAGCGGGCGTCGTCCTAACATCCCCCAATGGAGATACAGATCAGTATGTACTCCAACTATTATACACAGACTCCAATAATGCAACCGAATATGAGGCCTTATTGCACGGTCTTTGGTTGGGTCTCTCCATGGTCATACAACGTCTGGAAGCGCGCGAGGATTCAAACCTCGCAATATCTCAAATAAATGGAGATTTTGATGCCAAAGATCCGAAGATGGCGGCTTACCGTAATGCCGGTCTCAAAATGTCGGCTCGGTTCGAGGGGATCGTGGTTCATCATGTGGCTCGAGAAAGTAATCAAGCGGCGGATGTCCTTGCTCGCATCGGTGCCAAACGCGACCCCGTCCCACCTAACATCTTTCTAGAAAGGCTCTTAAAGCCATCCGTGGTGTGGCAAGGGGAGAGCGGCAACACTAGTCCGGATCCGACTATAACCCCAGATTCCTAACACACTGATATCATTAGGGGCTCAGCCACTGAAATAACACAGTCGGCCCATCTTATCATGGCAGTCATTGCCCCATGGACCGAACCTTTTTGGCTTACCTTAATAGCCGAGAACTCCCCGAGGATCAGAATGAGGCGCGCCGCATTGCCCGACGCTCAAAAGCCTACAAGGTTCACGACGGAGAACTCTACAAGAAAAGCACAACCGGAGTACTTCAAAGATGTATCTCCGAGGAAGTGGGGCAGCAGCTCTTGGCCGAAATTCATGCCAGTCTCAATGGTCACCACGCCGTGGCTCGGGCCCTTGTAAGCAAGGCCTTCTGTACAGGTTTCTATTAGCCGACAGCCCGAGTAGATGGATAGGAGCTTGTCCAACATTGCGTTAGATGCCAGCTTTTCGCCAACCAAAGCCATATGCCACCCACTACTCTACAAAGAATCCCCATCACTTGGCCTTTAACGATCTGGGGGCTTGATATGGTTGGACCCCTTAAAGGAGGAATCCATAAGAAAAAATATCGATTGGACATGGTGGTTAAATTCACTAAGTTGATAGTGGCCAAACCAGTTAAAACGGCCGAAGCCGGACTAGTGATAGACTTCATATCCGGTGTTGTGCACCGTTATGGTGTTCCACATAGCATCATCACCAATAACGGCTCCAATTTCACAGCCGATGAGGTGAAAACCTGGTATGTTAATCTTGGCATTAAGCTCGATTATGCCTCCGTCTATCACCCGCAAACAAATGGTCAAGTCGAACGAGCCTATGGTCTTATTATGAGCGGCATTAAGCCGAGACTAGTGCGGTCTTTGAAAGAATTATACAAGCACCGGGTCAAGGAGCTCGACTCCATACTCTGGGGGCTGCGGACCACGCCCAATCGCACTACCGGATATACACCTTTCTTCATGGTGTATGGCGCAGAGGTTGTGTTACCCTGCGACATTATTCATGACTCACCTTGAGTGCGCATGTATGAAGAGAGAGAGGTTGAGCTTGATCGGCAGGACAACTTAGATGCCCTGGAGGAGGAGCGCGACGTCACAAAAGCTCGTTGTGCATTTTATGAACAACAGGCTCGGAGATATCAAAGCAGAGAACTGCGGGCCAAGACTTATAATGTTGGCGAACTCGTTCTACGCTTGCCGGAGAAGAAAAAGGACAAACTCAAGCCCAAGTGGGAGGGTCCATTTATCATTGACGAAGTTCTCACTAGACGAGCGTACCGCCTGCGTGATGCATCAGACAATCGCCTAGAGCCGAACCCATGGAACGCAGCCAGACTCGAAGATTCTATGCCTAGCGCCAAACTCTTTGTTTGTCTCCTTCTGCCTTTTGTTTCCATTATTTTTTTCCTCCCTTTTCGCTTTTCCTTTTTTAGCCTTAAAGCTTTCGTGCGGCTAAACTGTGCATGTACAACGTACACATCCTCAAATATGACGTCCGTTATACCTGGGGGCTTCTTGTACAGAAGCTTATTATTATTATTATTCGAGCATTAAGCTCACCACATATGTGTATTTTCTATGTATGTACCTTTTCTTCTCCATTATATGCATCGATATGACTTAAGTTTTGGCCAAGCTGGGTTGCCTGGCTACTGTGCTTATGCCCTACGTTCCCGTTAGTTCGGCTAGGGAATAAAGGGAGCACCTCTGCAATTCTTATTGCCGGGTTATCCGGATGTGTACCTCAGACTGGGTGAAGCCGAAAGCAAGCGTTCTTAAGGGAATATTTGGTCGGCGGACTAAAGATGTTTTTTACTCATTACACTATAAACCCCCAGATGTTACGTATACTGCGATTTTTCAATTGCAGTTCGGGCATGCACGTTAACGCATGCTCACCTAGGGAAAGGAACCCTTAACAGAACTATTCTCTCTGGAAGATGTTTCTTACAATCACAATGTAATATAACATAGTTAGCCGGATACAACTTGTCTGTTCATGCAACTATGACCCCTACGCGTGGTTTCCACGCATACCCCGGTTTATTTTGCAGCTCAAGTATTTGGAAACGCTCCGCACCCTCGGGTCCAGAGGTTGAAGCGAAAAGGTATGCCATGGCAACTATTTTACAATCCGGATAGGAACAAATATGTCAAGGAGAGTACATAGTCACTTGGACTCACAAATTTCCTCTTCTATGTCGTCCAACAGGTTGTCTAGCTTACAATCCTATTGAGAATATTTTGCGGCTACTTTTACCTGGTCATGTACCAAACTAACGGGAATTTCTTTTCCATCTGACCCTAAAGGTCCGACCGGGGCCATATGATTCGGATCAAGCTTGGTATACCGTGTTTTAACATGGCCCATGCCTCTTGATAACCCACAATTGTAGGGGATCGCAACAACTTCCGAGGGTAAAGTATTCAACCCAAATTTATTAATTTGACACAAGGGGAGCCAAAGAATATTCTTGAGTATTAGCAGTTGAGTTGTCAATTCAACCACACCTAGATAACTTAGTATCTGCGGCAAAGTATTTAGTAGAAAAAGTGGTATGATAATAAAAGTAACGGTAGCAAAGGTAAAGATAAATGTTTTTGGGTTTTTGTAGTAGTTGTAACAGTAGCAACGGAAAAGTAAATAAGCGAAGAACAATATGTGAAAAGCTCGTAGGCAATGGATCAGTGATGGATAATTATGCCGGATGCGATTCCTCATGTAATAGCTATAACATAGGGTGATATAGAACTAGCTCCAGTTCATCAATGTAATGTAGGCATGTATTCCGTAAATAGTCATACGTGCTTATGGAAAAGAACTTGCATGACAACTTTTGTCCTACCCTCAAGTGGAAGCGGGGTCCTAGCGGGAACTAAGGGATATTAAGGCCTCCTTTTAATAGAGAACCGGAACAAAGCATTAGCACATAGTGAATACATGAACTCCTCAAACTACGGTAATCACCGAGAAGTATCCCGATTATTATCACTTCGGGGTTGTCGGATCATAACACATAATAGGTGACTATAGACTTGCAAGATAGGATCAAGAACACACATATATTCATGAAAACATAATAGGTTCAGATCTGAAATCATGGCACTCGGGCCCTAGTGACAAGCATTGAGCATAGCAAAGTCATAGCAATATCGATCACAGAACATAGTGGATACTAGGGATCAAACCCTAACAAAACTAACTTGATTACATGGGAAATCTCATCCAACCCATCACCGTCCAGCAAGCCTACGATGGAATTACTCACGCACGACGGTGAGCATCATGAAATTGGTGATGGAGGATGGTTGATGATGACGACAACGACGAATCCACCTCTCCGGAGCCCCAAACGGACTCCAGATCAGCCCTCCCGAGAGAGATTAGGGCTTGGCGGCGGCTCCGTGTCGTAAAACACGATGAAACTTTCTCCCTGATTTTTTTCTCCCCGAACGTGAATATATGGAGTTGGAGTTGAGATCGGTGGAGGTCCAGGGGGCCCACGAGATAGGGGGGCGCGCCCTACTGGGGGGCGCACCCCCCTGTCTCGTGGACAGGCCCTTAGCCCCCTGGTCTTGATTCTTTCGCCAAAAATTCTTATTAATTCCAAAAAGTGTCTCCGTGGATTTTCAGGACATTCCGAGAACTTTTCTTTTCTACACATAAAAAAACATCATGGCAGTTCTGCTGAAAACAGTGTCAGTCCGGGTTAGTTCCATTCAAATCATGCAAGTTAGAGTCCAAAACAAGGGCAAAAGTGTTTGGAAAAGTAGATACGTTGGAGACGCATCACCTCTCGCGCACGATCCCGGCAGGCCGATATCTTCCATAATCGGAAACGCCGCCACGCTCCCTTAAATAGTTGTACAAGCTCCTCCATACTTCCTGGAGGGGAGGCGGATGGCCATAAGGCCTTGGCAACACTTTGCATCTCTTGTCGAGCTCGCTCGTGCATTTCCGACAGCTCTCGTAGCAGATCGCCCAAAGATCCAAACATCTCCCCTTCGGGACGGCTAGTCAGCATACCTACAGACATAACTCTGTCAGTTCCTCTCCTTGCCGAATTACACGGAGGTAAGATTGAACACATACTAAATATGCCGCCTCGCAGCCTCTTATTTTCCTTCATGGAATCAGCCAGCTGGGCCCGCACATCTTTCAGTTCTTCGCCCAGCTGGGTGTTGGAATCCTGGAGTTTGTTTTTCTCCTCCCTGACCCGTGTCAGTATACGTTCGCCCACGGCCAGTTGCCTTTTGGATTCTTGTTCACCCGCTTGTGCGACTTCCAGTGCCTCTCCCAGATGATCTGATGATCCTGCCATAAGATATGCAACTATGTTAGCATTGCTGGTATATAATTCTGTTTTTCTCGATGGAGGGACACATTACCAGGCGACACTTTCTTGGATTTCTCCAGTTCGGCTGTCGTAGAAGCTTGCTAGGTCTGACACTTTTCATGCTCTTGGGATAATAGGTTGTTCTTCTCCATAAGCACCTGGTTTTGCAATGATCCTTAAATCAGCTGAATCCATTGCTTCAAGTCTCGGGGGCTACTGGTATATAATTATCAGGTTTATACAATGAGAGCTCACCCGCATATCTTTCAAATGTTGGTCTGTGGCTCTGGCAAGCCCGGCTAGAGCAGCCCGGATGTATGCATCAGCCGAGTTGAAGGCATTGAATGCCTCTTTGTTAAAACTGGGGTCGCAAAGCCGGGTTCATGACGCTCTCCACTTCCGAGTTTGTGATGGACACATCATCCAAATCCTCTGCCAAAGGGAAATCCAGAGGCACTCACGTATCAGCCCTCGCCGTTACGGCAGGGTCCGAAACCTGGTTGTTGGGAGTGTGACTGGCAGGACTCCCGAACATAGTCCGGCGAATGCTCTTCCTGATAAGACACGAACGAATGATGTCATAGTTTGGATGTGACTGCCATGGGGCATATTTACAAAGCCATACCTATTTGATGACGGCTCCGATGTGTCTTCGCTTGCCTTCCTCTTCGAAAGCTTGCCCGATGTGGGCGCCTCTCTCTTTGGAGTCGCCTCTGGTGCAGGATGGTGCGCCAAACACCTCCCCTTTGGAGCACGAGAAAATGCGATGGATGAGGCAGAATGAGGAAGCTCTTTTGGAGGACATGTCTCCTGATTACTTACGTGTGAGGCAGGGAGAAGACCAGGATAGTCGGCGGTGATGGACAGTTCCGTGCCGTCATAGCTCGCCTGATAGAACACCCCATCCTCAAGCTCCATGAATATATCTGGATCCTCTTCGAATCCGGGGTCAAGGTCCCGGTTGTGATCCTCTAGCTATGGGGCGGGGATGTGGAGCCCCTTGGTGATCTTCCACCATTCCTGTTACAAATGGATGGATTAATGTCCATGGAAAGTGACTCGGGGAGTAGATTGAGTAGAGTTGTGGGATTGGAACTCACCCAGCTAGGAGGATTGTACATGGAAAATCCGTCTCTGCGCTTAATACAAATGAATTAATCTTTCTCCCCTTTGTATAGTTCGGCCAGTATTTTGGCCAAAGCAGCGGGGGTGTCTGGACCCTTCCGACCATAGTGGGAGGCGTCATTTTCCCCATTATAGTGCCACATGGGAAACCCACTGTATTGGTGTGGCTGAACCCATCGTACTATGGAGGTCACCATTACCTCGACTATTGATAATCTGGACTGGGCAAGCATCTTTATCTTGCTCATCAATTGACGGACTTCTGCGCTATCTTCCTCCTCGAGGCTCCGAGTGCGCCAGCTGTGGTGTTTCTTCAACGAAATGCTTGAAAATTCGGGAAGACTCATTCAGACTGGGTCGGGAAGGGTGACGTCCTCGATATGGAACCATTCGGAAGGCCACTCTTCAGATGCCTTCTTAGGCGTGCCGGACACGTATCCGGTCCAGGTGATGAGCCATATCTTGGCTCCACCCACTTCAAATATTGATCCCTCTTGGCTATGAGGGATGAGGCAGAATAGTTTCCTCCATAATTCAAAATGGACCTCACAACCCAGGAATAGCTCACAAAGAGCAATGTGTCACATCCCTAGTTTTGATAATGCCAAGTGCTAGTATCTGGTGTTGCATCATGTTTAAATTCAAGGAATTTGAACTGAGGAAATTAGAAAGCCTCAAAACTTTTTAAAAGAAGGGCAAGAACCCTTTAAATTGCATTCAGTGATTCCAAAATTCCCTACAAATCATTCTGGTAATTTTGGCAAGAGATATATACCAAACCAAAATTCTGGAACATTTTTATGGAATATTTTGGAACATTGAATTTAAATCATATTGTATTTGGATTTGAAGTTATATTCATAATATATAATGATTATACTTTCAAAAAGCCTGTGATATTTTATGTATATGTGGAGAAGTCCATTATGTGACATAAAAATATCCAAGGGAATTTTGGCACTGTTTTCAAGTTGTTTAAATTTGAATTCAGTGGCAAAAGAAATATTAAAAAAGAAAACAAAACAAAAAAATATAAAACAGAGCAGAAGAACTTACCTAGCGCCACCAACCGGCCCAGCTCCTGCGCGGCCCGTTACTGTGCAGCCCAGCTGCCAGTCATCTTCCTCCCCCTCGCCCCGAAGCAGCTGCGTGCTGGACGCACGCGCGTCGACGCCGGCCACCTCCTGCTTCGCGCTGGAGGCCTACCCTTCGAGCCTGTCCGCGCGTGGCGACGCCACGCC
>NC_041387.1:254831425-254867122 GCF_002162155.2 Triticum dicoccoides
CCCCTCACTCTCTGGTCCTCTCTCCCCCTCGCCTCCCTCTCGCCCTCTCCACCATGGCCGAGACGCCGCGAGCTCGCTGCCGCCATAGCCGCGGCCACCATCCATCCCGTGCCTCCCCGATGGGTCCAGAAGAACCACCATGGCCTTCTGCGTCATCTACACCAACCCATTCGACCACGGGAGCCCTACATCGCCGCCTCGAGTCGTCTTCCCCGAGCACGGCCGCCGGACTCCATCGACGGATTCATCGCCTTCCGGCCGTCCCCGAGCCAGCTGAGCCTGTCGTCGACCTCCCAGTGAGCTCCGCTGCATTTCCCCTCTGTTTCCCGCATCTTCCCCGTCCTCTAGCTGTCGCGTTCATCGAGACCGAGAACCACCGCCGCCCGAGCTTGTCACCGGCGTCGCTCCGGCGACCATTTGGTCATCCCGTGCTAACCAACATGCTCGCCGCATCGCGTAGTGCCTCGCTAGCGCCTCAGCTTCTGCGTTTGCACGTCGCAGCCCCAACCCCGCACATGGCCGAACTCCGGCCGCCGCCTTGGAGCTCGCCGTCATTGGCTCCGGCCATGATAGACCCGGCCTCCACCACCACTAGATGCGCGCCTGCTAGAGCTCTCTAACAAGCCCAAGAACATCCTCGCCCGTACCCTGTAGCGCGTTTCCGACGGCCGCCACCGTCTCGGGCCTCGCCGGTGTTGAGTCGCCGGCCGGTTTGACCCCGCTGACCCCGTTTGACCATGGGTGGGCCAGTTTGACCCCCTGGGTCAATGACAGGTGGGGCCTAGCCCCGCTAATTAACTAGGGTTAGTACCAAATGAATTTAGTTAAACTAATCACACCAACATGCGGGTCCCACTGTCAGGTTTGACCGGACCGTGACCTGTTGACCTGCTGACGTCACACTGACGTCAGGCTGACGCAGTAAATCATTTGCTGGATTAAAAATAACTCAGTAATTCCAGAAAATAGTATAGACTTCTAAATTCATAGAAAATCAACCGTAACTCCAAATGAAATAATTTATATATGAAAAATGATCAGAAAAATCCAATCTATCCATCTGTACCATTTTCATGCATGTTAGAACAACTTATAGCTGCTGTTTAGCACAAATCATATAAATGACATTTGAATTTCACATATGGAGTTTGGTTTTGAACTTAGGATTCAAACCAACTTCATTTAACTTTGTTTCTAGCTGCATTAGCTCAAAACACCAGCATGTTGCCATGTTATGATCATGCATCATAATGTTGCATTGCATTGATCGTGTTTCCTCTCTGTTGCCGGTAATTGTCCCCTCTCTGTAGACGATGTTCCAACGTTGTGATCGTTGACACTGATGAAGACTCAATGCTATCTTCAGAAGTTCCAGGCAAGCAAACCCCCCTTGTTCATTCCGATACAATCCCACTCTCTTGCTCCTGCTCTCTTTTACTGCATTAGGAGAACAGCGTTTCAACTGCTACATATTGCGGTAGCTGAACCCCTTTCCTCTGCATGACCTGTCATTGCCACAGTAAATAGATGAAATCCACTAGCATGAGTAGGAGTTGTTTGAGCCCTGATGCGCCTACTCATTCATGCTTGTTTGTCATGCCTGCTACTACTTAGAGTTGAGTCAGGTCTGATTCATCGGGAATGGATCGGAGGTGTGTGAACATGTCCTACTATGTGTGAGCTAAGTGTGTGAACACGATTTGGTAAAGGTAGCGGTGAGAGGCCATGTAGGAGTACATGGTGGGTTGTCTCATTGCAGCCGTTCTCAAGAACTGAGTTCTGTGTTTGTGATCCATGAACAGCTACTACCACACATTGGGATCCTTAATTGACTCTCTCGACTTATTAATCAACATGATCTCCGTCCAGGATTTGCAACTAGTTTCTGGTGTTTGTAGGTAGTGTTAGTAGTCTACCAAGTGGCACCCGGTACAGGTGGGCTTGGGACAGACTAGGCACAGTGGCCCAGTGTACCAAGTGGCACCCGGATGGTGGACTTGGGAACCCTGCACACATCGTTTGGGGCCGTGAGCGACACCCCGGCCGGATCTCCTTGCGGATGGAACCCGAATAGGTGATAAACCTGGACGAGAGACTTGAGTGGTTAGTCAGGTCGTGGCCGACACCCTCGCTGGGCTTCCGCTTGAAGGTTGCCGAGTACATGTCGTATAAACGGCGGTAAGTGGTGAGAGCGTGTGTGAAGAAGTACACCCCTGCAGGGTTAATATGATCTATTGGAATAGCCGTGTTCGCGGTAAAGGACTTCTGGGTTGCCTGTACAGTTCATAGACTAGTGAAAGTGGATACTCTAAAATACGCAAGATAAGCGTGAGTGCTATGGATGGCGTTCTCGTAGGGAGACGGGAGCAGACCCGTGTGTGCCACCTCAAAAGAGTCACTTGCAGTCGTAGTTCAGGATAGCCACCGAGTCAAAGCTGGCTTGCTGCAGTTAAACCCCACCACCCCTTTGTTGATAATGATGCATATGTAGTTAGTTCTGATGTAAGTCTTGCTGGGTACATTTGTACTCACGTTTGCCTATTTTATGTTTTTGCAGAGAGACTTCAGTCTCGCTAGTAGTACCGCGTGGACTTCGACATTTAGCTTGTTACCTCAGCTACAATCTTGTGCCATCGGCAGGATCTGGTAGATAGTCAGGCTTTTCAGCCTTTTTCATTTATAGTTGTCTGTACTCAGACAAGTTAAGCTTCCGCTTGTGCTTTGACTTGTATGCTCCGAATGTTGGGTCATGAGACCCATGTTTGTAATATCTCGCTCCTCGGAGCCTATTGAATAAATACTTGAGTTGTAGAGTCATGTTGTGATGCCATGTTGTATTTGCACATATCGAGCATATTGTGTGTATGTTATTGAAATGCTTGGTATGTGTGGGATCTGACTATCTAGTTGTTTATCCTTAGTAGCCTCTCTTACCGGGAAATGTCTCCTAGTGTTTCCACATGGTAGCTTGCTACTGCTCCGGAACACTTAGGCTGGCCGGCATGTGTCCTTCTTCGTTCCTGTGTCTGTCCCTTCGAGGAAATGTCACGCGATGAATATCGGAGTCCTGTTAGCCCTCTACAGCCCGGTTCACCGGAGTCCTGTTAGCCCAGTGTTACAACCTGGATTCACTCGCTGATGACCGACATGTTCGATGCTGGGTCATGGATGCCTGTCCCTGTAAGTTTGTGCCACTTTGGGTTTATGACTAGCCATGTCAGCCCGGGCTCCCTATCATATGGATGCTAGCGACACTATCATATACGTGTGCCAAAAGACGCAAACGGTCTCGGGTAAAGGTAAGGTGACACCCGTGGGGATACCGTGCGTGAGGCCGCAAAGTGATATGAGGTGTTACATGCTAGATCGATGTGGCATTGAGTCGGGGTCCTGACAGCTTTGGTATCAGAGCTTGACTGCCTGTAGGATTACCAAGCCAAACTGGTTGAAGTTGAGTCTAGAAATTCTTTAGTTATATAAGGGAATTGATTGTGGTTGGGAACGTAAGGCTCTTTTTACTCCTTTACCTCATGCCCTTCTGATCCGAGTCATCTTATCCTTCCTACGGTGTTAAGGAACTAGGCTTTCTCTTCTGTCTATTAGGATCACGTGTTACTAACCTGTAGTTCTATAGGATTGATGGTTCTAAGCTTGCGTTCAGTTCCTACTATCTTCTGTATGTTCATAGTTGATCTCAGAACCTTGATACTATGATGATCGAGTGGTTATGCCACCATATTTGTAGCATGTCTCAAATCTTTCGAGCATTTACAGCCGTTATGCTGTCCGAGTCATCCCAGGTTTCTAAATAGTCTGATGCATTTGCAAATCCCCCTTTCCCTTACCAATGTTTCTTTGGGCCAGGTTAAGCACACTAAACGCTGAGTTGAGGTATTCTATTACCTTGACATATATGTTGGAGTTATTATTATGACCCTAGGTGTCTTAGGGGATCATCTAGTATTCTAGCCATGTTTGAGTTCCCAGTGTGATGAATCTGGCCATCATTCTCGAGAGCATCCCGTGATGCCAACTAGATAGTAGGTATTCTACTTCTGGGTTTTGAACCCGAGATTTACCCTACTTACCTCATGTTGATAGTGATTGCTAGTTCCTTTAGGATACTAGTAACCTTTGCGTTAGTCCTCGAGGTCCGTGGTATTTCCTTCTTCCAAATACTATGAACCGCTTATGGCAGAAGTTCCTTGAACCAAGAGATCACAACAAGAATGCTCTCGATGAGTTCTCGGTTCTATGTTGATACTCTGCCAGTCCTACCTCTCTGCATGGATTACCCGGAAGAAACTTGTTGAACTTGGTTCAACATACTAATCTATGCATCCACAACTCAGAAAACCGTATGTTCCTTTGAGTTGCCCCACTTTAGTTGTCTTCCCACCCTCGTCTATCAATTGATAGTCAAGAGTAGTTGTGCACTCGAGCTCATCGGTGCCTATTACTCTTGTGGTCCGTCAAGCCATTCTAGTTCAGAATGACTAGGAGAAACAAACTCCAGTACCTCATCCATTTCTAGGATTGGGTCAAAGCAGTTGTCTTCCGCAGATCAGATGCAATCCAGCTTTTGATTCTCTTCTACCCTGGAGTATCACCCCCTTTATGTCAGGATTTTCATGAGAATTGCTGCAGCCCTTGTGAATTCTTGACGTAGTGATACTTCTCGCCATCATTACTCATTTCCTCGGTTCCGTGTTGTCGCAACCGGAATACCGACAAGTGAATCGTGATGTGTGAAATCAATACTCATAGCAACCTTGTTGCTTGGTAGTTAAAGGACAATAATTTCATCCTTAGTGTGTTGGTTATTGAATCGTCACCCTAAGGTTGATTGTGCTACCTAGTCCCTATTTCTGGTGCATTCTTTCGGTCGTTGAGTTAGGATTTTGCCAATTCCCCGCTCATTTGATCATATCGTCTTGCCCTAAAAAGCAAGATTGTTCTCGAGTTTAGTAGCATATCGGTGGTTCGTGATTTTCCGAATATCTTCTCGGTAGTATCACCAGGTTGTCACCTGACCGCTATGTTGAGTTCGTGATCAAGTTGGTTTATTCCTGTAAACCACCCTTTCTCCAAGAATCCGTGTTGGATACCCCTGAGCTAGTTGGTTAAGCTAAACAACAACTTGGAGAGTTGGAAGATAATAGCTTGTCCGACTTAGTTCATGGTAAGGGATATCTTTTTGTGTGTGTATGTGTGTGTTGAAGAAAGATGATATCTTCATCAATTGGTCCTTGTGATCAATTGTTGGATCTATTATCTTACCCAAACCTTTGATTGAGTATGGGCTATCGTCAAATCAAATCAGAACCAACGATATTCGTAATGTTGTCTTACTCGTGGTTTTTCCTCGAGCATACACCATTATATTCTTTGGTCTGACCAATGCTATCACCATGTTCACTTAACTATGGAATTCCTTTTAAAAGGAAACCCAGATGAATTGTTGTGGAGCCCATTGACAACATCCTTATCTCCTCCATGATTTTGTTGAACATTAAGTTAGTGTTGGAAACTTGTGTAAGCATTTTCTTCATGCCCCGTTCATGAAGTATATGTTGGATGAAAGAAGTGACTTCCTTTTATTCACGTGCATTTGATGTAAGTTGCCGCCGTGGGTTCGAGAAAGTTAGTTTTGCTTCCTTTGGAATCGTCCCAAGTCAGTCATGCATGTGCAAAGTATACTGTGGTTTGGTAGATTAATTACCTCCACTCCATATGTATTCCGTAGCACACCAAGCCACTGATTGATTTATTCAAGGAAAAGGAGTTGATGTGCTAATCCTAGGTCATGCACAAGACTTCGACATACTCGATGATGGTTCCCAACCTGAACTCGGTAGTGTTTTATTATAAGACTACTACGTGGTCATGCTTGTCTGGGACAGCGTGTTCACATGTATGTAGCAGAACCAGCTCATGTTTTGGAGCTTACTATCGTAGTTCATTTCCCGAGAATCTCGCAACCTCATCTCATCGATTTGTGTTGCAAACTTTCATTTTTCCTTCTAGACTTGATGAGGCTGGAATATTATGTTACCAACCAGATCTGAATCTCAGGCAGATATGATGGTTGGAACCTTTCCAAGATCTATGATGTAGGTCCCGGCAAGGTTGATGTTCTGGCCGACACACCTAGCCGGAAGATCTATCATTGTAGTATCTTGATTGAGAAAATCGACCATCTTCTCCATGAGGATTTTGAGTGACTTATTAGAAGTTGTTTCTTATGGATCCCTTGTTCCCCCGAAGCCAGACCTTTACTTGATGTTCCAGATACCGACTGGTATTGGGTTAAGCTGGTACATCAAGGAGAACATTAGAAGGGGAGTGCTAAATGTCTCTCGGTCGATCATCCAGATTTTGTCCCCTTGGCCCCGCCAAGGTGAAATCTGAGAAGGTGTTATCTTCCTTTGCATCTGCATCTTCTACCGGCATTCATCATGGTAGTACGTTGTGTTTCCAGGATCCTTGACACGGATATTGGTAAAACCTTGATGAATATGGAAGTGCTCAAGTTCATGAGAGCACGCACAAGCGCTAGGTGTTATCATCGGCACTAACTGGGTTTGCTCTCAGTTTCCTCGGTTATGCTATAACCTTTTCAAATAGTGGACTCACCCTCTACTGTTGAGCTTCTCCCCAGTTACTAAAATTATCACTTGTGTTGTCTTCAACAAGGTAATCCACATCATCCATTCTAGTATGAGTATGCCATTCCTTCGAACTCCGCCAATCGATTGTTGTGATTTGCCTTAGGCTGATATAGAGAGTCTCAATGATCTCTATATCAAAGGTAATTCTTTTTGCCACTTAAGGTAATAATCTACAAATCACCCTCCTCCAGGATGTCCCGCTGTGGCATCATGGCAACTCAACTCCTCGCTACGTTGACAACCGTTCACCACCCCTTTAAGTGTGGAATTGTTACCTACCTAGTGAACCCTTGTCATCTGTTCCACTCTGTCCTTATAGATGTATGCCTCGTGTCTCAGCTCGGGGGATGCTGCTATGTCTCATCCCATGAGTTGATCCTGAGTTGTTTGGTCTTCAAGGAGATAGATTCTTCCAGAGCTTTCCTTTCCTTTTCTCGTCATGTTAGTTGGAGTTCTCAGAGCAAGACGTCGAGACAAGATGATGATCGAATCAGGGTTCTTATGAAGTGCACCCTGGATCGTGAAGATTATACTAGTTTGCGTTCCCCCTTCATCTTACCCTACGCTTGAATCTCGGGACGAGATTTTTGTTTAGTGGGGCTGAGTTGTCACATCCCTAGTTTTGATAATGCCAATTGCTAGTATCTGGTGTTGCATCATGTTTAAATTCAAGGAATTTGAAATGAGGAAATTAGAAAGCCTCAAAACTTTTTAAAAGAAGGGCAAGAACCCTTTAAATTGCATTCAGTGATTCCAAAATTCCCTAAAAATCATTCTGGTAATTTTGGCAAGAGATATATACCAAACCAAAATTCTAGAACATTTTTATGGAATATTTTGGAACATTGAATTTAAATCATATTGTATTTGGATTTGAAGTTATATTCATAATTTATAATGATTATAGTTTCAAAAAGCCTGTGATATTTTATGTATATGTGGAGAAGTCCATTATGTGACATAAAAATATACAAGGGAATTTTGGCACTATTTTCAAGCTGTTTAAATTTGAATTCCGTGGCAAAAGAAATATTAAAAAAGAAAAGAAAACAAAAAAATATAAAACAGAGCAGAAGAACTTACCTGGCGCCACCAACCGGCCTAGCTCCTGCGCGGCCCGTTACTGTGCAGTCCAACTACCAGTCATCTTCCTCCCCCTCGCCCCGAAGCAGCTGCGTGCTGGACGCATGCGCGTTGACGCCGGCCACCTCCTGCTTCGTGCTGGAGGCCTCCCCTTCGAGCCTGTCCGCGCGTGGCGACGCCACGCCACCCCGCAGAACCCCCCCTCGACCCCCTCACTCTCTGGTCCTCTCTCCCCCTCGCCTCCCTCTCGGCCTCTCCACCATGGCCGAGACGCCGCGAGCTCGCTGCCGCCATAGCCGCGGCCAACGTCCATCCCGTGCCTCCCCGATGGGTCCAGAAGAACCACCATGGCCTTCTGTGTCATCTACACCAACCCATTCGACCGCGGGAGCCCTACATCGCCGCCTCGAGTCGTCTTCCCCGAGCACGGCCGCCGGACTCCATCGACGGATTCGTCGCCTTCCGGCCGTCCCCGAGCCAGCTGAGCCTGTCGTCGACCTCCAAGTGAGCTCCGCTGCATTTCCCCTCTGTTTCCCGCATCTTTCCCGTCCTCTAGCCATCGCGTTCATCGAGACTAAGAACCACCGCTGCCTGAGCTTGTCGCCGGCATCGCTCCGGCGACCATTTGGTCATCCCGTGCTAACCAACATGCCCGCCGCATCGCGTAGTGCCTCGCTAGCGCCTCAGCTTCTGCGTTTGCACGCCGCAGCCCCAACCCCGCACATGGCCGAACTCCGGCCGCCGCCTTGGAGCTCGCCTTTGTTGGCTCCGGCCACGATAGACCCGGCCTCCACCACCACTAGATGCGCGCCTGCTAGAGCTCTCCAACAAGCCCAAGAACGGCCTCGCCCGTGCCCTGTAGCGCGTTTCTGACGGCCGCCACCGTCTCGGGCCTCGCCGGCGTCGAGTCGCCGGCGGGTTTGACCCCGCTGACCCCATTTGACCACGGGTGGGCCAGTTTGACCCCCTGGGTCAATGACAGGTGGGGCCCAGCCCCGCTAATTAACTAGGGTTAGTACCAAATGAATTTAGTTAAACTAATCACACTGACATGCAGGACCCACTGTCAGGTTTGACCGGACCGTGACCTGTTGACCTGCTGATGTCACACTGACATCAGGCTGACGCAGTAAATCATTTGCTGGATTAAAAATAACTCAGTAATTCCAGAAAATAGTATAAACTTCTAAAATTCATAGAAAATCAACCGTAACTCCAAATGAAATAATTTATATATGAAAAATGATCAGAAAAATCCAATCTATCCATCTGTGCCATTTTCATGCATGTTAGAACAACTTATAGCTGCTGTTTAGCACAAATCATATAAATGACATTTGAATTTCACATATGGAGTTTGGTTTTGAACTTAGGGTTCAAACCAACTTCATTTAACTTTGTTTCTATCTACATTAGCTCAAAACACCAGCATGTTGCCATGTCATGATCATGCATCATAATGTTGCATTGCATTGATTGTGTTTCCTCTCTGTTGCCGGTAATTGTCCCCTCTCAGTAGACGATGTTCCGACGTTGTGATCGTTAACACTGATGAAGACTCAATGCTATCTTCAGAAGTGCCAGGCAAGCAAACCCCCCTTGTTCATTCCGATACAATCCCACTCTCTCGCTCCTGCTCTCTTTTACTGCATTAGGACAACAGCGTTTCAACTGCTACATGTTGCAGTAGCTGAACCCCTTTCCTCTGCATGACCTGTCATTGCCAAAGTAAATAGATGAAACCCACTAGCATGAGTAGGAGTTGTTTGAGCCCTGATGTGCCTACTCATTCATGCTTGTTTGTCATGCCTGCTACTGCTTAGAGTTGAGTCTGGTCTGATTCATCGGGAATGGATCGGAGGTGTGTGAACATGTCCTGCTATGTGTGAGCTAAGTGTGTGAACACGATTTGGTAAAGGTACCGGTGAGAGGCCATGTAGGAGTACATGGTGGGTTGTCTCATTGCAGCCGTTCTCAGGAACTGAGTTCTGTGTTTGTGATCCATGAACAGCTACTACCACACATTGGGATCCTTAATTCACTCTCTCGACTTATTGATCAACATGATCTCCGTCCAGGAGTTGCAAATAGTTTCTGGTGTTTGTAGGTAGTGTTAGTAGTCTACCAAGTGGCACCCGGTACAGGTGGGCTTGGGACAGACTAGGCACAGTGGCCCGGTGTACCAAGTGGCACCCAGATGGTGGACTTGGGAACCCTGCACACATCGTTTGGGGCCGTGAGCGACACCCCGGCCGGATCTCCTTGCGGATGGAACCCGAATAGGCGATAAACCTGGACGAGAGACTTGAGTGGTTAGTCAGGTCGTGGCCGACACCCTCGCTGGGCTTCCGCTTGAAGGTTGCCGAGTACATGTCGTGTAAACGGCGGTAAGTGGTGAGAGCGTGTGTGAAGAAGTACACCCCTGCAGGGTTAATATGATCTATTCGAATAGCCGTGTCCGCGGTAAAGGACTTCTGGGTTGCCTGTATAGTTCATAGACAAGTGAAAGTGGATACTCTAAAATACACAAGATAAGCGTGAATGCTATGGATGGCGTTCTCGTAGGGAGACGGGAGCGGATCCATAGTGGTGTATTGATATGGTGAATATGTGGACTCGTGTGTGCCACCTCAAAAGAGTCACTTGCAGTCGTAGTTCAGGATAGCCACCGAGTCAAAGCTGGCTTGCTGCAGTCAAACCCCACCACCCCTTTATTGATAATGATGCATATGTAGTTAGTTCTGATGTAAGTCTTGCTGGGTACATTTGTACTCACGTTTGCCTATTTTATGTTTTTGCAGAGAGACTTCAGTCTCGCTAGTAGTACCGCGTGGACTTCGACGTTTACCTTGTTACCTCAGCTACGATCTTGTGCCATCGGCAGGATCTGGTAGATAGTCGGGCTTTTCAGCCTTTTTCATTTATAGTTGTCTGTACTCAGACAAGTTAAGCTTCCGCTTGTGCTTTGACTTGTATGCTCCGAATGTTGGGTCATGAGACCCATGTTTGTAATATCTCGCTCCTCGGAGCCTATTGAATAAATACTTGAGTTGTAGAGTCATGTTGTGATGCCATGTTGTATTTGCACATATCGAGCATATTGTGTGTATGTTATTGAAATGCTTGGTATGTGTGGGATCTGACTATCTAGTTGTTTATCCTTAGTAGCCTCTCTTACCGGGAAATGTCTCCTAGTGTTTCCACATGGTAGCTTGCTACTGCTCTGGAACACTTAGGCTGGCCAGCATGTGTCCTTCTTCGTTCCTGTGTCTGTCCCTTCGGGTAAATGTCACGCGATGAATACTGGAGTCCTGTTAGCCCGCTACAGCCCGGTTCACCGGAGTCCTGTTAGCCCAGTGCTACAGCCTGGATTCACTCGCTGATGACCGACACGTTCGATGCTGGGTCATGGATGCCTGTCCCTGTAAGTTTGTGCCACTTTGGGTTTACGACTAGCCATGTCAGCCCGGGCTCCCTATCATATGGATGCTAGCGACACTATCATATACATGTGCCAAAAGACGCAAACGGTCCCGGGCAAAGGTAAGGCGACACCCGTGGGGATACCGTGCGTGAGGCTGCAAAGTGATATGAGGTGTTACATGCTAGATCGATGTGGAATTGAGTCGGGGTCTTGACACAATGTAACCCGTGATGTGCAGGATGGAGGCAGGAGTGAAATTGTGTAGTTGGAGGCCATACTACTCCAGAAGTCCTCGGAGGAACGGTTGGATTGGAAATCCAGCGGCTCTCAACAAATAGGGAACAAAGCACTCGTTCCCCCTGGATGGACTGGGGAAATTCTCCGCCTGAGCCATGTCGTTGAAGGAAGTCAATCCTGCTCAAATAGGGACTAGATCCGCGGGGGGAAGAAATCCCTGTGTCTGCAGCTTCACTAGCTGACTGTGGGATATGGAACATTTCTCCCAATCACCTTTTTCGGGGCCGTGGGGACGGGAGGAAGAGCTGGAAGCGCTAGCCATGTTGGAGTGGTTTCTCCTGGCAAGCTCTGACGATTCCTCGCTTGGTGTGGAATGGATCTGAAAATCCCAATCTCTTTAAAATGACGCCTTTCTTACATGGTCAGGGTGATATGTGCAAAAATACTCCGACCTCTCGTATTCGCTCGACACATGGAAGCTGAACTCATAAAGGTGTGGAAGCCTATGGGCGTGACATTAAATGGAAAGCCGAATACTGCTCTTTAAGTCAGGTACTTTGAAGTAATTGGAGGAGGAACCCGCCTTGCAGTGCCGATGATAATCTGCGCACCGAACACATTGTCATTGAAAGATTGGTTCGGGGGCTACTATGGGAGTCCTGGATTAAGGGGTCCTCGGGTGTCCCGCCTATTGACATGGGCCGCACTGATGGGCTGTGAAGACACAAGACCGAAGACTCTCACATGTGTTCGGATGGGACTCTCGTTGGCGTGGAAGGCAAGCCTAGTCCCCTCCAGTGTCTATATAAACTGGAGGGCTTAGTCCGTATAGGCAATCATAATCATACAGGCTAGACTTCTAGGGTTTTAGCCATCACAATCTCGTGGTAGATCAACTCTTGTAATACTCATATTCATCAAGATCAATCAAGTAGGAAGTAGGGTATTACCTCCATAGAGAGGGCACGAACCTGGGTAAACATTGTGTCCCCCACCTCCTATTACCATCAACCTTAGATGCACAGTTCGGGATCCCCTACCCGAGATCCGCCGGTTTTGACACCGACACTCGCCTCGTCTCCCTCTCCCCTAGCACCACTCCATCTCCATCTCCATCTCCATATCATTGTGCCCCCGTGTACCCTCGTCTCGCTCTCCTACCCTAGTACCACTCTTCCCTCGCTAGCAGCTCCAGCACCGACAACCTTCTCCCCCATAAATCAAGCCCCCAAAACCCCCACCTTCCAAACTCCACATGGCCTTACACAAACCACACAACATCCATATGAGCCGCGATTGGAGCAATCTCCCAAGTGACATACTCGACCTCTGTTGTTCATGTATGGATATGTTGAGCGCCATGCGGCGGCTGCATGCTCGAGGGACATGCACACAGCTATCGTCGAAGCGAGGCCTAAGCTTTTCAAGACACCCTGCTTGCTGCTATCTGGTCTTGCGAGATTGGCTCACCATGACACGGAGGTGTACATGATGCCCCTCAAATTCAATCCGACCTCCATTAGCCGAAACTTCTTTGCATGTATGTAGTGGGTCGCCATACATCATTTCCCTCAACTTCGATCTGATCACCGTTGCTCGAAACTTCTTGGCAGTATGTACTAGGTCGGCATGAACTCCACTGGATGGCTACCGTCAGAGAAGACGGGAGAAAGTTGGTGCTCGTGAACCTTCAGACCTCCCATGAGATTATCCTTCCTCCGCTGGATTATATAGGGTTTTACCATCGTGGTCCAATTCATCTAGATTACCACGTCAGTTGGACGAACCTCGTTTTGCAGGAGATTGTAATCTGCCAAGTGCCCACACGAGATGCGGATTACGCAGGCTTCAAGATAATTGCCTTGTTCGACCGTGGACTCGCCTATCTTTACGCCGGTGCCTTCTTTAGATGGAGAGAACTCAGCTCGCAGTGGATCGTCAAAGCTGATACACAATTCTGTGATGTTATTGAACACAATGGCATCATCTATGCAATAGACAAAGCACATGGCACAACGTATTGCTGGGACTGCGCGTGTAAGTTGTTTTTGTATGATGTTAACGATAACGCCATGACACTGTTTGAACTTTTTGTGATGATTGGCATATCCCTGTTTTAGCAGAATTTGAGTAGAACTATGGCAATGTATTAGAGCCGCCCTAAATCAGCTATAACAGTTAGGAACATGCTACCTCTTGAGCTTGCGTTGGTTTTTCCTATAAGAAGAAAGGGTGATGCAGCAAAGCAACATAAGTATTTCCCTCGGTTTTGAGAACCAAGGTATCAATCCAGTAGGAGACAACGCACAAGTCACCGAATACCTACACAGATAATCAACAACTTGCACCCAACACGATAAAGGGGTTGTCAATCCCTTCACGATCACTTCCCAAAGTGAGATCTGATAGAGATAGATAAACGGTAAAGTAAATATTTTTGGTATTTTTGGTTTATAGATTGGAAATTAAAGATTGCAAAATAGTAGATCAAAAACTAGAAAGATGTAAATGTGATTCAATAATATAGAAAAGAGACCCGGGGGCCATAGGATTCACTAGTGGCTTCTCTCAAGATAGCAAGTATTACGGTGGGTGAACAAATTACTGTTGAGCAATTGATAGAAAAGTGCATAGTTATGACGACATCTAAGGCAATGATTATGAACATAGGCATCATGTCCATGTCAAGTAGACCGACTCCTGCCTGCATGTACTACTATCACTCCACACATCGAACGCTATCCAGCATGCATCTAGAGTATTAAGTTCATAAAGAACGGAGTAACGCATTAAGAAAGATGACATGATGTAGAGGAATTAACTCAAGCAATATGATGAAAACCTCATCTTGTTATCCTTGATGGCAACAATAAAATACGTGCCTTGCCACCCCTGCTTTCACTGGGAAAGGACACCGCAAGATTGAACCCAAAGCTAAGCACTTCTCCTATTGCAAGAAAGATCAATCTAGTTATCAAACTAAACCGATAATTCGAAGAGACTTGCCAAGACACCAAATCACGCATATAAGAATTCAAAGAAGAACCAAATAATATTCATAGAGAATCTTGATCATAAATCCACAATTCATCGGATCTCGGCAAACACAACGCAAAAGAGTATTTCATCGAATAGATCTGCAAGAACACCAAGGAGAACATGGTATTGAGAATCAAAGAGAGAGAAGAAGCCATCTAGCTAATAACTATGGACCCGAAGGTCTGTGGTAAACTACTCACGCTTGATCGGAGAGGTAATGGTGTTGATGTAGAAGCCCTTCGTGATCGAACCCCCCTCTGGTAGGACGCCAGAAAAGGCCCTTAAATGGGATCTCACGGGTACAGAAGGTTGCAGCGATGAAAAAGTGGTTTCATGGCTCCCCTGGATGTTTTTAGGGTATAATAGTATATATAGGTGAAGGAACTAGGTCAGGGGAGCAATGAGGGGCCCACGAGGGTGGGAGGCGCGCCCTTCCGCCCTGGGCGCGCCATCCTGCCTCGTGGCTTCCTCATTGCGTCTTCGACTTCCTCTCCAATTTTTATGGTTTGCTTTCGGTCCAAGAAAGATCATTGCGAAGGTTTCATTCCGTTTGGACTCCGTTTTGTATTCCTTTTCTACAAAACTCTAAAATAGGCAAAAAAAACAGAAACTGGCACTAGGCCCTCAATTAATAGGTTAGTCCCACAAATAAAATAAAATAGCATATAAATGCCCATTAAATATAAAAAACAGATAATATAATTGCATGGAACAATAAAAAATTATAGATACGTTGAAGACGTATCAAGCATCCCGAAGCTTAATTCCTGCTCGTCCTTGAGTAGATAAATGATAAAAATGGAATTTTTTATGTGGAATGCTACATAACATATTTATCAATGTAATTTTATTTATTGTGGCATGAATGCTCAGATCTGAAAGATTCATGACAAAAGTTCAATATTGACATAAAAACAATAATACTTCAAGCATACTAACAAAGCAATCATGTCTTCTCAAAATAACATGGCCAATGAAAGCTATCCCTACAAAATCATATAGTCTGGCTATGCTCTATCTTAATCGCACAAAATATTTAAATCATGCACAACCCCGGTTTCAGTCAAGCAGTTGTCTCATACTTTAGTATTTTCAAAGTTTTTCAATCTTCACGCAATACATGAGCGTGAGCTATGGACATAGCACTATAGATGGAATATAATAGTGGTTGTGGAGAAGACAAAAAGGAGAAGATAGTCTCACATCAACTAGGCGTATCAATGGGCTATGGAAATGCCCATTAATAGATATCAATGTGAGTGAGTAGGGATTGCCATGCAACGAATGCACTAGAGCTATAAGTGTATGAAAGCTCAAAAATAAACTAAGTGGGTGTGCATCCAACTTGCTTGCTCACAAAGACCTAGGGCACTTTGAGGAAACCCATCATTTGAATATACAAGCCAAGTGTGGAAAAAGGATAGTGACAAGATAGGAGACTCTCTATCATGAAGCATGGTGCTACTTTGAAGCACAAGTGTGGAAAAAGGATAGTAACATTGCCCCTTCTCTATTTTTCTCTTTTTTTATTTGGGCCTTCTCCCTGCTTTCCTTTTTTTATGGCCTCTTTTATTTTTTATTTTTCGTCCGGAGTCTCATCCCGAGTTGTGGGGGAATCATAATCTCCATCATCCTTTCCTCACATTGGACAGTGATCTAATAATGAAGATCATCACACTTGTATTTACTTACAACTCAAGAATTAAAACTCAATACTTAGGACAAAATAAGATTCTATGTGAATGCCTCCGGCGGTGTACCGGGATGTGCAATGATTCAAGAGTGACATGTATGAAAAAATTATGAATGGTGGTTTTGCCACAAATACAATGTCAACTACATGATCATGCAAAGCAATATGACAAGCATGTCATAATAAACAAAATGGTGGAAAGTTGCCCGGCAATATACCTCGGAATGGCCATGGAAATTCCATAATAGGTAGGTATGGTGGTTGTTTTGAGGAAGGTAATGGTGGGTGTTATGGTACCGACGAAAGTTGTGTGGCACAAGAGAGGCTAGCAATGGTGGAAGGGTGAGAGTGCATATAATCCATGGACTCAACATTAGTCAAAAAGAACTCACATACTTATTCCAAAAATCTACAAGTCATCAAAACAAAGTACTACATGCATGCTCCAAGGGGAAGGGTTGGTAGGAGTTAACCCTCGCGCGATCCCAACCTCCACACAAAGGATGACAATCAAAAAAATAAATCATGCTCCGACTTCATCACATAACGGTTCAACATACGTGCATGCTACGGGAATCAGAAACTTTAACACAAGTATCACTCAAATTCACAATTAATCCACTAGAATGACTCTAATATCACCATCTTCATATCTCAAAACATTCATCAAGAATCAAACTTCTCATAGTATTATGCACTTTATATGAAAGTTTTTATTATATCCATCTTGGATGCCCATCATATTAGAACTAATTTTATAACCAAAGCAAATTACCATGCTGTTCTAAAAGACTCTCAAAATAATATAAGTGAAGCATGAGAGTTCAAAAATTTCTATAAAATAAAACCACCGCGGTGCTCTAAAAAGATATAAGTGAAGCACATAGAGTATTCTAATAAATCATGATTCATGGGTGTATCTCCCAAAATGTGCGTACAGCAAGGATGATTTTGGTAAACTAAAAAGGAAAGACTCAAATCATGCAAGACGCCCCAAGCAAAACACATATCATGTGGTGAATAAAAATATAGCCTCAAGTAAAGTTACCGATACACGAAGACAAAAGAGGGGATGCCTTCCGGGGCATCCCCAAGCTTAGGCTTTTGGTTGTCCTTGAACTTTACCTTGGGGTGCCTTGGGAATCCCCAAGCTTAGGCTCTTGCCACTACTTATTCCATAGTCCATCAAATCCTTACCCAAAACTGGAAAACTTCACTACACAAAACTCAACAGAAAATCTCATGAGCTACGTTAGTATAATAAAATAAATCACCACTTTAAGGGACTGTTGCAAACTCATTCTTTATTTATATTGGTGTAATATCTACTTTATTCCAACTTCTCCATGGATCATACCCCCCGATACTACTCATATATTCATCAAAATAAGCAAACAACACGTGAAAAACATAATCTGTCAAAAACAGAACAGTTTGTAGTAATCTGTAAGTGTCGAATACTTCTGTAACTCCAAAAATTACGAAATAAATTGGTGGACGTGAGAAATTTTTCTATTAATCTTTCAAAAATAATCAACTTGAAATCACTCTTGTGTTTAAAATGACAACTAATCTCATGAGCGCAAAAGTTTCTGTTTATCAGCAAGATCAAATGAACTTTCACCCAAGTCTTCCCAAATGTTCTGCTTGGCACAAACACTAATTAAAACTTAAAACCACATCTAACTAGAGGCTAGATGAATTATTTATTACTAAAAAGGAGCAAAAGGTAAATAACAAAAAATAAAATTGGGTTGCCTCCCGGCAAGCGCTATTGTTTAACGCCCCTAGCTAGACATAAAAACACGAATAGATCTAGGTATTGCCATCTTTGGTATGCAATCCATAAGTGGCTCTCGTAATAGATTCATAAGGCAATTTAATTTTATTCTTAGGAAAGTTTTCCATGCCTTTCCTTAACGGAAATTGGAATCTAATGTTTCCTTCTTTCATATCAACAATTGCACCAATCGTTCTAAGGAATGGTCTACCAAGAATATTAGGACATGTAGGATTGCAATCTATATCAAGAACAATGAAATCTACGGGCACATAATTCCTATTTGCAACAATAAGAACATCATTAATCCTTCCCATAGGTTTCTTAATGGTGGAATCCGCAAGATGCAAATTTAAAGAACAATCACCTAGCACACCACACAAAGTTTTTGGAATCGTGGAAACACTAGCACCCGAATCACACAAAGCATAGCATTCATAATCTTGAATCTTAATATTAATAGTAGGTTCCCACTCATCATAAAGTTTTCGAGGGATAGAAACTTCTAGTTTAAGCTTTTCTTCAAAAGATTGCATAATAGCATCAACGATATGTTTAGTAAAAGCTTTGTATTGATTATAAGCATGAGGGGAATTTAACACGGATTGCAACAAGTAAATACAATACATTAAAGAACAATTATCATAATTAAATTCCTTGAATCCAAAATAATGGGCTCATTGCTACTTAAAGTCTTGACCTCTCCAATCCCACTTTTATCAATTTTTGCATCTAGATCTAAAAACTTTGAATCATTGGGACACCTTTTAACTAAAGTTGACTCATCTCCAATCCCATCTTTATCAAGATTCATATTGGAAAACAAAGATTAAATAGGAGTGACATCAATCACTTTTAGATCTTCATCATTATTATCATGAAAACTGGAAGAACACACTTTTACAAACAAAATCTTTTTTAGCGCGCATCTTAGCGGTTCTTTCTTTACACTCGTCAATGGAAATTCTCATGGCCTTGAGAGACTCATTGATATCATGCTTAGGTGGGATAGAACTAAGTTTCAAAGAATCAACATCAAGAGAAATTCTATCCACGTTCCTAGCCAACTCATCAATCTTAAGCAATTTTTCTTCAATCAAAGCATTGAAATTCTTTTGCCAACTCATAAATTCTTTAACACTATTCTAAAAATCAGAGGGCATCTTATTAAAATTTCCATAAGAGTTGTTGTAGGGATTACCATAATTATTAGAGGAATTACTAGGAAATGGACTAGGATTAAAATTGCCTCTATACGCGTTGTTACCAAAATTGTTCCTACCAACAAAATTCACATCCATAGATTCATTATTATTCTCAATCAAAGTGGACAAAGGCATATCATTAGGATCCGAAGAAATAGTTTTATTAGCAAATAATTTCATAAGTTCATCCATCTTTCCACTCAAAACATTAATCTCTTCAATCGTGTAAACTTTTTTACTAGTGGATCTTTCAGTGTGCCATTGAGAGTAATTAACCATAATATTATCTAGGATCTTAGTAGCCTCTCCTAAAGTGATTTCCATTAAAGTGCCTCCCACGGCCGAATCTAAAAGTTTTCTAGAAGCAAAGTTCAATTCGGCATATTTTTTTTTGTATAATCATCCACAAATTCAAACCATGTGTAGGGCAATTACGTATCATTAATTTCATCCTCTCCCAAAATTGTGCAACATGCTCATGATATAGTTGCTTAAAATTCATAATATCGTTCCTAAGGGAGATGATCTTAGCGGGAGGAAAATACTTAGAGATAAAAGCATCTTTACACTTTTCCATGAATCAATACTATTTTTAGGCAAAGATGAGAACCAAGTTTTAGGATGATCTCTACGCGAAAACGGAAATAGCTTCAATTTAACAATATCATTATCCACATCTTTCTTCTTTTGCATATCGCACAAATCAACGAAATTGTTTAGATGGGACGCAGCATCTTCACTAGGAAGGCAAGAAAATTGATCTTTCATAACAAGATTCAACAAAGCGGCATTAATTTCACAAGATTCAACATTAGTAGTGGGAGAAATCGGACTGCTAATTAAATCATTGTTGTTGGTGTTGGAAAAGTCACACAATTTAGTATTATCCTGAGCCATGGTGACAAAGCAATCAATCCAACACACAATCACACAAGAAGCAAGAGAAAAGAGGCAATCGAAAGAGGGGCCAAGAAAAGGAAAATGTCTAATAATGAAATGCAAGGGAGAAGAGTTTATGATGGGTACTTGGTATGGCTTGACTTGATGTATATCTCCCTGGCAGCGGCGCCAGAAATCCTTCTTGCTACCTCTTGAGCTTGTGTTGGTTTTCCCTTGAAAAGGAAAGGGTGATGCTGCAAAGTAGCATAAGTATTTCCCTCAGTTTTGAGAAACAAGCTATCAATCCAGTAGGAGACAACGCACAAGTCACCGAATACCTGCACAAACAATCAACAACTTGCACCCAACGCGGTAAAGCGGTTGTCAATCCCTTCACTGTCACTTGCAAAAGTGAGATCTGATAGAGATAGATAAACGGTAAAGTAAATATTTTTGGTATTTTTTGTTTATAGATTGTAAAGTAAAGATTGCAAAATAGTAGATCGAAAACTAGCAAGATGTAAAAGAGATTCAATAATATAGAAAAGAGACTCGGGGCCATAGGTTTCACTAGTGGCTTCTCTCAAGATAGCAAGTATTACGGTTGGTGAACAAATTACTGCCAAGCAATTGATATAAAAGCGCTTTGTTATGCTGACATCTAAGGCATCACGTCCGTGTCTAGTAGACCGACTCCTTCCTGCTACTACTATTACTCCACACATCGACCGCTATCCAGCATGCATCTATAGTATTAAGTTCATAAGAACGGAGTAACACATTAAGAAACATGACATGATATAGAGGAATTAACTCAAGGAATATGATGAAAATCCCATCTTGTTATCCTTGATGGCAAAAATACAATACGCGCCTTGCTCCCCCTACTGTCACTGGGAAAGGACACCACAAGATTGAACCCAAAGCTAAGCACTTCTCCTATTGCAAGAAAGATCAATCTAGTAGGCCAAACTAAACCGATAATTCGAAGAGACTTGCAAAGATATCAAATCAAGCATATAAGAATTTAGAGAAGAACCAAATAATATTCATAGAAAATCATGATCATAAATCCACAATTCATCGGATCTCGGCAAACACACTGAAAAGAGTATTTCATCGAATAGATCTCCAAGAACATCGAGGAGAACATGGTATTGAGAATCAAAGAGAGAGGAGCAACCATCTAGCTAATAACTATGGACACAGTGGTCTGTGGTAAAGTACTCACGCTTCATCGGAGAGGTAATGGTGTTGACGTAGAAGCCCTCCGTGATCAAATCCCCCTCCAGCAGGACGCCTGAAAAGGAGATGGGATATCACGAGTACAAAATGTTGCGGCAGTGGAAAAGTGGTTTCGTGGCTCCCCTGGATGTTTTCAGGGTATAAGAGTATATATATAGGCGAAGGAACTAGGTCAGGGGAGCCACGAGGGGCCCACGAGGGTGGGGACGCGCCCTACCCCCTCGGCGCACCCTCCTGCCTCGTGGCTTCCTCGATGTGTCTCCAACATCATCTCCAAGTCTTCTGGTTTGCTTTCGGTCCAAGAAAGATCATCACGAAGGTTTCATTCCGCTTGGACTCCGTTTGGTATTCCTTTTCTGCAAAACTCGAGAATAGGCAAAAAAATAGAAACTGCCACTGGCCCCTCGGTTAATAGGTTAGTCCCAAAAATAATATAAAATAGCATATAAATGCCCATTAAACATCCAAACCAGATAATATATAGCATGGAACAATCAAAAAAATTGGATACGTTGGAGACATATCAGAACATATGGATATTCTCCTTAATTTATTCTCCTTGAATATGTTTGTACCATTGAATTTGAGTAGTAATCTATATACTACCAAATATGAGTGTGTATCAATAGCCATGTTAGTTTCCTCATTTTCGTGATGTAGAAACATGCATCACACTGTTGGTTTCATCTAACCATACATTAGGGAAGTAAATGTGCATATGGAGAAGTTTCTATATTTGGAAGTAGTGAAATCCTGTAATGCTTACTATGTGTACATACCTATATTCGCCCTTCTGCAATCAATGGCTCGAATAATATCCTCACAAAAAAATTTCTCACAGAACATGAGTTTATAACAATGCATGGTCTGTTAGTTTCCTTGAAGAATTTGTTTATGAGGACAGAACATGATTACGTAACATGCATGACATGGTAGTTTCTTGTGAAGAATCGATTGCGAGATAACATGAGTACAACCATGCATGACACTTCTATATTTTTGAACCAAGTATACATTTT
This sequence comes from Triticum dicoccoides, assembly GCF_002162155.2. Classification (NCBI taxonomy): domain Eukaryota; kingdom Viridiplantae; phylum Streptophyta; class Magnoliopsida; order Poales; family Poaceae; genus Triticum; species Triticum dicoccoides. The sequence goes on from NC_041387.1 coordinate 254,853,701, forward strand.
CCTGTATTTTCCTCTCATTTCCAACACGGACATATCAATGTTGTTTCTTGCATTATCCTACTCATACTCTGAATAATACTGATCTTACATTAACAATGCCTGTCCTTTCTCATATGATGAAGTGTCCCTACAATTACCACCCTTTGTAATCACACCACCTTTGCCAAAAACAGGGAAGCACAACTGGTTCCTCGCTCGATCAGACGAGGGCAAAAATCTGATGATCATTCGCACACATGAGCCGGAAAAGTTATATTGCAAAAACCCCACTGTGTACAAGCACCGTGAAATACATGAGTATCTGGAGAGTGGTTGTTACGTCTATGAGAAGGATACCAGCTTGTTGGGGCCTTCAAGATTTTTGACTTGGCGGCATGTAAATAGCCTTGGTTCACACTCTCTGTTTCTCGGACTCAATTATCCGATTAACCAGGAGATCACCTTTGGCAAGGACCTTGATGGCAGAGAGGCTCTATTTGCTGTGGAAAACTGTGTCTACATGGCGAGCCCTAGGAGTTCGGAAGAAAACTCCCCTGATTGTCAACGATACAGCCTGCAGCCAAAAGAAGGTGAGAATGACACAGGCATCTGGATTAACTTTGATCCTTGGATGTCTCAAATCCGACAGGCAGTGATGTGGTTCAAGCCTTCATGTTGATAGGTAATTGAGCTGTTGCATCAAAAGGGTGGAGTACTGGTTTATCTCGATCACTAGTAGCTGAAGCGGGGCTGCAAATTATGATGGTGTTGGATCATCCCTCTTCGAATGACTTGTTGTCTTTTCTGCTTGTTCTAGATGGCTAGTTATCTCTTTTCTTATGCATATTCCTTGTCATTTGGTCATCCTTGTCTATGTCACTCTTACTATGTAATAGTTGCCTCTATTCATAATGTCATTCTCGTCTGGATCACGAGAGTCTGAGCGCTGTAGAAGGGTGCGTTTGGGTGGCGTAGCAAGGCTTCTTATGAACTATCATATTTTGCTGTTTATGTCAGTAGTAGTCACTAGTCAATGTTTGAATGTTGTATATATCATTGTTTTGAACTATTTATTGTCTCGAACTGCCGGTGGGCTATATGAGGGCATCACCATTCTCCAGTGTTCAGAGTATATCTCCTTTTTTCAAGTTATAATTTGATCTCAAGGTCTTTTCAATGTTGTATACTTGTTTGGGCCAGCGAGGTGTCGTTGAATATGGGCCGAGTAGTAACACAATGCTAAACAGGTCAATTATGACTCTCAGGCTGGGCTCTCAAAAGATCCTAAAAAAATGTTGGGCTCTCAAAAACGAAAGAATAAGGACTCTTAGGCCGACATGTGGCACCACCGGTGTTTTCGTGCGCTTGCATGCCGAGAGCATATTGGCGCTTGTTCGAAATTCATGCTACCTTTCCATACCTAATCTCCCACCCCTCCCCCACCTATGGAATCTCGATTCCTACCCTAGTTCCCCCAAATCCCCCTCCTGTACTCCCTGTACTCAAGCGCACTATCATGTCACCGGTCAACGCGGATCTTCGAGCCGGAGATCCTGAGGTCTGTCCTGCCTTCGGACGGCTGCGTGCTGTCACTCAATAGTGGCATGGCGGCGCTAGACGACCAGTTTGCCAGAAAGTGCTGATGGTAACCATCAACGGCTATCGTCCTACCATCTTGCCGGATGACCTTGTCAAAGCTCTTGGCATTGCACACAACATCCAAATAAGTGACTCGCTCGTCGAAGTCTATCCGCCACCGGCTGATTTCTTCGTCAGGTTCCGGACAACTTTCGACTGCAGTCGTGTGTTCGAATCTTCCTGGCGTTTGTTCTATAATGGTTTGCTGGTGAGCTTTGATCGGTGGCACCTAGGATGGGGCTCGGTGCCCTCTGAGCTTGAGTTTTCAACAAAGCTTACCTTCCACGGCATGCATCGACGTGCTTGGGACAGCGAGTCCATGAATGAGCTTATCAACGACCTTGGAGGTCAGCTCGTAAGTATGTTTGTTCCTCCAGATAGTTGGGCTCTGACGGTTATGGCATGGATGAATAAGCCGTCCACCATACGGAAGGTGATTGTTGTTGAGATACCGGTGCAGGAACCGGGGTTGTACTATTCGTCGCCACCAAGGCCGTCACGGACCATGTTAGGGATGTACCTGTATTGAGTGTTTGTGCATGTCAAAGAAGTGGTCAATCCATCAATCTAAGTCCTGCCACCGCCATTGGTGCCAGGGTCCGTCGACGACGTCCATTACAGGAGTCAATGTCAGACTATCCCCGTGTCGTCCGGAATGATGGATGGCACATGGCCTACTCCATAGCTTGGAGGAGGCCACTGCTTCTTTGGGAGAAGAGGCAGGGCTGCCTGCCCGGATGTGCTCTAATTTGTGGTAACAACTAAATCTTGTCAGATACTAGTTAAATCCTAGCTATCGGTGTGAAGCACTGATATGCCAGTACATTTGATTGTGACATGTTCTACTTTTGTACCTGAACAATTTTTTAGAAAGGGTTATATATCAACTTAATGTTCTAGCAGAACTTATTGTTTTGTCAGCATTCAATATATTTCCCCGTCATTGATAAAGACGATGAACCGTTATGTACGAGTTCGTTGGTTTCAACATGGCCCTACCCGTAGCGATCCACTGCTTCCACCCTGACTGTGCCACCTGCGTGAAATTTTTGTATGCAAGTTCAGTGTGCTATGATGTCCTATATGATTGTGTCCACTATATAAGTTTATACTGAGCATCAACAATTAATGCATATGGCTGTAACATGTATTTACGAGCATCGACCCATGGGTCTCTCTCTTTCTCTCTCTCTCTCTCACACACACACACACAAGTGGGACCCGTTGAAATATTTCTTCTCTTGTGACAACTTTTAATTAGGTTCCACTGTACTCTAATTTTTTTTCTTAAGTTACTAATTGAGCTCAGTGACTTCAAAAAGTTGTACAGAAGCCCTGTTTGGGCCTTTCCGGCATCGTTGAATGTGGGCTGAGTAGCCATGTAAAGTTGTACTGTACTACACAGGCCTTTTGTTTGAACATCAGCAATGCAGCTAGGCCGACATTTCTACACAATATCCTAAAATAAGCGCAACCAAACCTACCTTTCTTTTAATAAAATGCACAACCCAGTTCATTTTTTATATAATAAGATTACCTAGCCCAACTTAACATTTTAATAATATTCGTATCTCAATATTATTTTTATACGAAATGATCAGTCCAGACCATCATTGTTTTTTTCACCCATCCCAGAAAATGGGTCCATTTCTACTAAAATCAAATGGCTTGTAAGTTATCAGAAATGATAAATGCGCTGCATGTACGCAATATTATTTTTGACCCAGCTGAGTAAATAGGTGTATTTGAATAAATAATCAAATGCATTGCTGAAACCACAAGTGCTCCCTTGGTGATTTTGGTAATTAATGTCAACATATCTCTTGTTGGACTAATACTTTTATCTAGTATATTTCAGATAAGTCTAACAGTGGAGTGGCATGGACAAGAGGATGTGGAACCCCTTAAAGATGCTAAGGACAAAGGATTGGCTCAAGATCAAAGCTCGGGACTCTACATTTTCAATTTTAGTGATCAAAGATCACATTGAGTCCATAGGAAAGCCAATACTATTAAAAGCAGATGAGGTGTTCCTTAATGGCTTGCTTGCTCAAAGTGCTTAGTGATATGCTCCAAAGCCCTCAACCACTTTCTCATATCCACATATGTCCCAAACCAAAAGTTAAACTCGGCCCCACCGATTTCATCTATCCGGCGCCACCGAGTTCATTTGACATAGCCACTCCTAGAAACCCTAGTCAATTCGGTCTCACCGATGGGATCTCGGTCTCACCGAGATGGGCTTGCAAACTCTGTGTTGCCTATTGCAATAATTTCGGTCTCACCGAGATATGCAATCGGTCCCACCGAGTTTGCCTGACCAACTCTCTGTTTCTCTTATTACCAAAATCAGTCCCACCTAGTTTGTGTAATCGGTCGAACCGAGATGAGGTTTTACCCTAACCCTAGCACATTGGTCCTACCGAGTTGATCATATCGGTCCCACCGAAATGCCTAACGGTCACATTATGAACTAAATCGGTCTGACCGAGTTTTCTGATTCGGTCTCACCGAGTTTGGTAAATTGTGTGCAATAGTTAGATTTTGTGTGGAGGCTATATATACCATCCACCCTCTCTTCATTCGTGGAGAAAGCCATCAAAACATGCCTACACTTTCGTTATTCATTTTCTGAGAGAGAACCACCTACTCATGTGTTGAGAGCAAGATATTCCATCCCAACCACATAAATCTTGATCTCTAGCCTTCCCCAAGTTGCTTTCCACCAAATCCAGTCCTATTAGAGAGAGTTGAGTGTTGGGGAGACTATCATTTGAAGCACAAGACCAAGGAGTTCATCATCAACACACCATATATTACCTTTTGGAGAGTGGTGTCTCCTAGAATGGTTAGGTGTCACTTGGGAGCCTCCGTCAAGATTGTGGAGTTGAACCAAGGAATTTGTATGGGCAAGGAGATCGCCTACTTCGTGAAGATATACCCTAGTGAGGCAAGTCCTTTGTGGGCGATGGACATGGTGGGATAGACAAGGTTGCTTCTTCATGGACCCTTCATGGGTGGAGCCCTTCGTGGACTCGTGCAGCAGTTACCCTTCATGGGTTGAAGTCTCCATCAACGTGGATGTATGATAGCACCACCTATCGGAACCACGCCAAAAATCTCCATGTCTCCAATTGTGTATGCACACTCCAATCCCGTCCCTTTACATTTTTGCAATTTGCATGCTTTACTTTCCGCTGCGCATATACTCTTGGCATGCTTGCTTGATATGTATTGTGAATGTCTAAACTTGTGCTTAAACTCCACCTCAACTTGAAGAACTTTAAAATTGCAACTTTTATTGGTTGAGAGTCTATTCACCCCCCTCTAGACACCTCTTCTCGATCCTTTCAATTGGTATCAGAGCTTTGGTCTCCATTGCTTTGGTTTAATCACCATTGGAGGAAGATGGATGAGTCTACATTGGGGAGTCTTAGACATAGAGTGCCTATACTTGATGGAGAGAACTTTCATGAGCGGAAAAATGAGATGCTTGAGATTTTCAATGAGTATCATTTGAGCAAGTACATTACCAACCCTTGTGCACCCCTTGTTGATCCCTTGCATCGTACCCATGATGAGGATCTTGACATGATTCACAATCTTAGAACTATCAATCTTATCATTAGAGGATTGCCTAGAAATTTTATTGGTCACTTGCCTACTCTTGATTGTTCTTATACTATATGGAGATTTCTTGAGGAAAGATTTCCAAACTATTCCTTGCAAAATCTAGATGAGATTCTTCAGAAGTCAATTGCCTTGAATAAAATGAGTACTAGTGATCCTAAGTTTGATGATTGTCTGTTTGAGCTTCGTGACCTTATGCGTGCCAAAGGAGATGTTGGAATCATTAGCAATAATATCTCCGAAGCCATTAGATTTCATAAAGATGATTATTGTCATGATCATTTATCTAATGAATCACCCTCTCTAGGAATTGATCCGTCACATGACAATGTTGAACATGGATACTATGATGAGGATGATGATAGTGATTATGATCTTGATGATGCAATGAGACACTTTGGTCTTATGTCTAATCTTCGCGGCCACATGGCAGGAGGAAAGGTATGGGCCCTTGATAGTAGATGTACCGATCATATGACCGGAGATAAAGATATGTTTCGTGAGCTTGCTGAAAACAACGGCCCTCAAAAGTATGTCACTTTTGGTGATAAATCTAAGGGTAAGGTGGTTGACCTCGGTAAGGTGGCCATCTCACATGACATCTCCATACAAAATGTTATGCTTGTTGAATCTCTTGGCTATAATCTGTTTTTTGTATCTAGACTAGCTGACTTTGGTTTCAATGTCCTATTTACTAAAGTAGATTGCCAAGTGTTTCATAGAGATAATCATAAAATTGTCTTTACCGGCATACGTAGAGGTGATCTATACATTGTTGAATTTACTAAAAAGGCTCAACCTAGAACTTGCTTAATTGCTAAATCTTCAAAGGCTAGTTGTGGCATAGACGGTTAGGTCATGTGGGCATGCGAAACCTTGACAAGCTTATTGAAGGTGATCATGTCCTTGGTGTTAAAGATGTCATATTTGGTAAGGATAGACTTTGCAGCGCTTGCCAAGTAGGAAAACAGGATGCAGGAAGCCACCCCGTGAAGAACATCATGACCACGAGAAGACCGCTCGAACTACTTCATATTGATCTCTTTGGTCCCAATGCCTACAAAAGTCTTGGTGTAAACTCATTTGGTCTAGTTATAGTTGATGATTTTTCAAGATTTACGTAGGCGTTCTTTCATGATGATAAATTGCAGGTCGAAAAGATCTTCAAGAACTTCACTAGGAAGGCCCAAAATCAATTTGAAGTGAAGATCAAGAAGGTTCGCAGCGACAACGGAACGAAGTTCAAGAACAACAATGTGGACACCTTTCTTGACGAAGAAGGTATCTCACATAAGTTCTCGGCTATGTACACACCTCAACAAAATGGAGTTGTTCAGAGGAAGAACCAGACGCTCATCGAAATGGTGAGAACAATGCTTGATGAATACAAGACGCCAAAACACTTTTGGGCGGAAGCGGTTGAGACAGCTTGTCATGCAACAAATCGCCTGTATCTTCACAAGCTACTCTGCAAGAGGACATACGAGCTCCTGACCGGTAACAAACCCCAAGTTGGATACTTTTGAGTATTCGGCTCAAAGTGCTACCTTCTTGATAAGCATCATCGTTCTATATTTGCTCCCAAATCTCATGAAGGTTTCCTACTTGGTTATGGCTCAAACTCTCACACTTACCGTGTCTACAAAAATTTCACCCGAAAGGTTGAAGAGACGGTAGATGTGAAGTTTGATGAATCTAACGGCTCGCAAGTAGAGCAATTAACAATTGATGTAGGAGATAAAGACCCTTCAGAAGCAATCCAAGACTTGTCTATTGGCAAGATCCGTCCAATGAAGGTGAACGAGAGTACCTCGTCCATCCAAGTGGAAGCTTCTACCTCACGACAAGGTGAACCAAGAGTTGATATAGAAGCTGAAAGTGCGTTATATCGTCCATCCAAGTGGAAGCTTCTACCTCACTCGGCGATCCACAATTCCTCTTGGATGCTCTAGACCATGACGCCTAACCGTCTGGAAGAAGCACAGTCTTCAAAAGTAACAAGTGTGGGATCCACGCAGGATCAATCTCTTCAGTGATGCTCAATCACTTTGGGTTTGTGGGTGTTTGGGTTTGGGTTTTTCCTCACTCGATGATTTTCGCTCAAAGTCCTCGGAGGATGGGTTGCTCTCAAATGACAAGTGTCAGTTTCTCTCGGAGCAGCCAACCAGCTAGTGGTTGTAGGGTCGGCTATTTAGAGCCTAGGGAGCAGCCCGACATGATAAGACATAAATGCCCTTCAATGATATGACCGTTAGGTGGATAAGATATTTTGGGACAGCTGGCACGCACCACAGCAACGGTCGGAAATTTGACTCTCAAATTCCTCAGGGCTATCATGTTCCTCAATGTGTAGGCAATCCGCACTGGCGAATTCCTAACTCCTCAGTCAGACAAATTCCTCAGCGACTAGAAGAACTTCGTCTCTGTCACTGAAGAAATTAACTGAACTGTATGAGATTTCCACTGGCTTCACTCGAAGGGATTGGTAGGTGTAGGATTTTGAGTTGAGCATCACATGGAAATTTTTCCTTAGTATTTCCTGGACCCCCTTTAACAGTAAAGTGTTTCCTATGACTCAAGAAAGAGAAAAACAAAACTATGAAAACGAAAGTCTTCAAGCTTCGTATTCCTTGCATGAATATCAAGTCTTCACGGACACACCAATTTCTTCACTTTCAAAGTCTTCATGAAAGTCTTCAGGAATACCAAAATCTTCAGTCGAAGATATTCATTTTTAGGGGTCGACTTTCTCTGTATATATCAAACTCCTCATAGACTTATAGACATGTGTACACTCATCAACACATTAGTCCCTTAACCTATAAGTCTTCAATACACCAAAATCACTAAGGGGCACTAGATGCACTTACAATCTCCCCCTTTTTGGTGATTGATGACAATATAGGTTAAGTTTTCAACGGGGATAAACACATGAAGTGTAAGTACTGATATTGAGGAACGTGATTGCAAGATATAGAAGAACTCCCCCTGAAGATGTGCATAGTGAGGAATTTTCTTTTGAAGCAATGCATACTCCCGCTATATCTTGTAATTCATACATGCATTTGACATATAATATGAAGAATTTGAAATGCATGATGAAATATGGTGCCTGAAGAGATTCAGCATGCGGGCAATAATTTTAACGAGGAACAAGCATGCAGAATAACGCATCAAAAGTGTCAGAGCACAGTGCATCAAAAGTATCAGAGCACCATCGGGTTTAAGATTACAACTCGATCCATTAAAAGTTTCAGAAGAGCGAGAGTTGTAACTTAGAAAAAACGCCCATATAATAGACCCGCTTGAAGAAAAAAAATCAGATTTCTCCCCCTTTGTCATCAAATGACCAAAAGGATCGAAACTGAGGACTAACGCCCCTGAAGAATATCAAGTTGATGGAGGAGCGCCAGCATTGTCAGGGTCAGTTGTCATAGTAGGGCCTGCCGAAGTGTCGTCCAAGTCTTCATTTTCATCAGTGTCGCACGATGAAGAATAGGAGCTGGCCACCAAGGAAGGAACCTTGACCTTCTTGAATCTCTTCGGTGGAGGTGCAGACTAGTCAAATTCTTCCTTGAGACCCATGCTCTTCATATCTTCTGCGTTGTAGATATGAGATAGAACAACCCAGGTACGGTTGAAGGTTTCATGGAGGTAGTATTGGTTTTTCTTCATTGCATTGTGTGTTGAGATCATGTTGTAAAGAATTGAACCAAACCGACGCTTGACCCATTTATGATTACAATCAACTTTCTGATGAAGACTGAGGAGTAACTCACGATCAGTCATCACCCTGGGTGCTGTGGCTTGAGGAATTTGCTTGGGAGAGGTGTTGGCGGCAGAGTCATGTGTGGCAGAGTCATCATTGGTGGAGTAGGATGCAGCCTTGCGAAATTGACCATCCAATGAACGAATGCCTTCATCTATCACAGCAGTTGCCTTGCCTTTGTCATCAGCTGAGGAAAATGTCCGTTTGAGGACTTCAATTGGAGGCAAGTAGCTGCCATGGTTCAGAGTATCAGCCTTGTAATTGAGTGAAGACCTTGTCCTGATGAACCTCATAATCCATGGTGCATAAGGCTTCAGCTCAAATGGTGACATGGCTATATTCGCCAGAGTCCTCATGAAGAAATCATGGAAGTTGACGGGAACGCCATGAATGATATTAAAAAGCATATTCTTCATGATGCCAACGACTTCTTCATCATTTGGGTCGTGTCCTTTGATAGGACTCATTGTCTTCGTCAGAATGTGATAGACAGTCCGAGGCACATACAGTAATTCCTTGACCAGGAATTTGGTTCGAGGGGCATGCCCTAGCTTCAAAGGCTTCATCAGCACTTGCATGTAATGATTTGTAAGATCAGGTTCACTATAGACGCAACGAGCACCATCAAGGGGAGGACTGAGTGGCAGGGCACGAAGCAATTCATTTGCTGGTGCCTTGTAGTGAGTATTTTTTGACATCCAGTCCAGCACCCATGAGTTCACATCTTCAGAATTTCTTGTGATGTGCAGCGTCGCATAGAATTGAAGAATGAGTTCTTCATTCCAATCACAGATGTCAGTGCAGAAATTCAGCAATCCAGCATCATGAAGAACACTGAGGACTGGCTCGAAACACGGCAGAGATTCCATGTCCACGTGAGGAATGTGTGCATGATCGAAGACTTTGTCTTTGTCGAATAGCATAGAGCAATAGAAATTTGCTTGACTAGCAGTCCAGAAATGATGCTTCCTTATGCGAGCAGAATCATAGGGATTGTAGTCAGTGAAGAACACATGCTCATTGAAGAAATCAGCAGCCTTGAACTTTTGCTTCTTTGAGAATGGATCCTTTGGCTTGGGCACATGAGTGTCAGTGAGTTGCATCACAACCTCAGGAAACGCAATCTCCGGTTCTTCAGGCTGAGAAATTTCTGGTTCCTCTTCAGTGGCAGTCTGCATGTTCAAAGGATCAGCAGCAGCAGTTTCTTCAGCACTAGTGGCTGGAATTTCTTCATGCATAGACGAGGTAGGATGAGTTTCTTCAGAGCCCATTTGAACGGTTGGTGCAGGGGACTGAGGTATTTGCTGTCGTGGGGTGAAGTGTGGAGAATTGGGATGATGACTTTCCCAAAAGTCATCATTCATCACAGGCGTAGTGCATCCAATATCCACGTCTTCATCTTCAATTTCTTCAACGCCAGCCTCTTTAGCTATGAACTGAGGCATTGGCGAGGAAGCAACAGGCATTGAAGGGATCACATCCACTTCAATTTCTTCATCAATCTGCTCTGACGAAGCAACAGAATTATTTTCTTCATCAGATCCGCTAGGGATCACATATTCTTCACCAAAAGGAACAAGATCCTTTGATGGCATGGTGGAAATCGGAACATCATCAATTGGATTTTCAAGTGAGCTGGTCATAGGCTTCATTTTCTTCGGAGCTGAAGAATCTAAAGCAGATGATGCTTTCCTTTTCTTCACTGCAGCTCTCTCTGCAGCCTTGGTCTTCCTCACATCTGTTGCAGATGGAAGGGTAGGAGTTGGTGTAGGCGCAGGAGGAGCTAAGGAATCTGTTTGAATTTCCTCAGGCGCAACTGATACAGTTGCCCTGACTTCTTCATTTTATTCAGGCGCACCACTAGTGGATGCCTTGGCAATGTCTTCGGCGACTGGAATAGAGTTATCAGCCCTGGAACTAGCATTTTCATCAGAAGCTTGAAAGTCATCAGCGGTGCTGGCACGTTCTTCAGTTTGCTGAGTAGAAGCTTCAGCTTGAGGAATTTCTTGTTGCGATGGGGCTGCAACGTTGGTGAACTTCTTAGTCAGTTTAACGAACTTGACTTTGGCTCCTTGCCAATCAGCATAATAAGCACTGAAATCATCGCTGAGGGCTTTGATTTCAGACTAGATCTTGAGGAGTTCATCAGTTGTCATTGTGACAACGTTGTTCCTCAAGAACTTCTCTTTCCTGAACTGAGCCTTCTTGATTTGCCTGGCCTTCTCAAATTTCCATTTCTCTTCAGTCATGAAATGGGTCAGCATGTGACTTTGGCCAGGATTCAAATGAAAATCAGGCATAGGAGTGTTTGGGTCCTTGTGCCAGAGATCAATGTAGTTGAAGATCGCCTTTGGATCCAAAAGCAGTGGCACATTTGTGCCTTTGGCTCTAGCAGCCCTTTCTTGCCTGTCTCTGATGATTTCTGCAAGTTCATCATCATCAGTTTCATTGTCAGATGGCACTTGGAAGGCAACCGGTTTCTTCTTCGGACTAGGCCGAGGACCTCATCCAGCAGTTGCCTTGGTCTTCAGCAGAGTGGGGCCTGATGAAGAATTTGGTGCAGCTGAGGAACTCGCTGAGACACCAGAGGCAATAGAGATGCCTGCAGTCCTTTGGCACGTGGCCAGATGTACAGGTGTTGAGGACTTTGCCGGAGCAACTGAGGACTTTGGGGGAGGGGCTGAGGACTTTGGAGGAGCAGGAGCAGCATGAGGAACTGGCCGTGAGGGCTTTGAAGAATTTGGCCATGAGGGCTTTGAAGATTCTGGCCGTGAGGGCATTGCTGAGGAACTTGGCCGTGAGGGCACAGTTGGTGAAGCACTTGGCTTGTGAGCAGGCTTCTTTGCCATTGATTTTCGAGGCTTGTGAGAGGCCTTTGTGGCAGCAGCAGCAGCAGAGTCTTCATTAAATTTCCTCACTGCTTCTTTGGCTTGTCTTGCCAACTTGGCTTGGCGTTTGGCCCATTCTTGAGGGAAATCCTCACCATGCTTGATGCTGGTGGGGTCAGCTTCTTGGCCAGGTGCCAATGGAGCTCTTGGGCGGGGAGGATTTAGAGCGATTTTCTTCATATACTTTGGAGTTACATATCTGTACTCCCTCCATTCTCTTTCCCATCTCCTTTCAATCCTCTGTATGCACACCTTACGCTGATTTTTGTTCTCCTTTCCGAACTTAGCCTCATCAGGTGTGCAATAGTCAGCATAGATGTCCTTAGGTAATTCAAATGCAGTCATAACCTCAGGCTTCTTTCCTCCTTTCTGTGGTTTCTTACCGTCTGCCATATTCTTCAGTTGAGGAATTTGAACAATCGAATTCTATGAAGAAGTATGCAAGTTTTCTTCGAGGAACGCTGCAAATGAGTTAAGTTGATGAGAACCTAGTGATTCAGCAGCGGACATGAGTAACTGTGAACAGAGTATAGTTGCGAGGAATTTGAAGAGGTCATATGCGTTCTCAGAAGGTTTTCAAAAAGAACAAGTTTGAGGAATTTGACCAGATGAGTCTTGAAGAATTTCACTAAGCGTTCTTTGTCTTAGGTTCCAGAGTTGTATAGATTGAGGATCCACACAATTGAGGAATCTTGAAGATAAATGATGCTTAGAGAAAGGAATCAAGAGTAGATGACTAGTGAGGTGTTTTGTGTGTGAGGATTTGAAGAATAAAACACCTTTGAAGATTTTGTAGAGAAAATTTGAATCAAAAGAGGGCAGTAAAAGTAACTTTTAATTACCCTTGATGAAGAACACGACCAACTGAGAAGTGTAGATTTGAAGCTCGTCAGTTCAGATCTTCCACGCCCTAACTTGGCGGAGGAAGACAACTACGGTGGCAGCGGAGTGAAGATTTCCGCGGCTGGCGGGAGTACGAGGGCGAGGAGGTCGAGGTAGTGAAGCTCTTCCTCACCGGTGACGATGGAGTAGTGGCGGCGCTAGGGTTTGAGAAGCTTGAGCGAGAGAGAGAGTGGTCGAGCGGAGTAAAGGAAGTGAGGAAGGGGTGAGGGGGTATTTATAGTCGCAGTGAAAAACTGTTCGCCCGAAGATTTAGGACAAACGTGCCCATGTCCCTTCTCATTCGCTTGACATGTGTCAGCCACGTACTGAAAAGTGGAGATCGTGTTAGATCGTGGGTGAATAGATAAGTCTATCGTGGGATACGGGACGGTTTGAGCGGCAAAACCAAAAATTTGGATAAGATTAGTTTTAAAGTTCCGTTCGCAATTTCTTCAGCTGACAGGACACAGTGAAGATTTTGAACAAGTTTCAAATAGAACGCACATGAAGAATTTGTGAATAGATTGGGTTGAGTATAGCATAGATGGGGAAGGGTCCGATCACATTCACTTAGCAGAAAATGCAACTTGAAGAAATAGCCATAAGTGAATGCTGTAGAGGACATAAACTCATATA
>NC_041387.1:254867346-255068088 GCF_002162155.2 Triticum dicoccoides
AAGTTGAAGAATTTGAAAAACTAAAGAATTTCAAAATGGAGGAAAAACTCAAATTAAAGATTTTCAACTTTGGTGGTGGCATGACCCACCGAATAAGAATGATGATTTCAGACACCGCGTACAATTGTCGTAGGGTTCTGAGAATCAAATTCTTCATTAATTTCTTCACACTTAGAGTGTTATTTTTCATTGATTGAAGAAAAACGTTTCTTCATGTGTTGCACATCTAAGTCATCAATTGTGCATAAGTGTTAGGATGTGTGTCCTTTTCAAAGAACATTCGAAGACTCTAAGATATTTAGCTCACACCACAACTTGCTAAATCTCTTCTCATCCAAGGGCTTTGTGAAGATATCGGCTAGCTATTCTTCAGTCTTCACATGCTCAATAGAAATGTCGCCCTTCAACACATGATCACGAAGAAAATGATGACGAATCTGAATGTGCTTTGTCTTCGAGTGCTGAACTGGGTTGTGAGCAATCTTGATCGCACTCTCATTGTCATAGTAGAGAGGCACATTCTTCATGTTGATGCCGTAGTCCTTGAGAGTTTGCTTCATCCATAGCAATTGAGCACAGCAAGGACCAACAGCAATGTACTCAGCTTCAGCAGTAGACAGTGATACGCAGTTCTGTTTCTTCGAGGACCAATAGACCAAAGATCGTCCGAGGAAATGACAAGTACCAGATGTTGACTTGCGGTCCACACGATCACCAGCATAGTCAGAGTCAGAATATCCAATGAGATCAAAAGTACAGCCCTTGGGGTACCATAGTCCTAGTGTTGGTGTGTGAGCTAGATATCGAAGAATATGCTTCACAGCCTTATGGTGTGATTCCTTCGGTGTAGCTTGAAGTCGGGCACACATGCAAATACTAAGCATTATATCTGGCCTAGATGCACATAAGTACAATAAAGAACCAATCATGGAGCGGTATACCTTGTGATATAAGTCAATACCATTTTCATCAGTGCATAGATGGCCATTTGTGGGCATAGGAATTTTGACACCTTTGCAATCTTGCATGCCGAATTTCCTCAAAACATCCTTGAGGTATTTCTCCAGATATATGAATATGCCATTGTGTTGTTGACGAATTTGAAGACCTAAGTAGAATTTCAACTCTCCCATCATAGACATTTGATATTCTTCACTCATCATATAGGCAAATTCATCACTATAACGTTGGTCAGTATAGCCAAAGATAATATCATCAACGTATATTTGGCACACGAACAGTTCACCATCATAAGATTTAGTAAAGAGAGTAGGGTCGAGTGAACCGGGTGTGAAGCCATTCTTCGCGAAGAATTCCTTCAAAGTATCATACCACGACCGAGGGGCCTGCTTGAGGCCATAGAGGGCGTTGTTGAGTCTGAAGACTTTGTTAGGATTCTTTGGATCTTCAAAACCTGGGGGTTGAGAAACATATACTTCTTCCTCAAGCTTACCATTCAGGAATGCACTTTTCACATCCATTTGATATATAGTGATATTATGATGGTTAGCATAAGCGAGTAATATGCGAATAGCCTCAAGTCTAGCAACAGGTGCAAAAGTTTCATCGAAATCAATTCCTTCAACCTGTGTGTATCCTTGAGCTACAAGTCATGCCTTATTCCTCACAACAAGGCCATTTTCATCTTGCTTGTTGCGGTAGATCCACTTTGTGCCAATGATATTATGCTTGCGAGGATCTGGACGTTTGACCAGTTCCCAGACATTGTTGAGCTCGAACTGATGTAATTCTTCTTGCATGGCCTGAATCCACTCAGGCTCCAGAAATGCTTCATCTACCTTAGTGGGCTCTGTGATAGAGACAAAAGCATAGTGCCCACAAAAGTTAGATAAATGTGAAGCTTTTGAGAAAGTGAGAGGACCTGGTGCTTCAATGTCATTGATGATCTTTTCAACTTGCACTTCTTTTGCAACGCGAGGATGAGCTGGTTGTCGTCGAGGAATTTGATCAGCATTTTCTTCAGCACCATTTTCTTCAGCATTTTCCTCAGGTACATTAGCTCATCGATCTTCGCGTTCTAGAATGAATTCTTTAGTAGATTCTTCCGTAGGAATGACATCCTCAGTAGCCTTCAACTTGATAGAATCCTCAGGTGCTGGTTCATTTATCACAGAAGGTAGGTGCTCTATTTGCGAGCCATTAGTTTCATCGAACCGCACATCTACAGTTTCAACAATCTTGTGAAGAGCGATGTTGAAGACTCTGTAGGTGCGCGAGTCCTTTCCGTAACCAAGCATAAAACCTTCATGTGCTTTCGGTGCGAATTTAGCATTGTGACAAGGATCCGTAATCCAACATTTAGCACCGAAGACTTTGAAATAACTCACATTGGGTTTCTTGTCAGTGAGGAGTTCATAGGCAGTCTTCTTGAAGAATTTGTGAAGATATACTTTGTTGATGATGTGGCACGCGGTATCAATTGCATCAATCCAAAAATGATGAGGCATTTTGTATTCATCAAGCATAGTACGAGCCATCTCAACAAGAGTTCTGTTCTTGCGCTCCACGATGCATTTTGCTAAGGAGTATAAGGAGCAGATAACTCATGAGTAATACCAAGTTCATCAAGATAGTCATTAAGACCGGAATTCTTGAACTCAATTGCATTGTCACTCCTGATGTGCTTGATCTTCACACCAAAGTTGGTTGAAGCCCTCGAGGAAAATCGTTTGAAGACTTCCTGCACTTCATGTTTGTAAGTAACAATGTGTACCCATGTGTAACGAGAGTAATCATCAACAATAACAAAGCCATATAGAGATGCATCATTAGTCACAGCAGAATAATGATTAGGACCAAAGAGATCCATGTGAAGCAATTCAAATGGTCGAGTGGTGGTCATGATAGTCTTTGCTGGATGCTTGGCCTTAGTCATCTTCCCAGCTTCATAGGCTCCGCATAAGTGATCCTTGAGGAATTTGACATTCTCAATGCCAATGACATGCTTCTTCTTTGCGAGCGTGTGCAGATTCCTCATACCAGCATGACCAAGTCGTCGATGCCATAGCCAGCCTACTGAAGCTTTTGCAAGTAAGCACACGGCAGGTTGTGGTCCTGTAGAGAAATCAACAATGTACAAGTCTCCTCTCCTAAAGCCTTCGAAGACTTTGGAATTGTCAGCTTCCATGATCACAACACAACGATACTTGCCAAAGACAACAACCATATCAAGATCACAAAGCATTGAGACAGACATGAGGTTGTATCCTAAGGACTCGAAAAGCATGACTTTGTCCATGTGCATGTCCTTAGAGATCGCAACCTTACCTAGACCCAATACCTGACTTTTGCCTTTGTCAGCGAAGATGATATGCTTCAGATGTGATGGTGTTAAGGGAGCATCCATCAAGAGATTCTTGTCACCAGTCATGTTATTTGTACATCCACTATCAAGGACCCACTCGTTTGCTTTGGGTTGATCATCCTGCAGATGAATTAGTGCATCTTACAAACTCATATACTTCATCAGTGAAGAATATGACATCAGTATCATCAGTTCAATTTCATCAAGCAATAGCACAGATAAGCAGTGTGAGGACGTGTGAAATGAAAGTTCATTTCATCATGATTCGCCTGCGTCCTTTCAGGCATTGTTCAGGTCTCCAGCAAATTCTTCAGTCGTTTTGAGCACGACTGGAGACCTGACCCTGCATAAGAGATTAGTTCTTTTTCTTCACTCTGCGAGCACCATATGAGAGAGGTGACATGGACGCCAGTCCACTTCGTTTCACATAAGAGGGGTTAGGGTAAGCATATGAATAAGCAGAGAAATTTTTCCAGGACTTATGAACATAATGATTTGAAGAATAATGCACATATTCATAGCCCTTAGCTCTACCCTACGAAACAGAGTTGTTAGCACGATGATGTTCATATGAGACTTTGATCCTTTTGAGGAATTTGATCCAAGTGAGGAATTTGGTCCGTATGAGGACTTGGATCCATATGAAGAATTTGGTCCATATGAAGAGTTTGAGCTGGGGTTATTCTTCACTGGTGGTGTCATGAGGACATTCACCTGAAGACTTTCAACATGACTTTTGGGAACCCATATTTTCTTCATAGGGGAACCGTTCCTGCAGTTAGTGCCAACATATCTAGCAAATACTTCACCATTCTGATTTTTGAACAGTTTATAGTTGGAGTCAAATGACTCATCAGAAGAATGAGGAGATTCACATGTAAAGCCAGATAAGTTAGATGGATCAACTGGAGGTCCCTTTGCAGCAACCCATGAGGTTTTGGGGTACTGCTCAGGCTTCCAATATGTTCCATCAGCATTGAGTTTCCTCTCAAAGGCAATACCCTCTTTCCTAGGGTTTCTGTTGAGGATCTTCTTTTTAAGCACATCACAAAGAGTCTGATGCCCTTTGAGGCTTTTGTACATGCCTGTCATATACAATTCCTTCAGCCCTGCACCGCCAGTGATACTAGCAATGTCCTCAGATGAGGAATTAGTGATAGCATATGTAGGTGAAGAATTTGTAACATTTGAAGCATTTGAACATTCAGGCGAAGAATTAGCAGATTCACGTTCAATGCACTTTAAGCATGGAGGATCAAATTCTTCCCGAGTAACGCTGATTTGTTGAGCAAGTAATGAATCGCGCTCCTTCTGAAGATCTTCATAACTCACTCTTAGCTTCTCAAGATCTTGCTTTCTCTGAAGAAATTCATAAGAAAGCTTCTCGTGATCAGATAAGAGAGTTTTATGATGACTTTGAAGGTTGTCAAACTTATACTGAAGTCTCTGAAGATTTTCAGTTAAGTCTTTAGTGCGGTCCATTTCATCACCCAACATATCATCACTTTTGTCTAGCATGTTTTGAAGCTTTTCAATAGCCTTTTGTTGTTTCATAGCAATCTTAGCAAGTTTAGAGTAGCTAGGCTTAAGATTTTCATCAGATTCATCCTCACTTGATTCAGAGGAGGGGTATTTAGTTACCTTAGCAGCCTTTGCCATGAAGCAATCGGTGGGAGCGTAGTCCTCATTGCCTTCATCAGCGTTGTTGGTGTTGCCATTTTCTTCAGAGTTGAAGATAGACTTGCTGAAAAATGCGGTAGCAAGAGCTAGACTTGCCACACCTGACTCAGAATCCTCAGATGCCTCCTCTTCCTCATGATCCTCAGATTCAGCCTCAGAATCCATTTCCTTTCCAATGAATGCCCGAGCCTTCTTGGAGCTGCTCTTCTTGTGGGATGAAGACTTGGAGGATTTTGATGATGAAGACTTTGAAGATTTCTTCTTCTTTTTGGCATCATCAGAACTTTAATCCTTGTATTTCTTCTTCTTTAATTCCTTGTCCCACTGAGGACAATCTTGAATGTAGTGACCAGGCTTCTTGCATTTGTGGTATAGCCTTCTCTTATAGTCACTTGATGAGGAATCACTGCTCCTTGAAGATTTTCCAAAGCGACCACGTCTTGAGAATTTCTGGAACTTCTTCACGAGCAGTGCTAGCTCCTGGCTCAATTCCTCAGGATCACCAAGGCTGCTACCAGAATCTTCACATTCAGATTCAGACATAGCCTTGGCCTTCAGGGCACGTGTTTTGCCATAGCTTGAACCATAGAGATCTCTCTTTTCAGCAAGCTAGAACTCATGAGTATTTAGCCTCTCGAGGATATCAACGGGATCTATTGACTTGTAATCAGCACGCTCTTGAATCATCAGTGCTAGAGTGTCAAATGACGAATCGAGTGATCTCAGCAATTTCTTCACCACCTCATGGTCGGTGATATCAGTGGCACCGAGCGCTTGAAGCTCATTTGAAATATCAGTGAGGCAATCGAAGGTTTGCTGAACATTTTCATTGTCGAGTCTTTTGAAGCGATTGAAGAGATTGCGAAGAACGTCAACACGAGAGTCACGTTGAGTTGATACTCCTTCGTTTACTTTGGAGAGCCTATCCCAGATAAGCTTAGCAGTTTCCAAAGCACTCACTCTACCATACTGCCCTTTAATTAGATGGCCGCATATGATATTCTTTGCTTGAGAATCGAGTTGCTTGAATCTCTTCACATCAACAGCATTCAGGGAAGGTGTGACTGAGGGAACACCATTTTCCACAACATACTAGAGATCATTGTCAATTGCTTCAAGATGCATTCGCATATTATTCCTCCAGTAGGGGTAGTCCGTGCCATCGAAGGTAGGACACCCAGCAGAGACCTTGATCATACCTGCGGTCGACATAACTAGAACTCCAGGTGGTTAAACCAAAATCACACAGAACAAGGGATTACCTTGCTCTGATACCAATGGAAAGTGCGTTATATCGACTAGAGGGGGGGTGAATAGGCGATTTTTTTGAATTCTTCACTGAGGAATTTGCCGGTGAGGAAATTCCTTAGCGAAGAACTACTTGCAGCGGAATAAGTACTCAGAAGTAAGCATGACAGAATACACACATAGTCATCATAATGAATTGAAGACAAACACAGAGTACAGAAAGCGTAAACACAGGATAACACAAGATGAAGACAAACAGACGAAGAAATTGAACTGATGAAATTGAGAAAGTCTTCAGTCAATGTCTTCAAACACAGATATGAACAATCACTCAACACAGTAATGAGGAAATGAAAGAGTTGAGGAAATAGAACCAGTAAGGTTGGTGAAGACAATGATTTGGTAGACCAGTTCCAACTGATGTCTCAGTTGTACGTCTGGTTGGAGCGGCTGAGTATTTAAACTCGAGGACACACAGTCCCGGACACCCAGTCGCTGAGCACGCAGCTCAGGACACCAAGTCCTCGCAATATTCTCCTTGAACTAAGGTGACACAGACCTCGTCCAATCACTCGTGATATGTCTTCAGGCGACTTCCAAACCTTCACAGACTTTGGTCACTCGGCGATCCATAATTCCTCTTGGATGCTCTAGACCATGATGCCTAACCGCTGGAAGAAGCACAATCCTCAAAGGTAACAAGCGTCGGATCCACGCAGGATCAATCTCTTTAGTGATGCTCAATCACTTTGGGTTTGTGGGTGTTTGGGTTTGGGTTTTTCCTCACTCGATAATTTTCTCTCAAAGTCCTCGGAGGATGGGATGCTCTCAAATTAAGGGTGTTAGTTTCTCTCAGAGCAGCCAACCAGCTAGTGGTTGTAGGGGGCGGCTATTTATAGCCTAGGGAGCAGCCCTACATGATAAGACATAAATGCCCTTCAATGATATGACCGTTAGGTGTATAAGATATTTTGGGACAGCTGGCGCGCAGCACAGCAACGGTCGGAAATTTGACTCTCAAATTCCTCAGGGCTATCATGTTCCTCACTGTGTAGGCAATCCGCACTGGAGAATTCTTAACTCCTCAGTCAGAACAAATTCCTCAATGACCAGAAGAACTTCGTCTCTGTCACTGAAGAAATTGACTGAACTGTATGAGATTTCCAATGGCTTCACTCGAAGGGATTGGTAGGTGGAGGATTTTGAGTTGACATCACATGGAAATTTTTCCTTAGTATTTCCTCGACCCCCTTTAACAGTACGGTGTTTCCTATGACTCAAGAAATAGAAAAACAAAACTATGAAAACGTAAGTCTTCAAGCTTCGTATTCCTTGCATGAATACTAAGTCTTCACGGACACACCAATTTCTTCACTTTCAAAGTCTTCATGAAAGTCTTCAGGAATACCAAAATCTTCAGTCGAAGATATTCATTCTTAGGGGTCGACTTTCTCTGTAAATATCAAACTCCCCATAGACTTATAGATATGTGTACACACATAAACATATTAGTCCCTTAACCTATAAGTCTTCAATACACCAAAATCACTAAGGGGCACTAGATGCACTTACAGAAGCATCCACAAGTGGGACACACCAAGATAAAGAAAACGAGGAAGTACACCAAGATGAACCTCATCAACCTCCCTCTCCACCACGACAAGAGAACAACAACGTCAACAATGAAGAAGGCCAAGAAGAAGAACAAGATGATGAAGAAGATGTTCCACCCCGACCAAAACAAAAGCTCTCACGAGTTTGAGAAAGAGTCGCCAGAGACCATCCCATTAATAAAATCTACAATGATATCCAAACCGGGAGAATCACTCGCTCTAAAACTCATTTGGCTAATTTTTGTGAACATTATTCATTCATCTCTAGCATTGAACCCATGAAGGTTGAAGAAGAATTGGAAGATCCGGATTGAATAAATGCCATCCATGAAGAGCTGCACAACTTTGAGAGAAACCAAGTGTGTACATTGGTCGAGAATCCCAACAACAATCACAACATCATCGGTACCAAATGGGTGTTTCACAACAAGCAAGATGAATATGTACAAGTAGTTTGCAACAAAGCGCGTCTCGTCGCCCAAGGCTACACTCAAGTCGAAGGTATGGACTATGGTGAGACATATGCCCCCGTTGCTAGAGTTGAGTCCATTCGGACATTACTTGCCTATGCTAATCACCATGATATCACCTTGTACCAAATGGACATTAAAAGTGCTTTTCCAAATGGTGAAATTGAGGAGGAAGTTTATGTTAAACAACCTCTTGGCTTTATTAATCCTAAGAAACCCGATCATGTGTTCAAACTTTGCAAAGCTCTTTATGGTCTTAAACAAGCTCCTAGAGTGTGGTATAAATGCTTGACCAAGTTCCTTATTGAAAAAGGCTTTGATTCTACTCTCTTCACTAAAATGGTTAATGGAGAATTATTTGTGTGCCAAATTTATGTTGATGATATTATATTTGGTTCAACTAACACTCATTGTAGTGACTAGTTTATAAAGCTAATGTCGGAGAAGTTTGAGATGTCTATGATGAGTGAACTCAAATTCTTTCTTGGTTTGCAAATCAAGCAAACTAAGGAAGGTACCTTTGTATCTCAAACAAAGTATACCATGGACTTATTAAAGAAGATCAATATGCAAGAATGCAAAGGTATGCATACGCCCATGCCTACTAGTGGACATCTTGACTTGACTAAAGATGCTGAACCCGTTGATAAAAAAGTTTACCGCTCTATGATTGGTTCATTGTTATGTCTATGTGCCTCCCGTCTCGATATTATGCTAAGTGTGTTTATGTGCACACGATATCAAGCGGCCCCTAAAGAATGTCATCTTAAGGCTGTGAAAAGGATAGTGAGATACTTAATACATACACCAAACTTTGGCATTCGGTATCCAAAGAGGTCTTCTTTTGATCTTGTTGGCTACTCCGATTCGGACTATGCTAGAGACAAGGTCGATAGAAAGTCCACTTCGGGTACTTGTCAATTTCTTGGGAGATATCTTGTGTCTTGGTCCTCCAAGAAACAAAACTTTGTATCCTTATCCACCCCCGAAGCAGAATACATTGCCGACAGTTCATGTTGTTCTCAATTACTTTGGATGACCCAAACTCTTAAAGATTATGGGATATACGTGAAACATGTTCCATTGCTTTGTGACAATGAACGTGCTATTAAGATTGCTCACAATCCCGTGCAACATTCTCGAACTAAGCATATTGAGGTTCGTCATCATTTCATTCGAGATCATGTTGCTAATGGAGACATTAACCTTAAGCATGTTCGTACCGATAAGCAATTGGGGGATATATTCACCAAACCGCTTGATAAGAAAATATTTTGCCGGTTGAGAGGTGAATTGAACATCATTGATGCTTCAAACTTGGAGCAGGAACTCCATTTGTATACATGCAAGGCATGAGTCTTTAACTAATCCTTGATATTTCTCTTATGATGATAATCATATGTCTTGGATATATTTGCACCCTTGCATGTTATCGAACCTTGTAGGTACTTGGATGAATCTAAATCTATGAGATTGCAACTCACTCACATCTTGAGCAATCTGTACATCACCAAGTCTCTAAATTATGGTGGTTGAAGACAAGGAAGCATGAAACCCTTCAAACATATCCTTTGACAATTTATATATATCAAATTTCTTTTGGTATCATGTTTCATGATTGACACTTTGGATACACAATTTCTCCTCCTTGCAAAACTAACTCATGTAGGTAGATGAACTCCAATTACAAGTGGTGCTCCCAATGAACTACATCAACCTTGAGCATTCCACACAAGTTCAACTACATGATCAAGATCAACACCACCACCCAAGGTATGTTATCCATCCTAGAGAAGCTTTACCCTAAGTCATGGACAGATGTGAATACATCAAAATGCTTAAACAAAAAATGGCAACCCCATTTTGAGCTTAAACGATGAGTATGACCTATGATCAAGTGTCTCCACTTGACTCCTAAGTCAATATACTCTAACATAGGTGAGTTTGTCGCCGACGAATTCTAGATGAAGTTCTCTAGTGTTTCTCCTTGTTCTTGCATTTGTCTCTTGCATATTTGTTTCCCTTCTTACTTAATCTAGATCTCTTTCATTTTAATTTTTGTTCTGCATTCCCTGCATCCTATTCATTGCAAATCCTTTAGTTAATTCCCTGCAAAACCTTGTGAGATCTTATTTGCTTAGTGAGCTGTGGTGACAAGTGCTTTATCATAGTAATGAATTCAGACACACCGATTTGTCACTTCGGTCAAACCGAGTCACCCCGGTGCCACCGAAGACAACAACTCGGTGTTACCAATTTCGAATGTTGAGGGAACACTCTGTCATTTGCATCCTGCACATTTTGTTCCATCTCCACTCGATGATTCTTATCCTCTACCAGCACCTTATTTTTCCCTGCTACTTTGCTATGTGACTCAAGGACCAAACCTATTTTGACTCACACTCTAGAAGACCCCTTCTTGGAAATTGATGTCAAAGGGGGAGAGAGAACTCACATCAAAGCCTAATCATACAAAAAGGGGGAAAGAGAGATAAATAATCACATCAAAGAGAGACCCTAGATGCCTGATATTCAAAGAGGAGAGAAGTCACATGTCTTTAGAGGGAAAGACATGTTCATGTTGTTTGTGTGTTTGCTTTGCTCTAATTTTCTATTCCTTATCTTCTCCCAGTATCCCATATAAGATTCAGGGGGAGCAAGACATCTAAGGGAAGGAAATCTTTGAATTCATTACATATCTTTACGTTTGGGGACATGTCTACACTCAAATAGAGTATCTAGTACTCACTCTCTACATGTCATCCCAATCTTGGTACTCTTGTCATTTGCTGCTCTTGCTCTATTTAGTAGATATTTCTGTGTTGTCTAACCTTGTTTAATAAGGTTCATCTCTTCCAAAGCTAGCTCAAGACCACAAGGTAAGTATATGCATCGCACTCATGTGCATGAGGAACTCTTGCTGATGTACATATTGTTTGCAAGAAGGACTCACGAGCATGAAGGTACATTTCCTATATTCACACCATTTGCTCTGATGCATATAGCCAAGATACATATAACTCATTGCTTATTTTTTCATGATTATGCACTCACATGCTCTTATGTTCCATATTTACATGATTGCATACATGTAGGGGCTATGCATGTTACATGTCCTTCCAAAGCTTTACCTGCCTTTCTCTAAATCTTTATCTAAAGCCTTGATGCATGTTGTCATCAATTACCAAAAAGGGGGAGATCGAAAGCACAAGTTCTCCCTGGGTGATTTTGGTAATTAATGTCAACATATCTTTTGTTGGACTAATACTTTTATCTAGTATATTTCAGATAAGTCCAATAGTGGAGTGGCATGGACAAGAGGATGTGGAACCCCTTCAAGGTGCTATGGACAAAGGATTGGCTCAAGATCAAAGCTCAGGACTCTACATTTTCTATTTCAGTGATCAAAGATCACATTGAGTCCATAGGAAAGCAAATACTATTAGAAGGGGATGAGGTGTTGCTTAATGGCTTGCTTGCTCAAAGTGCTTAGTGATATGCTCCAAAGCCCTCAACCACTTTCTCATATCCACATATGTCCCAAACCAAAAGTCAAACTTGGCCCCACCGATTTGATCTATCTGGCGCCACCGAGTTCATTTGACATAGCCACTGGCAGAAACACTAGTCAATTCGGTCTCACCGATGGGATCTCGGTCTCACCGAGATGGCTTGCAAACTCTCTGTTGCCTATTGCAATAATTTTGGTCTCACCGAGATATGCAATCGGTCCCACCGAGTTTGCCTGACCAACTCTCTGTTTCGCTTATCACCAAAATTGGTTCCCACCGAGTTTGTGTAATTGGTCAAACTGAGATGAGGTTTTACCCTAACCCTAGCACATCGGTCCTACCGAGTTGATCATATCGGTCCCACCAAAATGCCTAACAGTCGCATTATGAACTAAATCGATCTAACCGAGTTTTTTGATTCAGTCTCACCGAGTTTGGTAAATTGTGTGTAACGGTTAGATTTTGTGTGGTGGCTACATATACCCCTCCACCCTCTCTTCATTCATGGAGAAATCCATCAGAACGTGCCTACACTTCCAGCATTGATTTTATGAGAGAGAACCACCTACTATTGTGTTGAGACCAAGATATTCCATTCCAACCACATAAATCTTGATCTCTAGCCTTCCCCAAGTTGCTTTCCACTCAAATCATCTTTCCACCAAATCCAATCCTGTGAGAGAGAGTTGAGTGTTAGGGAGACTGTCATTTGAAGCACAAGAGCAAGGAGTTCATCATCAACACACCATCTATTAGCTTTTGGAGAGTGGTGTCTCCTAGATTGCTTAGGTGTCACTTGGGAGCCTCCGTCAAGATTGTGGAGTTGAACCAAGGAGTTTGTACAGGCAAGGAGATCGCCTACTTCGTGAAGATCTACCCTAGTGAGGCAAGTCCTTCGTGGGCGATGGCCATGGTGGGATAGACAAGGTTGCTTCTTTGTGGACCCTTCGTGGGTGGAGCCCTCCGTGGACTCGCGCAGCCGTTACCCTATGTGGGTTGAAGTCTCCATCAACGTGGATGTACGATAGCACCACCTATTGGAACCACGCCAAAAATCTCCGTGTCTCCAATTGCGTTTGCACACTCCAATCCCATCCCTTTACATTCTTGCAATTTTCATGCTTTCCTTTCCGCTGCGCATATACTCTTGGCATGCATGCTTGATATGTATTTTGAATGTTTAAACTTTTGCATAAACTCCACCTCAAATTGAAGAACTTAAAAATTGCTACTTTTCTTTGTTGAGTGTCTATTCACCCCCCCCCCCTCTAGATAGCTCTTCTCGATCCTTTCAGTTGTAAACTATCATAAATAGTTTTTTTGAGAAACAATTATCATAAATAGTAAATCGGTTATTATTATTATTTTTATCCAGCCCTAGAAATAGATAATTTTTTGAGTCATAGCCCATGAAATAGATGTATTGGCAAACAAAATGAAATTGGTTGTAAAACCTAAATAAATGGGCTGCATTCTGGCCCAGCTTTCGAAGCTGACTTTGTTGGCCCACTAGACAAAGCATGCGCAAGGTGTTGTCCATTTAGTGAAAAAAATGATTTAATGGTCTAAAAAAAGAGTCAACAAATTATTCTGACATCTATAGTCGTTGGATTAACATCCAACGGCGATCCTGCTTCTTCAATCTCTGATCTAGTTGCTCTTGCTCCAGCCGCCAAAACCATCGCTAGCTGGAGCGCCTGCATCTGCCTCCCATAGCCGGCTATGCTGCCGCGCAGGCCTCGCCACCCCACTCTACTCCCAATGGTGGATAGGTCATACCTGTACTGACCCATGCCTTCTGTTTTTCTCCGACGAAGGTAGCTTCACCTGGTAGCCGAACCAGTCCCTCGTACTCCCCTCTGCCAGGGACTCCAGTGCCCCTTGTTCCATGACTCCAGATCATTCCCATCATAGGCATCACCGTCTTCCACCTCCTTGGTGCTGTCGGCCTGGCGTGGTCAATGTGGTCAAGGAACGCCTTCCATCGGAAGAGGAATGTACGTGGAGAGGCTGACAGCTGGGTCCACGGCCGCAGCAAGGAAGTGCCTACGCGCAAAATAATGATTCCTCCACCTGACAGCGAGACCTGCCGGAAGGGCCTCAAAAAAAAGTTCCCCCCTGATAGCTGGGACCCACCAACTACATCTTCATACGCAAGGAAGTGCGTGCGTATTATGGGGAAAACATGATTCTTCCCCCTGACAGTTGGGGCCCACCAGCTATATCTTCGCACGGAACGAAGTGCCTCCATATCCTCCCTGACAACTGGGACCCACTAGATATACCTTTGCATGGAAGGAAATGCATCCTTATCCTCCCTGACAGCTGGGACCCATCGGGTCGAACCATACATCGTGTTCTTTGTTTGTATGTACATACGGGTCGATCGGTCTCTCTGCGGCGATGAATCGTGTTCGAGTAAGGAGATTCATGTGTCGTAGTAGAGGTGCGGACGTGGCATGCCATGCAGCCCCGTCTATATATCGTGTACATGTACGTACATCCATGCTGCAAGAAATTAAATACGGCTACAGACGTACATATGAGCGGGGTCTTGAATGCATACTCGTGCATACGTGCGGCCAGGGCTCATGTACATGGAGAGGCAACTGATAACCCACAAGTATAGGGGATCGGTTGTAGCCTCTTTTGATAAGTAAGAGTGTCGAACCCAACGAGGAGCTAAATGTAGAACAAATATTCCCTCAAGTTCTATTGACCATCGATACAACTCTACGCACACTTTACATTCGCTTTACCTAGAACAAGTATGAAACTAGAAGTACTTTGTATGTGTTGCTGGATAGGTTCGCATGATAATAAAGAGCGCGTAAATAAAAACTAGGGGCTGTTTAGATAAAGATACAACTAAATTAGTTTTAGTAGAGAGCTTTTTGTCACAACAAATTTATTTGTCCCTAGGCAATCAATAGCTAGAAAGGTAATCACTATTGCAATTTTATATGAGGGAGAGGCATAAGCTAACAACTTTTTCTTCTTGGATCATATGCACTTATGATTGGAACTCTAGCAAGCATCCGCAACTACTAAAGATCATTAAGATAAACCCCAACCATAGCATTATAAGGCATAAAGTCCTCTTTACTTCCGTACGCAAACAACCTGGTTACTCGGGTCTGTGCTTCTGTCACTCACGCCACCCAATCATGAACATATTGCAAACCCTACAGCGGGGATCCCTCACACTTTCCCGACACGGAGAACACCATAGGACAACACCAATAATAAAACATGCAACTCAAACCAATTACGATCATCAATTAACCCATAGGACAAAACGGATCTACTCAAACATTATAGGATAGCCATACATCATTGGGAAATAATATATAGTGTTGAGCACCATGTTCAAGTAGAGATTACAGCGAATGAGAATAGGTTTTACACCGCTGCATAGAGGGGGAGAGAGTTGGTGGTGACGTCGGTGAAGTCGTTTGCCCTGGCGGCGTTCCGGCGCCACCGGGAGAGAGAGCCCCCATTCTTCTTCTTCTTCCTTGACCTTCCCCCTAGATGGGAGAAGGGTTTCCCCTATGGTCCATGGCCTCCATGGAGGTGGAGGGGCAAGAGCCCCTCCGAGATTGAATCTCTGTGTGTGTGTGTGTGTGTTTCCTTCTGTTTCTACGCTCCCCGATTCTGCCCTTTTACTGTTTCTTAAATTTCAGGAGATCCGTAACTCCGATTGGGCTGAAATTTGGACATGATTTTTATCTAGATATTGGCTTTCTTGTGGCGAAAGAAGGGCACCAACTGCCTTAAGGAGTGGCCACGAGGGCCCATGGCGCTCCCTACCTCCTGGGGGGCGCCGCTACCTCGTGGACTCCTCGGGCATCGTCTCGCATTGATTCTTTTTCCCAAAAATCACATATATTCCAAAAAATTCTTCGTGAGTTTTTATCGCGTTTGGACTCTGTTTGATATGGATTTTCTGCGAAACAAAAAACATGCAACAACCAGGAACTGACACTGGTCACTGGATCAATATGTTAGTACCAAAAATAGAATATTGGCATGGAACAATCAAAACATATAGATAGGGCGGACACGTATCAGCATCCCCAAGCTTAATTCCCGCTCATCCTCGAGTAGGTGATAATCCCCAAGTGCAGGGAATCATCATAGCAATTTCCAATGGTGGAAGTGATAAGCATGGAGTGTCCAACCCACAAGGAGCTAAAGGCAAAATCAATATTCTCTCAAGTCCTATCTGCCACTGATACGACTCTACATACACCGGACGTTGTGGGTATGAAGAGGATAACTTTCTATGATATCGAAGAGCTAAAATATAAAAGTAGGTGCTGTTATCATAAATTTAGAATATATTACTAAATATTATAAATAGCGAGTGTGGAATAATGATGGGTCGGTGTGCGGAATTATCCTAGGCAATTGTTAACAAGACGTGTAATCACTATTGCAATTTCATATGAGGGAGAGGCATAAGACAACATTCTTTCTCCTCTTGGGTCATATGCACTTATGATTGGAACTCTAGCAAGCATCCGCAACTACTAAAGATCACTAAGGTAAAACCCAACCATAGCATTAACATATCAATTCCCCTTTATTCCCATATGCCATGACCCACTTATTCGTGTTTATGCTTCTGTCACTCAAGCAACGCAGAAAATAAGTAAACCATGGAAATATTGCAACACCCTACAGCAGGAATCACTCACGCTTGCGCGACACGGAGGGCACAATAGGATAGCACCAAAATAAATCATACAACTCATACCAATCTAGATCATCAATCAACCCAAAGACAAAGGATATCTACTCAAAACATCATAAGATGGCAACACATCATTGGATCATAATTTGTGGCATAAAGCGCTATGTTCAAGTAGGGATTACAGCGGGGTACGGGAGAGTGGACCACGTAAAAGAGATGAGGATGGTCATGATGATGGTGATGTTGATGAAGACGATCACCGCGGCAATGATTCCCCTCCCGATGGCACTCCGGCGCCACCGAGAGAGAGGAGGAGAAGTTCTCCCCCTTGTGCTTCCTCCTCCATGGCCTACCCCCCGGATGGGGAGAGGTTCCCCCTCAGGTCCTTGGCCTTCATGGCGATGATGGCCCCTCCGAGATCCTTCCCCATGGCCTCCGGTGATGATGGCCCCCTCCGGCAGGGTGCCAAAGAGGGCCTAGATTGATTTCTTGTGGCTACAGAAGATTGCAGCGGCAGAACTTCTGATCTAGGTTATTTTCTGGAGGTTTGGGTATTTGTAGAAGAGGTTGGCGTCGAGGACAAGTTAAGGGGCCCCACAGGGAGTCCACGAGGCACAGGGGCATTCCCCAGGTTGGTGGGCGTGCCCCCACCCTCATGGAGCTCACAGGACTCCCCTCCAGTAGTTTTTTGTTCCAGTACTTTTTATATTTTCCCAAAAAAATCTCTGTTGATTTTCAGCGCATTCCGAGTACTTTTATTTCTGCACAAAAACAACACCACGGTAGTTCTGCTGAAAACAGTGTCAGTCCGGGTTAGTTCTAATCAAATAATACCAAAATCATATAAAACTATTGTAAACATGGCATGCATACTTCATAAATTATAGATACGTTGGAGACATATCAGCATCCCCAGGATTTATTCCTGCTCGTCCTCGAGTAGGTAAATGATAAAAGAAATAATTTATGAAGTGTGAATGCTAGCAAGTGCTTAAGTTTGATCAATGATAGTTTCTATCACTTTTTCCAGCATCATTATATATCATAACAGTAGCTCAACTCATAAAAGTTTTCATGATCAAGTAACAAGCTATTCACAAGTTAAAGTATAGATCATAAACTTTCTTGAAAACTAACAAACCATGCTCTTAGTCATCAAACAATTCCAATTCATCTTATTTTTGGGAAGGGTCTAAGTAAGAGCTTTGGTTCAGCAACTCCACATACTCAGCTATCATTTAATCATTGACAATTGCTAACATTCATGTGATATTTATGGTTTCAAAGTTTCAATCGGACATAGAGAAAGATAGGGGCTTATAGTTTCGTCTCTCAACCTTTTACCTCAAGGGTAATGTCAACAATAATAATTTATGAAAACCTACATCCAAGTGGATATATATATATATATATATATATATATATATATATATATATATATATATATATATATATATATATATACAGACGGTCTATTCTGCTAATATTAGCAGAATAACTATTCTGCACACCACTTCCGCACTGCACGCTGAACACAAGTGTACTGCATCTTCTTGACGACGAGCACTACAATATAGACTAGTGAACTTCGCGTCGAAAAAAACTGCACGCGGTGTTTTTTTGGTACTGTTTTCGCTCTAGTTTTTTAGCCATTTATCGGAATGAGGCGTGTAATACACTGTTGAAAAGCTATGGATTAGGCGCAACTTCGACATGTTGAACACTTTTCGAGATTCCACACGGTTTAAGAGCAGTTTTGAAAATGGTGCGGCGGATGACGAGTGGCAGCGAGCTTTTTTCGCGTTTTTTCTAAACCACTTGTCGGAATGAAGCAAATGATACGCCGTTGGATAGATATCGTCGAGGCGCATCTTTTCCATATATAAATCTTTCTCTAATTCGTTACCGTTTAAGAGCAGTTTCAAATTTACTAAATCGCAGAATTCTGTTTGTCAAAAAAATTCAAATTTTCGGTACTTTTTTCGCTCTAGTTTTTGAACCGTTTGTCTAAACGAGGCATATGATACGTCTTTGGAAAGCTATGGACAAGGCGCAACTTTCATATGTAGGAATAGTTTTGAGATTCCTTATGGTTTTAAGTTAATTTTGAAAATCGTTCGGCGGAGAACGAATGGCAGCGACCGTTTTTTTTTTTGAAATTTTTACAAACCGTTTGTCGAAATGATTCAAATGATATGCCGTTGGAAAGATATCGACGAGACGCAACTTTTTCATGTAGAACACACTCTCTAATTCCTTATAGTTTAAGAGCAGTTTTAAAATTAGCAAAAAGCGGACACTCTGTTTTTTCGTGACACCAAAATCGTCGTCGGACAGAAGAACGCACTGCTTCAAACTGAAAACCGCACTGCAACAGACAGTCAAGTGAACTTCATGATTTCTTTTTGTCGAACATAAACTTTCTTGCACAAGTTTTTGTTATCTTTTTTTCAACTTTTTTCCGAACGAGAGTGCACCACAACACTTCCGAAAGTGAACCGTAACACTACCAAAAGTGAACCTCATGAGTACTTGTTGTCTTTTTTATACTTATTAAATTTTTTACTCTGCGAATCGCATGAGTTACTGCTGACAGTTTTCTTCATTAACATGTTTTTGGGACTGCAGTGAAGAGCCAAGTGCATTGCATTCTTCTATTTTGTCCTTTTTTTCTTCTTTGTGTTAACGTGTCCGGACTCGAGAGTAGCGGCTAGTGCACTGCATTAGTTTCTTTTTCTAACTTTTTTTTCTTTCATCAAAATGAACCGCTTGAGAAAGATGAAATGAACCTCTAGATGCACCCAATAGTACTTCGAAAAGAAGTACATCCAGCAACCACACATCGCTTGCCACAACAAATTCAAAAGAAAAATGCAACCCCCACCAAAATTACATGCCGAGCTGCACTCACACGTCTATCGAACTGCACAAGACATGCGTTTATCCGAGTACTACATGGTCAACGCCTATACACGTCAAACCGCAGGATGCATAACTTGGAGTAAAGAAAACATGCACAAACTGTACTCCACCACACCCGAGCTGCATGGGGCCATATACCAAACCGCACGCCTGTGCAAACCGAGCTGTACGGGATGAGCTGCTGAATCGCTGTCGAGTAGTGCATTTGAATGTGAACCTCATCAAGTTCCCATCTAAACCGTGGGCACGGCCAGAGCGGACCGCATCGAGTGCACTGCAGGACTAAGTGCAAAATTATATGGAAATATGCACAAGTAAACTGCACACCTCAGGAAAAGGAATTGATTTCCTTTTAAAAGATTAACTGGGAAAAGCCTGCAAATTCAACCGGAAGAACAATGCATAGCAAACTCCAGTCGAAGAGAGGGAGGAGTGCACTGCCGCGACCATTGAGACGGCCCTGAGGCGGTGTATCTCGCGTGCATCGCGGTGGAGGGATGGCGGGGCGGGGTCTTCCAATGTCGGGGTTGGGGAGGAGGCTTTGGAGGCCGGCCGTGGCAAGCGAGCTGCATGTGCCCGACAACTGAGCTGCACGGGGCTGGCGGCGCGATGGCTGCAGCGGATCCCTCGGACCCCCCTCCAATCTTTGAAGCCAGCCGCCCCTGACGCCCTCCGGGACGGCTAGGAGGACTGCACGGAGAAGAGGAAGTGGTGCACGCCTCTGGGTGATGTGAACTGCAGTGCCAAATCCACCCGGTCGGAGCTACTCGAGGCCGTGATAGGGGGCGGTGGAGGTACCCCAGATCGAGGTCGCATCCGTGTTGGCTGCGTGGCCAGCCATGGCACCCGAAAGAGGTGGCCTTCCTGATGGGGTCTACTGGCGCACTCCGTTGGAAGAAGGTGCTCCCTAATTGTGGGTGAGAAGGGGAGGAGCGGGACAAAGAGCCATCGGAGCCTCGCTGGGAGAAGAGGCGAGCTCATGGTGGTGGAGATCCTCTGCCATTAGAAGATGTAATTTGCTTGCGTGGCGGTGGGGCATATGGGGATTGGATCGCGGCGGCGGGGTGTTGCAAGGGGGCCGCACGGGAGCTTCGACGATGCTGGGCGTGGCGGCGCGGGTGGTAGTCGGTCGGGGCTGCGCGGCGGCCATGGATCTGGCAGCGAGAAGGTTCTTGGATCGGGGAGGGGGTTGGTGGTGCACTAGGGAAGGAGGTGGGGGCAGCGGGCTGCTGGGGATGGAGTGGGGGTAGGAGGAGCACCGGGCGAGGTCAAAGGTGGCACGGAGGTCGAGAGAGAGGAGCCGTGGTGGCGCTGGGCGTGGCAGTGGTGGAAGAAGGTAGGTGGGGGGCGCAATGGGAGGTAGGAGCTGGAGGCCCG
The DNA here is from genome assembly GCF_002162155.2 of Triticum dicoccoides. NCBI lineage: Eukaryota > Viridiplantae > Streptophyta > Magnoliopsida > Poales > Poaceae > Triticum > Triticum dicoccoides. Next base: position 254,888,190 of record NC_041387.1, read on the forward strand.
GAGGTGCGAGGGAGAAGTAGGGGCGGCCAGCGATGCTGCACTTCTGGGCTACTGGGGGCGCTGGGCGGGGCGGCGGTGGAAGGACGTAGGTGGGGGAGTTGTTCGGGGGAGAGAGAAGGTCGTGGGATGGCTTGTGGTGCGAGGTAGAAGACAAGAGCGTGGGGTGGGTGTTGATCTGATGAAAGGATAAGGTGGGCTGCGTGTGTGTGCATGTGGTTCGGGTGGGTTTTTGCTGCGGTTGTTTTGTGTTAGCAGAATAAGACGTTTCGGTGCGCAGAATAAGGTCTTAAGGGGTGTTATTAGAATAGACCCACCCTATATATATCCGGATCGCTCCAACACAAAGTGCTTGCCAAAGAAAAAAGTGTAAAAAGGAAAGGTGATGATCACCATGACTCTTGTATAAGGGTAGAAGATAAAAGTAAGAGACAGGCCCTTCACAGAGGGAAGCAGAGGTTGTCATGCGCTTCTATGGTTGGATGCACAAAATCTTAATGCAAAAGAACATCACTTTACATTGCCGCTTGTGATAAAGACCTTCATTATGCAGTCTGTCACTTTTATTTCTTCCCTATCACAAGTTCGTATAAAGCTTATTTTCTTCGCACTAATAGATCCATAGGTAGGTATGGTGGACACTCATGGCAAAACTGGTTTAAGGGATGTTTGGAAGCACAAGTAGTATCTCTACTTGATGCAAAGAATTTGGCTAGCATGAGAGGGAAAGGCAAGCTCAACATGTGGGATGATCCAAGACAATATAACATTTAGGATATAGGAAAACAAACCCAATAAGTTGTCTTCCTTGTCCAACATCAACCTTTGAGCATGTCATATTTTAATGAGTGCTCACAATTACAAAAGATGTCCAAGATAGTATATTTATATGTGAAATCTCTCTTCCTTTAATATTCTTTCATGAATTGTTTAAGTGACCAATTCTGCGTTTGCTAACTTCCAATAAGTTTACTATCTATACCCACTATGTGTGAAGTCATTACTCCCCATGTTATAAGCATATGAAATATATATAAATTCAGATTTATGATATTCAATTCATCCAACAATTTACTCATAAGATATACGTGAAGCACGTGAGTAAATGACAAACTACTCCAGAAGATATAAGTGAAGAACACCGAGTAGTCCAATAATTAACTAGCCATGGGAGGATTATTTTTCACTCAAGATTTCAGATCCAATGATTTTATTTAAATAGCAAGTAAAATGAAAATACACTCCAAGCAAAACACATAACATGTGACGAATAAAAATATAGCTCCCGGTAAGGTATACTGATGGTTTTGAAAACAAAAAAGGGGATGCCTTCCGGGGCATCCCCAAGCATAGGCGCTTGAGTCTTCCTTGAATATTACCTTGGGGTGCCTTGGGAATCCCCAAGCTTAGATTCTTTCCACTCCTTATTCTCCTCATATCGATATCTCACTCAAAACTTGAAAACTTCAATCACACAAAACTTAACAGAACTTCGTGAGATGGGTTAGTATGATAAAGAGTAAATCGTTCAGTTTGGTACTTTCAAAGACAAGATTCATAATTTTTATCACACAATGCGTACTGTAAAATATCATTTCTAGAATTTATATTGAGCAATATAAGCCATAGAAACTAGAAAACATACAAACTATGCATTAAAAAGAATTTGCCAGAAATAGAATAGTCTATAATGATCTGAACAACAACCATACTTATCCTACTCCAAAATTTCTGAAATAAGTTGGTCGACGTGAGGAATTTGTCTATTAATCTTCTGCAAAAAGAATCAACTCAAAAGCACTCTTCTGTAAAAAATGACAACTAATCTCGTGAGCGCAAAGTTTCTATTTTTTACAGCAAGATCACATTAACTTTCACCCAAATCTTCCCAAAGGTCTTACTTGGCACTTTATTGAAACAAAAGCTATAAAACATTATTACTACAGTAGCTTAATCATGTGAACACACAAAAACAGTAAGGGTAAATATTGGGTTGTCTCCCAACAAGCGCTTTTCTTTAATGCGTTTTAGCTAGGCATGATGATTTCAATGATGCTCACATAAAAGATAAGAATTGAAACATAAAGGGAGCATCATGAAGAATATGACTAGAAAATTTAAATCTAACCCACTTCCTATGACTAGGGATTTTGGGAGCATACAACTTAAGGGAACAAGAATCAACTAACATAGGAAGGCAAAACAAGTATAACTTCGAAACTTTAAGCACATAGAGAGGAAACTTGATATTATTGCAACTCCTACAAGCATATATTCCTCCCTCATAATAATTTCCAGTAGAATCATGAATGAGTTTAACAATAAAACCATCACATAAATCATTCTTTTCATGATCTACAAGCATAGACATTTTACTACTCTCCACATAAGCAAAAATTCTTCTCATTCAGAATAGCGGGAGCAAACTCAACAAAATAACCATCATGTGAGGCATAATCCAATTGAAAATTAAAATCATGATGACAAGTTTCATGGTTAACATTATTCTTTATAGCATACATGTCATCACATTATCATCATAGATAGCAACTTTGTTTTCATAATCAATTGGAACCTCTTCCAAAATAGTGGAATCATTACTAACTTAAGTTGACACTCTTCCAAATCCACTTTCATAAATATCAAACTAAGATTCAACACCGTCCATAATAGTGGGATCACTAATTCCTAATGTTGACACTCTTCCAAACCCACTTTAGAGGATAGTATTATTCATACTCCAAAAGACATATGTAAAGATCATGGAGCATTCTACAATTAATATAGACTAACCAATATCCAAGCTCAAAATATATAAGTGAAGCACACGAAGCATTCTGTAAAACCATACTCAAAAGATATAAGTGAAGAACATGAAGCATTCTATAAATAAATGAAGAGCTATATCATACTAGCATGGTTGCTAAAGAAAAAGAAAAACACAAGGGACACAAATCATGTGAACAAAACAAAAACCGACGTATACTAGCTATATCATACTAGCATGGTTGCTAAAGAAAAAGAAAAACACAAGGGACACAAAGCATGTGAACAAAACAAAAACCGAGGTATACCAATAATTGTTGAAGAAGAAAGATGGGATGCCAACCAGGGCATCCCCAAGCTTAGATGCTTGATTATCCTTGAAGTATTTACTTGGGGTGCCTTGGGCATCCCCAAGCTTGAACTCTTAACTCTCTTTATTCTTCTCACATCGGTAACTCCTAGTTCTTCGAATACTTCATCTACACAAAACTTAACAAAAACTTTGTGAGATCCGTTAGTATAATAAAGCAAATCACTACCTTTAGGTACTATTGCAAACTCATTTCAATTTAATATTAACACTTTATCTACTGTATTCCAACTTCACGATGGTTCATAACCCCCGATACTACCCATGGATTCATCAAAATAAGCGAACAACACATAGAAAAAAGAATCTGTCAAAAACAGGACAGTCTGTAGTAATCTGGAAATTTAGTAAACTTCTGTAACTCCAAAAATTCTAAATAAAATACGAAAATTTAAAAAATTAGTACTTAAGTAGTGTGTAAAACGTTTCAGACCCATTTTACTTTCCAGTAAAAAATGTAAATTCACGCGCTACAGCCAGAGTTTCTGTTTTTGTACTGCACATAGTAAACAAGGAATCTAATCATCCTAAAACCAATGTTTGGCACATTATTTTTATAATAGAAAGGATATATACAAGGTTACAATTATTTACAGAGAAACTTCCATGAAAAATTCTACATTGTTTCCATGAGCATGAACACAAGGGCTCAAGGTCGACCCTCACTTCTACAGTGCACAACTTTCCAATCACTTCTCTTGTTGAAAAACTTTTTAGGCATATGAGGCAAGTGCATCTTTTTGTATTTTCATTTTTTTGATTTTTTGTATGTTTCACCCACAACTAAGAAAATCAAAAAGGAAAAAAATTACTTAGTGAAGAAAGCAAACAAGCACACACGAGAATATCAACCCCACACTATTGCTCCCCGGCAATGGCGCCAGAAGAGAGCTTGATAATCCCCAAGTGCAGGGAATCATCATAGCAATTTCCAATGGTGGAAGTGATAAGCATGAAGTGTCAAACCCACAAGGATCTAAAGGCAATATCAACATTCTCTCAAGTCCTATCTACCACTGATACGACTCTACGTACACCGAATGTTTGCTTCCAACTAGAAACGAGAAATAAAACTACGTTGTGGGTATGAAGAGGATAACTTTATATGATATCGAAGAGCTAAAATATAAAAGTAGGTGCTGTTATCATAAACTTAGAATATATTACTAAATATGATAAATAGCGAGTGTGGAATAATGATGGGTCAGTGTGCGGAATTATCCTAGGCAATTGTTAACAAGACCGGTAATCACTATTGCAATTTCATATGAAGGAGAGGCATAAGCTAACATACGTTTTCTTCTTGGATCATATGCATTTATGATTGGAACTCTAGCAAGCGTCCGCAACTATTAAAGATCATTAAGGTAAAACTCAACCGTAGCATTAACATATCAAGCTCCCTTTATTCCCATACGCCGTGATCCACTTATCCGTGGTTATGCTTCTGTCACTCAAGCAACACAGCCAATAAGTAAACCATTGATATATTGCAACATCCTACATCGGGAATCCCTCACGCTTGCACGACATGGAGGGCACAATACGACAGCACCAAAATAAATCATACAACTCATTCCAATCTAGATCATCAATCAACCCAAAGACAAAGGATATCTACTCAAAACATCATAAGATGGCAACACATCATTGGATCATAATTTGTGGCATAAAGCACTATGTTCAAGTAGGGGTTACAGCGGGGTGCAGGAGAGTGGACTTCGTAAAAGAGATGAGGATGGTGATGATGACGGTGATGTTGATGAAGACGATCATCGCGGCGATAATTCCCCTCCCGATGGCACTCTGGCACCACCGAGAGAGAGAGAGGAGAAGAAGTTCTCCCCCTTCTGCTTCCTCCTCCATGGCCTCCCCCTGGATGGGGAGAGGTTCCCCCTCTGGTCCTTGGCCTTCATGGTGATGATAACGCCTCCGAGATCCTTCCCCATGGCCTCCGGTGATGATGGCCCCCTCCGACAGGGTGCCAGAGAGGGCCTCGATTGATTTCTCGTGGCTACAGAGGCTTGCAGCGGCGGAACTTCCGATCTAGGTTATTTTCTGAAGGTTTGGGTATTTATAGAAGAGGTTGGCGTCGAGGACAAGTCAAGGGGCCCCACAGGGAGTCCACCAGGCATATTGGCGCGCCCCCCAGCCTTGTGGAGCCCACGGGACTCCCCTCCGATAGATTTTTGTTCCAGTATTTTTTATATTTTCCCAAAAAAATCTCCATTGATATTCAACGCATTCCTAGAACTTTTATTTCTGCACAAAAACAACACCATGGTAGTTCTGCTGAAAACAGCGTCAGTCCAGGGTAGGTCTAATCAAATCATACCAAAATCATATAAAACTATTGCAAACATGGCATGAATACTTCATAAATTATAGATACGTTGGAGATTGGAGACGTATGAGTAGGTAAATGATAAAAAAGATAATTATTGATGTGGAATGCTACCTAGCAATATAATCCTTAATAAGCACAAACTTCTCCGATATAGTGTAGTTGGGAGAATTCAAAAAAGATAATAGGATTATCATGCATGGGTGCAATAGCAACAATTTCATTCTTAACATAAGGAACTATAGCAAGTTCATCTCCATAAGAATAATTCATATTGGCATCTTGGCCACAAGCATAGCAATTATCAAGTTCATCAAAAAGGGATATTTCAAATGAATTAATGGGATCATAGCAATTATCATGGCATTCATCCATCGATAAGAACGAAGGGATTATACAATGTATGAGTTGGAGGGTTACTCTCATTACTATAATGTATCTAATCCGCTCTTCCTCCTTTTGTTCTTCGCTCTCCTCATCATCTTTTTCATCAATTGAGCTCACAGTTTTGGCAATTTCTTCTTCCTTAGATTCCTACAAAATATTAGTCTCTTCTTGGACAGCGGAGACTTTGTCAATAAATGCATCACTATCAGCATTGTATTCGTAATTCTCATAGCAATATTTAAGTATAGCAAAAATTTCAGTCCTATAAATATCATCATCAAAAGCTTCATATTTTTCAAACAAAGATTCAATTTCATAAGCACCCTTAAAAGCAACAAATTCTTCTATTCATTCCACATTATAGTAATCATATATACCATTAGTATAAGAAGAAAAGGTTTCATTATCACTAAATATACATGAAAAGGGAAGGTGTGGAGCCTTCGTCCTAGAGCAACAAGTATAATCATATCTCAAGCATAGTTGCCGAGCATACCAATGCAACATATGAATTTGATCCCATAATAGTTTCCCTTTTTGAGTCAAGCAATAATCCCTAAAGTATTCACGTTGATCCAACGTGTCTCCCATTATATAATTGAATGGGGTTTTCTGAGGATTATTAAAGTAGTGCATAATATCTTTCACATAATGAGCATCGAGGGTTTTAGGAGGTTCCCCATCTCCATGAGCAGCAAGTACACCTATTTTTTTGGTATTTCATGTTCCATATCCATTACTAAAGATAGAGAACAACTAAGAACAGAAAATAAAAACTACTTAGTGATAAAGCAAACAAGCACACATGAGAATATTCACCCCATGCTATTGCTCCCCGGTAACAGCGCCAGAAAAATGTCTTGATAACCCACAAGTATAGAGGATCAGTTGTAGCCTCTTTCGATAAGTAAGAGTGTCAAACCCAACGAGGAGCTAAAGGTGGAACAAATATTCCCTCAAGTTCTATCGACCATCGATACAACTCTACGCACGCTTAATGTTCGCTTTACCTAGAACAAGTATGAAACTAGAAGTACTTTGTAGGTGTTGCTGGATAGGTTTGCAAGATAATAAAGAGCGCATAAATAAAAACTAGGGGCTGTTTAGATAAAGACACAACTAAATTAGTTTTAGTAGAGAGCTTTTTGTCACAAGAAAGTTATTTGTCCCTAGGCAATCGATAACTAGACCGGTAATCATCTTTATATGAGGGAGAGGCATAAGCTAACATACTTTCTCTTCTTGGATCATATGTACTTATGATTGGAACTCTAGCATAGCATCCCCAAGCTTAGGCCTTTGCATATCATAAGCATAATCACTCTCATCATTAATAGTATGGATAGCACCAATAGTATATCAATTATTATCTTCACAATTTTCTAAGTTGATGCCAAAAATATTCTCAAGATTATAACGAGTATCATTACTTTCCCAATCATAATCATCATAATGAGTAATAGGCATAACAGTAATAGGAGCAACACCATTTGGGAGGGATACCTTTTACCTTTGCTTCTCCGTCTTTTCTTTTTTTTTCACATCATGTGTGGGTTTAATCCTCTTTCTGGAGCTCCTTATTAATGAGATTGGTTGAATAGAAAGCTCCTCCTCGTTACCCGATTCATCATAAGAAAAATAGGAGGATATTGGGAAACCTCTTCCCTTTCATTAGTATTCTCTTCATCTTCTATTCGTATTCTTATCTTTATATAATTGGCAATATAAGGATTTTCAATGCAATTCACTTCACAATACATATAAATTTCCTCTAGATCGAAATCAAGAACTTTATCAAGGACAAATTATGGAATATCCTTAGTTATACGTTTCATTTCTTCATAACCCAAAAGCAAACTAAGTTCATGATGATGTGCAAGGGAAATCAAGTCATCACAACTTTTGGACACGATTTGATCATGAAACAATTTGCGTTGTAGATTTAAATGATCACGTTCATTGCAAAGTTCACAAGGATGGCAAAGAAATTTTAATTTTCAGCACAAGCATCTAGCCTCTCTTGCAACCATTTAGTTTCTAAATACTTATGCCTCTTGCAAAATCTATCTTCCCTATTTGGTGTGTACTTGCAAACTCTATGCACTCAACAAAAATTGACATGCTTATAAGAAACATTTTTATCATGACTCGTGCAATCATCTTTAGTATTATGGATATTCAAAGAGTTCATACTGACAACATTGCAATCATGCTTATCATTAAAAGATTTAGTGCCAAACATTTTATAGACTTCTTCTTCTAACACTTGAGAACAATTTTCCATTCCATCATTTTCATGAAAGACATAAAAAACATGAAGCATATGAGTCAACCTCAATTCCATTTTTTGTAGTTTTCTTTTATAGACTAAACTAGTGATAAAAGAAGAAACTAAAAGATTCGATTACAAGATCTAAAGATATACCTTCAAGCACTAACCTCCCCGGCGACGGCGCCAGAAAAGAGCTTGATGTCTACTACGCAACCTTCTTCTTGTAGACTCGTGTTGGGCCTCCAAACACAGAGTTTTGTAGGACAATAGCAAATTTCCCTTAAGTGGATGACCTAAGGTTTATCAATCCGTGGGAGGCGTAGGATGAAGATGGTCTCTCTGAAACAACCCTGCAACCAAATAACAAAGAGTTTCTTGTGTCCCCAACACACCCAATACAATGGTAAATTGTATAAGTGCACTAGTTCGGTGAAGAGATGGTGATACAACTGCAATATGGATGGAAGATATAGGTTTTTGTAACCTGAAATTATAAAAACAGTAGGGTAGCAAGTAACAAAAGTGAGCGAAAACGGTATTGCAATGCTTCGAAACAAGGCCTAGGGTTCATACTTTCACTAGTGCATGTTCTCTCAATAATGATAACATAATTGGATCATATAACAATCCATCAACGTGTAACAAAGAGTCACCCCAAAGTCACTAATAGAGGAGAACAAACGAAGAGATTAATATAGGGTACTAAACCACCTCAAAGCTATTCATTCTGATCAATCCATTGGGCTATTCCTATTAGTGTCACAAACAGCCCTAGAGTTCGTAGTAAAATAACACCTTAAAACACACATCAACAAAAAGCCTAATGTCACCTAGATACTCCAATGTCACCTCAAGTATCTGTGGGTTTGATTATACGATATGCATCACGCAAACTCATATTCATCTATTCAAACCAACATAAAGAACTTCAAAGAGTGCCCCAAAGTTTCTACCGGAGAGTCAAGATGAAAACGTGTGCCAACCCCTATGCATAAGTTCACAAGGTCACAGAACCTGCAACTTGATCACTAAAACATACATCAAGTGGATCACGTGAATATCCCATTATCACCACAGATAAGCACATGCAAGACATACATCAAGTGTTCTCAAATCCTTAAAGACTCAATCCGATAAGATAACTTCAAAGGGAAAACTCATTCCATTACAAGAACGTAGAGGGGAAGACACGTCATAAGATCCAACTATAATAGCAAAGCTCGCGGTACATCAAGATCGTGCCATATCAAGAACACGAGAGAGAGAGAGAGGGAGAGAGAGATCAAACACATAGCTACTAGTACATACCCTCGGCCCCGAAGGTGAACTACTCCCTCCTCGTCATGGAGAGCGTCGGGATGATGAAGATGGCCACCGGTGATGGATCCCCCCTCTGACTGGGTGCCGGAAGAGGGCCCCAATTGGTTTTTGGTAGCTACAGAGGCTTGGGACGGTGGAACTCCCGATCTAGGTTCTGTTCTGGAAGTTTGGGCATATATAAGAGGTGTTGGCATCGGGAACAAGTCAGGGGGGATCCGTGAGGTAGCCACAAGGTAGGGGGCGCGCCTAGTGGGGTAGGGCGTGCCCTCCACCCTCGTGGTGGCTTCAGGACTTTTCTGGTCCATCTTCGATGCTCCGTGGGCTTCTTCTGGTCCAAAAATAATCTCCATACATTTTCAGGTAAATTGGACTCCGTTTGATATTCCTTTTCTGCGATACTCAAAAACAAGGAAAAAATAGAAACTGGCACTGGGCTCTAGGCTAATAGGTTAGTCCCAAAATTCATTTAAAATAGCATATAAATGCATATAAAACATCCAAGATGGATAATATACTAGCATGGAACAATAAAAAATTGTAGATACGTTGGAGACGTATCAGACGCCATGGAGGAGGGGCTGAGGTTTCGCGGCTGGGGACAAAGGAAGCTTCTGGGGTGAAGGTGATTTGCGCCCACAAGGTATGAATGGGGAGTTGGGATGGGGAACCATGTCTTATGGACGCATTTGTCTGAAATGTGGGGGGAGTTGCGGTTCGACCCCTGCCTTTAGGCTTCTAGGCTTGGGTCTGTGTACTAAGGTCATGGATAGTAGAGTAACTTTGCTTCTCCCAAATAGTGGGCGCGAGCGATTTCGATTGAGGAGGGCGTGTTTTGAAATAGTGGACGCGAGTGATTTCGAGCAAGGAGAATGTGTTTTGAAATAGTGGGCGCGAGCGATTTCGGGCGAGGAGGGCGTGTTTTGAAATAGTGGGTGCGACCGATTTCGGGCGAGGATGGCATGTTTTGAAATAGTCGGCGCGAGAGATTTCGGGCGACGAAAGGGTATTTTGCCACCCATGGTTTATGAACTATTTGACACATGTCATTTTGGCCGAGGAGAAGGCGTGCTTGGACGAAGTTAAGAACCTACCCTCGATGTACAACGGGCCAATTGATGCGTGTCCCACATAGGCCGATAATTTCGCGTCTCCTAGTTATTTGCTCAGGCAAATTCCACTGAGCAGAGGGTGTTTAGCGGCTCGTTCAAATTTTGGGAGAACGAGCATCCACATCTACCTTACAAAGTCGGTTCCAATCATATTTTGAAGTATTAGCTTGTAATTTTTTTTTAGATGGAGAGATGATGCTCGGGACTAATATGTTTTTACATGCTCGTTGCTAACGATTTACTATATGACAAATAGTTGACCCACTCAAAAACTGGAATCAAACCCAAAATGAAATATCTCGATTCAATGAAGTACCTAATTCAGCAGGTCAAAATAGTGAACTAAATCCAAAAATGAACACCTCAATCGAGTAACATGTTGTACATTATTATAGTACTCCATGAACATGTTGAAAGTCAAATTAATTAACTTGTTTGATACACATATCTCCATTCATGTGTGGATTGCACACAACATGTTCTCCAATTTAAATATTCGAATGCAAGTTTATATCGAAACATGGTTTATATCAGTCTTTGATGCATAAAATACTACCTCCCTCTCTCCCGGACGCCTGCTCTCTCTCTCTCTCTCTCTCTCTCTTGCTCTCTCTTACTGAAAATCTTCAATTCTATCGCACGCATCCAAACACAAACTGTCGTGGAATTATCACGTCAGATGTCCTTGTGAAAGGACTTAGTCGTGGAGCCATCGCAACGGGTTAGCTTGAAGGGGTTAAACCGGACAAGGCACACGGGAGTTATACTAGTTCGGCCCCTTTGATGAAGGTAAAAGCCTACGTCTAGTTTGTGATGGGATTGATTGGGTTTCGATGACCAGGGAGCGGAATATGCTTGCCTGAGTCTCGAGTTGTTGTCTGTTGTCCTCAAACCGCCGCTGGGTCATCCCTTTATATACACAAATTGACGCCCGGCCGGTTTACAGAGCCCCGAGGCCGACTCATAAAAAGTGTCTGGCTCGGTCTCTCCTTTCCTAACTTATACTACAAGTTTACATAATCATGGTGGTTTACCACTATGGGCCCTAATCTGCCTTTGGGCTTTGGGCTTCTATGCTTCTTTTACTAAAGCGCCATCTTCTGGATCTTCATGGGCTTTAACATAATCAAGGGTGAACCGGACCCTCCTGGCCGGTTTATACTCAGTAGCTATATCCTCCACATTAGGCCCCAGATTGATTTGAATTTGTTCATGTCAATCTTCAATACTTCAAATATCCCTTGCAGGCATCTTCTTGTACTTTCGTAAACCGCCATATTGTCTTCTCCTGAAACTTTGTAAACCACCGTGACGTCATCCTCTGAACGCAGCAACAGTCCATCATGACATCATCTCTGTAAAAAATAATTAAAAAAGATTCCCTTCACTTAATGGTTATCTCGAAAATCGAGGCGATAGGCGCACTTATCCTGCCGTTTCAGGCTCCTTGATTCCCGCGCCTGCCGTTTTACTCTCTCCTCTATAAATAAGGTCCGAGGGCCCTTCTCTCTTTTCCCCTTTTGCCTTCTTCTTCCTCGCGACGCCCAAGCTCTGGAGCTCCGCCACCGTCCGCGACCTTCGAGATCTGAATCAACAAAGGCCGTTGGATCAACCTGAAACAGACCAGACTTTCATCATCCTTCTTCCGCAGTAGATCTGCAGTGGTAAACTTCCTTTCTCCTTCGTCTTTAGATCTGTTTCTAGGGTTCCCGAGTTCTTCCGCACGGTTCTTCATCCTTCTTTGTTCTTCCACGTGCCGCGACAATTTTTGACCCAGTAATAGTGTAGATCTCATGCGGGAGGTACCCTTCGTGCATTTTTAATGCTAGCAGATCGTTCTTTTACCTCTGTAGAGTACATGGCCTTCCCTGCCCTATTTAGCTCCTTTAGAACTCAGATAAAAACTGCTTTATAGATGTTGGTAGATCCAAATAAACTTGACCATTGTGTGAAACCTGTTTCTGTCAATACTTAGCAGAAATTTTGAATTCTGGCCATTCTGCCTACACGCGGTTTAACTCCTTAATAGTCAATCCGCCATGTAGCATTAGCCCTCTCTTAAACCGCCAGCTGAACTTCCACAATATTCTTCTCCGGTTTAACACTGAATTAGATACCTTAAACCGGCACTTTTATTTTCAGTTTCTCTTTCCGAAATGTCGAAGCAATTTTCTGCTTGCAACTGGGTTCCATCCCGGATTAGAGAGACCCAGATCAATGGTTATGTCACCACTGGTGCCTTAGCCTCAAAAAGGGATCTCCACTGGCGAGTTCCGGAATCGGAATGTCCACCTGAACCTCAAGAAGGAGAGGTGATTGTTTTTATGCAACACTTAGGCCGGGGATTCAGTCCGCCCGGATCAAAAAATTTCCGGGATGTCCTCGCAAGCTTCCAACTCCATCCGCAAGATATCGGTCCGAACTCCGTATCAAATGTATGCAACTTTCAAGTATTCTGTGAAGTCTATCTTCAAGAAGAGCCAACCGTGGAGTTATTCCGGGATTTCTTTCATCTGAACCGCCGCACAGAATTCTCAGATGGCCCCAACACAGAGCTTGGTGGCGTGTCAATTCAAAAAAGGAAAGAAGTTGATTTCCCTCATGCCAAACATCATAGCCATCCTAAAGATTGGAACCAGACCTGGTTTTACTGCCGGAACACTACTCCTGTTGGAGCAAATCCCTTGCCGGGCTAGCGCCCTCATCGGCTTAGCAATGGCCACCCACTGCCTCCGCGTTTAACCACAGCAGAACGGAAGAATTTTGCTCCTGAACTCGCCAAGCTCCGGGCTCTGATGGCCAACGGTTTAACTGGCATTGATCTTGTCCGCTGCTGGGTTTCTTGGGGCATTCTGCCTTTGAGCCGCCACCCCGGATTGATGCATGAGTATACCGGCAATGTAAAAGACCCTCAACGATATCATGAAGTAGTAGTGACCGACCTTGAAATCACCGAATGTGTAAAGAAGATGCTTGATGAACCGGTCTCTGCATGTAGCCAAACCGGTTTGGCTCCGTTTTACGTCTCCAATAAACCGCCGTGGGTAAGTTCAAGTACATACTTCACTGATTTACTTCCGTATTGACTGTATACTAACCTTTCTCTGCCTTAATCTCAGGCCAACAGCTCTTTCTGGAAATGGACTAAACCGGCCCGTGCTCCTCGTGTAAAAACCAAAGCCACCAAGAAGCCTGGAAAGAAGAAAACTGCCGAATCTTCTGATCCGCCGGAGGAGGAAGAATCAGATGCTGAGGTAGAACTTGACTCACTTGGCTCCTTTTTCGTATATCTTATTGACAATGACCCTCTTCAGGATGACGCTGAGGCCAGCCATGCAAATCATGTTGAGGTAATTCTTCTTTCTTCCGACTCAGATCCTGTGCCGGTTCAAAGAATTCGCCGTACAGTCCGGAAAGTAAAACAATCTCACCCCCTTGCTCATTTGGATCCAAAATTTTCTTTGAAGAAACGGCAAGCGGAAGAACGTTGCACAAGCCTGCATAGTGGTCAACAAATCACTTCGTCTGGTTTAGCTGATACACCCTCCCGGAAACGCCGTCCAGAGGTGATTTGTTCTCCTGAAAAACAATATCCTTTAAAAGGTTTCTTCTGATGCCCTCTCAATCCGTCTGACCCGAATTACCAGGCTTCTTCCAGCTCATCTGGCGGTTCGTCAACCACCTAATTGCATCCTCTCAAAGTTGTCGCTGGGTAAGTGTTACCTAATTTATAACTTTATTTGTTGGTTTACCACTCTAACCTTTGATGTTGTAGCGCCAAAGCTCGATTAAGCAAGAAGGCCAAGACCAGCGACCCTACTGTTGAAGTTGATCCAGAAAAGACGCCCGAGCATCAGGACGAACACCCAGAAGTTGCCATGGACAGCTCGGCTGGGCCGAATCAAGATGGTAATGCTAATCCGCCAGAAGTTGAACCGACTGCAGAAGCTGACACTTCACATCCTCATGCTCCGCCAAGCCCAGCAATGGAACAACGGGACTCAAGTGCTGATCCGCCAAGTCCAATTATCAAACCGCCAAGCCCTTCCACGAAAGTACCAAGTCCAGTTCAGAATATTGATTCTTCCAGCCCGACCAAGGATGATGACGTTGTCGTTACAGGCACTGCATATAACGCCCCTGGTAATCCGATTGTTGTGTCAAAGCACGCTGCTAAGGATGAATTTGCTCCCATGAACAAGGGGAAAGGGAAGACTGATTTGTCTGCTTATACCGATCTCACTGCTCAAGATCTTCATTCCGGCTTTCTGAACCGGCAGAACACAAGCCATGACTTTGAAGCCGGTTTAGTAAATCTGATGAAGGAGCGCTATGAGGTAAACATTATTGCTTCTTGTTATGTACATTCAGTGCATTGTAGCCCCCAAGGGCCGGTTTGTCTTGAAAAAGTCAAACCGGGACTTCATATACTTCATGCGGTAACTTGTGAAATTTTCTTTATGTCTGATCACACACACATTAGCCCCCAAGTGCCAGGATTAAAACTTGTATTAATCCTTGGGACTTCAAATACCCACATAAAAAATGATCCGCATTAGCCCCCAAGTGCCGAGTGTATAACTGGTTATATGCTTGGGACTTTGAAAAGATATTAACATGCTCTCTTACTGTTGCAGAGTGAAATAAATCAACAAATCTCGCAAATTGCTGATCTTCGAGCAAATCTTGAAACCCAACAAACAGAATCCACCAAGGCCAAGGAGGAGCTAAAAACCGCCTTGACCACCATGGAGCAGCTTAAAGAATGGTTTAAGTCTGAACGGGCCAACTGGGACACCGAGAAGGCTGGACTGGTGAAGCGGGCGGAGACTGCTGAAGTGGCTCTTGAAGCGGTGGCAGAAGAATTGTCTGGACTGCAGCGCCAAATCAATGCCATGACCTCTGCCATATTTGGTAAGTAGTGGTTGCCGAAAGTTGTATCCCTTTGAAATTTCATCGGTTTAACATGTATTTCCTGAACCGATATAGGGAGTCGCATCGCTCACCTAGGTTCTGACATGCGGAAGAAGCTTAAAGCGGCATATACACTGATTGAACAACTGTATATCGGCGCTCAACGGGTTATATGCGCAACTTCATATGATAATGCAGCACCAACACTTATCAAAGATACGCTGGATCGTCTCTCAATGACGCTAGCGCAAATAGAAGAGCTGAAGCGATCCGCTGCTTGGGCAGGCGCTTTGCTGGCGCTGACTCGAGCCAAGGCATGGATAGCTGATCTTGATCCGGCTGATATATCCAAAGGCTTCCCCAGTGCACAAGAAAATGGCGAAGAATTAGACAATGACGCCCTCAAACGGATAACAAGGGAGATGCGTCCGTTGGCGAGTCAACTAGCAGAAGAGGCAAACCTGCGGTGCACCGATCTTTCTATGATGCAAACAACAAACGGGTTGAAGCTGTGATTCCTGAAGTGCAGAACCTCATTCCACCAATCCGTAAGCACACTTACGCCCCTGACGTTGATCTGGCTGAGCTTATAAGTGAAGAGGCTGTCTTTCAGGCCTTGACCCGGATTGATTGTACCGCCAATGACTTCCATTCATTGGATGAGGAGGAGGCTGAACCGACGCCAGATGACCCATCTACCTCACGTCAACCCGGTGATGAAGCTTAATCCATCTAGGCGGTTGATATATCAGGAACGATCCATGAATAATTCCATATTTTGGGCCTTGGAGTGCCGTGTAATAGGATAGCAAAAAACGTATGTTCTGCTACCATCGTGCAAGAGATATTTTGCATGGATCCGCCATATCAATGTCAATTTTGTTCCAAGTCATAATATGCAATTCCTTTATTCATAAAAAGACAAAGGGCCCTGGCGGTTTACCGCCGGACGGGTCATAATGCCCAAAATAGGCCGGATTGATAATCAAATCATAAAAATATGAAATTATACATACCGGTAATATAATTTCCCTGGTTAGTTGGCTGGCCAACTTAAATTGCGATAAGGGTGAAAAAACCCAAATCTGAATTATTTGTATCTCCATCATTTTCTGATGTCGTAGATTAAGTCATACCGGGTGATGATTCACGCTAGATGATCCGGGCTGTTGACAGGAAGTCAATGCCAAGCCGGGTTAAGAAACTCCGGTTTAAAATGAAGGTCTGTCAACGTGTAGTTGCAAACCAAGCCGGTTTAAGGAATACCGGGCGAAGAAGATGACTAAACAAGCCAAGAAAAATCGGTTTAACATAAAATGCAACCAAAACTCAAATGAAAACCGTGTAGTCGAGGCTTTTTGGGGGCTGCCAGGCCCAAATGCGAGGCTTTTTGTGGGCTGCCAGGCCACTGAGTTGAACCATTTAACAAAGCCTTTTAAGATGGACCTCCAACTAACCAATCACCGTTTTAACTTTGACAAGTGCAGGGTCTCAAGGAGAGTAACTGTCAAACATTCGGAGGGCCGTGCCAGGATGACCTGGATAGGAGTGTCTTACTTGATGAAGGCAGGTTAACCCAGGGTTTTAGGTAAAGGTACCAGGCTTCCAAGCCATGGGTCGATACCCAGCTACAAGGGTCCATTCAAACTTCTTGGTATTGGACCAAGGAGCCCCCAAGTAATGTGATGAGCTGTGCTCATTAGGTGCCTATGTTTGAGTTGTGCGTAGCATCAAAACTCTCTTTGGCCCTTTGGGTGTGAAGCTTCCAAGCTTGGTGGTGTGATAGCCGGGTAGTACTTCTGCTTTGTCAGCTGAAGCCCCCATGTAGCTCAAAGAATATTTGAGAAAAAACAGCAGAGGCCCCGCTTTAAAGCAAGGATGCTGATTTATTTATTGATGATAATATATACATTGTCAAAATATGTACATAAAAAAGAGCCTGTGGCTCAAGTGTACTAAGGCCAGAGGAGAGCTATGTTCCAGGGCCGCCGGGTCTCCTCCTCAGATTTGCGTGAGTCATCTCGAACGTCAATGAGGTAGTATGATTCGTTGTGCAGATTCTTGCTGACCAAAAAGGGTCCTTCCCAAGGCGGGGATAATTTGTGTATGCCGGTCTGATCCTGGATAAGCCGGAGCACCAAGTTACCTTCTTGAAAGGCTCTTGTCCTAACCCGGCGGCTGTGATAACGCCGCAGGTCTTGTTGATAAACCGTCGAGCGTGCCAAAGCCATATCCCGCTTCTCATCTAGCCAATCCAGTGCCTCTTGGCGGGCTTGCTCGTTGTCTGCTTCAACGTAATTAGCAACCCGGGGCGAATCATGACATATATCACTTGGAGAACCGCCTCTGCCCCGTAGACCATAAAGAAAGGCGTGTATCCTGTTGATCGATTGGGGGTGGTGTTGATGCTCCACAACACAGAAGGTAATTCTTCCACCCAACAACCCGGCGTCCGCTTCAAGGGAATCATGAGCCGGGGTTTAAGACCCTTTAAGATTTCTTGATTAGCTCGCTCTGCTTAACCGTTGGATTGAGGGTGCGCCACAGATTCTAGGTCAAGCCGGATGTGCTCTCTCTGACAGAAATCCTCCATCTCACCTTTGGAGAGGTTAGTACCATTATCCGTGATAATGCTGTGTGGGTAGCCAAAACGGAAAATAATGTTTTTGAGAAATTGAACCGCCGTAGCTGCATCACAGTTGCTAACAGGCTCCGCTTCAACCCACTTGGTGAATTTATCAACTGCCACCAACAGGTGGATCTTCTTGTCCCGGGAACGTTTAAAGGGTCCCACCATATCAAGCCCCCAAGTAGCAAAAGGCCAAGTGATGGGAATCATCCGTAGCTCCTGAGCCGGAACATGAGCTCTGCATGAAATTTTTTGACAAGCATCACATCGCTTTACCAGATCCTCCGCATCAGCATGAGCTGTCAACCACTAAAACCCGTGATGAAAAGCTTTTGCAACCAAGGACTTTGAACCGGCATGATGACCACAATCCCCTTCATGAATTTCCAGGAGGATCGCTTGGTGTAAGTGCATCTAGTGCCCCTTAGTGATTTTGGTGTACTAAAGACTTATAGGTTAAGGGACTAATGCGTTTGTGAGTGTACACAGGTCTATAAGTCTATGAGGAGTTTGATATTTACAGAGAAAGTCGACCCCTAAAAATGAAGTTCTTCAACTGAAGGCTTTGATATTTTGAAGACTTTCTGAAGACTTTGAAAGTAAAGAAATTGGTGTGACCTTGAAGACTTGGTATTCATTTGTGGAACATGAAGCGTGAAGAATTTTGTTTTCGTAGTTTCATTTTCTCTTTCTTGAGTCATAGGAAACACCATACTGTTAAAGGGGGTCGAGGAAATACTAAGGAAAAATTTCCATGTGATGCTCAACTCAAAATCCTGCACCTACCAATCCCTTCGAGTGAAGCCTTTGGAAATCTCATACAGTTCAGTCACTTTCTTCAGTGACAGAGATGAAGTTCTTCTGGTCGCTGATGAATTTGTTCTGACTGAGGAGTTAGGAATTCGCCAGTGCGAATTATCTACACAGTGAGGAACATGATAGCCCTAAGGAATTTGAGAGTCAAATTTCCGACCGTTGCTGTGCTGCGCGCCAGCTGTCCCAAAATATCTTATCCACCTAACGGTCATATCATTGAGGGGCATTTATGTCTTATCATGTCGGGCTGCTCCCTAGGCTATAAAAGCCGCCCCTACAACCACTAGCTGGTTGGCTGCTCCGAGAGAACTTGACACTTGTCATTTGGGAGCAACCCATCCTCCGAGGACTTTGAGCGAAAATCATCGAGTGAGGAAAACCCAAAACCAAACCCCTACAAACCCAAAGTGATTGAGCATCACTGAAGAAATTGATCCTGCGTGGATCCGAGGCTTGTTACCTTTGAAGACTGTGCTTCTTCCAGACGGTTAGGCGTCATGGTGTAGAGCATCCAAGAGGAATTGTGGATCGCTGAGTGACCAAGTCTGTGAAGGTTTGGAAGTCGCCTGAAGACTTACCACGAGTGATTGGACGAGGTCTGCGTGACCTTAGTTCAAGGAGAATACGGTGAGGACTGGGTGTCCTGAGCTGCGTGCTCAGCGACTGGGTGTCCGGGACTGTGTGTCCTCGAGATTAAATACTCAGCCGCTCCAACCAGACGTACAACTGAGATAGCAGTTGGAACTGGTCTACCAAATCATTGTCTTCACCAACCTACTGGTTCTATTTCCTCAATCCTTTCATTTACTCATTACTGTGTTGAGTGTTTTTTCATATCTGTGTTTGAAGACTTTGACTGAAGACTTTCTCAATTTCCTCAGTTCAATTTCTTCAGTCTGTTTGTCTTCATCTTGTGTTATCCTGTGATTACGCTTTCTGTACTCTGTGCTAGTCTTCATTTCATCAAGATGACCATGCTTGTATTCTGTTATGGTTACTTCTGAGTACTTATTCCGCTGCTAATAGTTCTTCGCTAAGGAATTCCCTCACCGGAAAATTCCTCAGTGAAGAATTCATAAAAATCGCCTATTCACCCCCCCTCTAGTCGACATAACGCACTTTCAATTGGTATCAGAGCAAGTTACTCCCTTGTTCTGTGTGATTTTGGTTTAACCGCCTGGAGTTTTAGTTATGTCGACCGCAGGTATGAAGAAAGTGACATGCCCTATCTTTCACGGTCATGATTATCCCAAGTGGAAGGCCATGATGAGGAAGCGCCTCATGGCAAGGGACAGCGAGCTGTGGACCGTCACTGAGATTGGTCTTATTGATCTATGCAAGTCGGCGAACGCAGATGATATTCGCAAATACACTCGACTTGACTTCATGGCGAAGGATATCATCTGTTCCTGCCTATCCAGAGATCAATTCAGGCATATTATGCATCTTTGCAATGCAAAGCTTATCTGGGACCGAATCTCCGATGTCTATGAAGGTCATCGAACCCGTCATGATCCTTGGTTTGAGGACTTCAAGGAATCTCTCAAAACGATGACTTTCGAACCAGAATCATCATCTTCTGCATCATGTCTCATGGCAAAGGGTGTCGAGGTAACCGAATGTTCCTCATCTAAATTTAGTGACTGTGAATCTGATGATGATATTGAACCTAGCTATACCAAACTTGTTTGCATTGCCACCAAACAACAACATGCCTTGGAAAAGGTTCAAAACATGCTAGACAAAAGTGATGATATGTTGGGTGAAGAAATGGATCGCACTAAAGCCCTGACTGAAAATCTTCAGAGACTTCAGTCTAGGTTTAATAACCTTCAAAGTCATCATAACACTCTCTTATCTGATCATGAGAAACTTTCTTATGAATTTCTTCAAAGAAAGCAAGATCTTGAGAAGCTAAGAGTGAGTTATGAAGATCTTCAAAAGGAGCGCGATTCATTACTTGCTCAACAAATCAGCACCTCTTAGGAAGAATTTGTTCCTCCATGCTTAAAGTGCATTGAACGTGAATCTGCTAATTCTTCACTTGAATGTTCAAATGCTTCAACTGTTACAAATTCTTCACCTGCCTCTGCTATCACTAATTCCTCATCTGAGGACATTGCTAGTATCACTGACGATGCAGGGCTGAAGGACTTGTACATGACAGGCATGTACAAAAGCCTCAAAGGGCATCAGATTCTTTGTGATGTGCTCAAAAAGCAGATCCTCAACAGAAACCCTAGGAAAGAGGGTATTGCCTTTGAGAGGAAACTCAATGCTGATGGAACATATTGGAAGCCTGAGCAGTACCCCAAAACCTCATGGTTTGCTGCAAAGGGACCTCCAGTTGATCCATCCAAGTTATCTGGGTTTACATGTGAATCTCCTCATTCTTCTGATGAGTCATTTGACTCCAACTATAAACTGTTCAAAAATTAGAATGGTGAAGTATTTGCTAGATATGTTGGGACTAACCGCAGGAACGGTTCCCCTATGAAGAAAATCTGGGTTCCCAAAAGTTATGTTGAAAGTCTTCAGGTGAATGTCCTGATGACACCACCTGTGAAGAATAGGAACCCCAGAACAAACTCTTCATATGGACCTAATTCTTCATATGGATCCAAGTCCTCATATGGACCAAATTCCTCACGTGGATCAAATTCCTCAAATGGATCAAAGTCCTCATATGACTATCATCGTGCTAACAACTCTGTTTTGCAGGGTAGAGCTAAGGGCTACGAATATGCACATTATTCTTCAAATCATTATGTTCATAAGTCCTCGAAGAATTTCTCTGCTTATTCATATGCTTACCCTAACCCCTCTTATGTGAAACGAAATGGTTTGGCTTCTATGCCACCATTCTCGTATGGTGCTCGCAGAGTGATGAACTCCTTGCCACCCCTTCAGATGTGGGTGGTGAAGAAAAAGAACTAATCTCTTATGCAGGGTCAGGTCTCCAGATGTGCCTTAACGTCTGAAGAATTTGCTAGGGACCTGACAAAATTGCCTGAAAGGACGCAGGCTAACCATGATGAAATGAACTTTCATTTCACACGTCCTCATACTGCTATATCTGTTTACCGCTTGATGAAATTCATCTGATGAACTTAATATCATATTCTTCACTGATGAAGCATATGAGATTGTAAGTTACACTACTTCATCTGCAGGATGATCAACCCAAAACAACTGAATGGGTCCTCGATAGTGGATGTACAAATCACATGACTGGTGACAAGAATCTTTTGATGGATGCTCGCTTATCACCGTCACATCTGAAGCATATCATCTTTGCTGACAAAGGCAAAAGCCAGGTATTGGGTCTTGGTAAGGTTGCGATCTCTAAGGATAAACACATGGACAAAGTCATGCTTGTTGAGTCCTTAGGATACAACCTCATGTCAATCTCAATGCTTTGTGATCTTGATATGGTTGTTGTCTTTGGCAAGTATCGCTGTGTTGTGATTATGGAAGCTGACAATTCCAAAGTCTTCGAAGGCTTTAGGAGAGGAGATTTGTATATTGTTGATTTCTCTACAGGAACACAACCAGCCGTGTGTCTACTTGCAAAAGCTTCAGAGGGCTGGCTATGGCATTGGTGACTTGGTCACACAGGCATGAGGAATTTGCACATGCTTGCGAAGAAGAAGCATCTCATTGGCATTGAGAATGTTAAATTCCTCAAGGATCACTTATGCGGAGCCTGTGAAGCTGGAAAAATGACCAAGGCCAAGCATCCAGCGAAGACTATCATGACCACTACTCGTCCATTCAAATTGATTCACATGGACCTCTTCGGACCTAATCATTACTCGGCAGTCTCTAATGCTGCATCTCTATATGGTTTTGTCATTGTTGATGATTATTCACGATATACATGGGTACACATTGTTACTTACAAACATGAAGTGCAGGAAGTCTTCCAACGATTTTCCTCGAGGGCTTCAAACCAACTTTGGTGTGAAGATCAAGCACATCAGAAGTGACAATGGAACTGAGTTCAAGAATTCCGGTCTTGATGACTATCTTAATGAACTTGGTATTACTCATGAGTTATCTGCTCCTTATACTCCTCAGCAAAATGGCGTCGTGGAGCGCAAGAACAGAACTCTTGTTGAGATGGCTCGCACTATGCTTGATGAATACAAAACGCCTCATCGTTTTTGGATTGATGCAATTGATACTGCGTGCCACATCATCAACAGAGTATATCTTCACAAATTCTTCAAAAAGACGGCCTATGAACTCCTCACTGACAAGAAACCCAATGTGAGTTATTTCAAAGTCTTCGGTGCTAAATGTTGGATTAGAGATCCTCACCACAATTCTAAATTTGCACCGAAAGCACATGAAGGTTTTATGCTTGGTTACGGAAAGGACTCGCACACCTACAGAGTCTTCAACATCCCTCTTCACAAGATTGTTGAAACTGTAGATGTGCGGTTCGATGAAACTAATGGCTCACAAAGAGAGCACCTACCTTCTGTGTTAGATGAACCAGCACCTGAGGATTCCATCAAGTTCAAGGCAACTGAGGATGTCATTCCTACTGAAGAATTTGCTAAAGAATTCATTCCAGTACGCGAAGAACGTCGAGCTGATGCACCTGAAGATAATGCTGAAGACAATGGTACTGAGGAAAATGATCAAATACCTCGACGACAACCAGCTCATCCTCACGTTGCAAAAGAAGTACAAGTTGACAAGATCATCGATGACATTGAAGCGTCAGGTCCTCTCACATGCTCAAAAGCTTCACATTTATCTAACTTTTGTGGGCACTATGCTTTTGTCTCTATCACAGAGCCCACTAAGGTAGATGAATTACATCAGTTCGAGCTCAACAATGTCTGGGAACTGGTCAAACGTCCAGATCCTCGCAAGCATAATATCATTGGCACAAAGTGGATCTACCGCAACAAGCAAGATGAAAATGGCCTTGTGGTAAGTAATAAGGCACGACTGGTAGCTCAAGGCTACACACAGGTTGAAGGAATTGATTTCGATGAAACTTTTGCACCTGTTGCTAGACTTGAGGCTATTCGCATATTACTTGCTTATGCTAATCATCATGATATCATCTTATATCAAATGGATGTGAAAAGTGCATTCCTCAATGGTAAGCTTGAGGAAGAAGTATATGTTGCTCAACCCCCAGGTTTTGAAGATCCAAAGAATCCTGACAAAGTCTTCAGACTTAATAAGGCCCTCTATGGCCTCAAGCAAGCCCCTCGGGCGTGGTATGATACATTGAAGGAATTCTTCGTGAAGAATGGCTTCACACCCGATTCACTCGACCCTACTCTCTTTACTAAATCTTATGATGGTGAACTATTTGTGTGCCAAATATATGTTGATGATATTATCTTTGGCTGTACTGACCAACGTTATAGTGATGAATTTTCCTATATGATGAGTGAAGAATATCAAATGTCTATGATGGGAGAGTTGAAATTCTTCTTAGGTCTTCAAATTCGCAAACAGCGCAATGGCATATTCATATCTCAGGAGAAATACC
Organism: Triticum dicoccoides; assembly: GCF_002162155.2. Taxonomy (NCBI): domain Eukaryota; kingdom Viridiplantae; phylum Streptophyta; class Magnoliopsida; order Poales; family Poaceae; genus Triticum; species Triticum dicoccoides. Next base: position 254,912,635 of record NC_041387.1, read on the forward strand.
TCAAAGATGTTCTGAGGAAATTCGGCATGCAAGATTGCAAAGGCGTCAAAATTCCTATGCCCACAAAAGGCCATCTATGCACTGATGAAAATGGTATTGACTTCGATCATAAGGTATACCGCTCCATGATTGGTTCTTTATTGTACTTATGTGCATCTAGGCCAGATATAATGCTTAGTGTTTGCATGTGTGCCCAATTTCAAGCTGCACCAAAGGAATCACACCATAAGGCTGTGAAGCATATTCTTCGATATCTAGCTCACACACCAACACTAGGATTATGGTACCCCAAGGGCTCTGTTTTTGATCTCATTGGATATTCTGACTCTGACTATGCTGGTGATCGTGTGGACCGCAAGTCAACTTCTGGCACTTGTCATTTCCTCGAACGATCTTTGGTCTGTTGGTCCTCGAAGAAACAGAACTGCATATCACTGTCTACCGCGGAAGCTGAATACATTTCTGCTGGCTCTTGCTGTGCTCAACTGCTTTGGATGAAGCAAACACTCAAGGACTATGGCGTCAACGTGAAGAATGTGCCTCTCCTCTGCGACAATGAGAGTGACATCAAGATTGCTCACAACCCAGTTCAGCACTTGAAGACAAAGCACATTCAGATTCGTCATCATTTTCTTCGTGATCATGTGTTGAAGGGCGACATCTCCATCGAGCACGTGAAGACTGAAGAACAGCTAGCTGATATCTTCACTAAGCCCTTCGATGAGAAGAGATTTAGCAAGTTGTGGTGTGAGCTAAATATCTTAGAATCTTCGAATGTTCTTTGAAAAGGACACACATCCTAACACTTATGCAAAATTGATGACTTAGATGTGCAACACATGAAGAAACGTTTTTCTTCAATCAATGAAGAATAACACTCTAAGTGTGAAGAAATTAATGAAGAATTTGATTCTCAGAGCCCTACGACAATTGTACACGGTGTCTGAAATCATCATTCTTATACGGTGGGTCACGCCACCACAAAAAAGTTGAAAATCTTCAATTTGAGTTTTTCCTCAGTTTTGAAATTCTTCAGTTTTTCAAATTCTTCAAATTTTCAAAATCTTCACTGGTTCCTTCATTTTTTTGGATATATATATATATATATATATATATATATATATATATATATATATATATATGAGTTTACGTCCTCTACAGCATTCACTTATAGCTATTTTTTCAAGTTGCTTTTTCTGCTAAGTGAATGTGATCGGACCCTTCCCCCTCTATGCTATACTCAACCCAATCTATTCACAAATTCTTCATGTGCATTCTATTTGAAACTCTTTCAAAATCTTCACTGTGTCTTGGTCAGCTGAAGAAATTGCGAACAAAACTTTAAAATAAATCTTATCCAATTTTTCGGTTTTGCCGCTCAAATTGTTCCGCATCCCATTATGCATTATTCTATTCATCCACGATCATACACGATCTCCACTACAAAGTACGTGGGTGACACATGTCGCGTGAAGGAGAAAGGGCAGGGGCATGTTCGTCCCAAAATCTTCGGGCGAACAGTTTTTCACAATGTCTATAAATACCCCTCTCCCCTTCCTCACTTCATTTACTCCACTCGACCTCTCTCTCCCGCTCGAGCTCCTCAAACCCTAGCGCCGCCGCTACTCCATCGTCGCCGGTGAGGAAGAGCTTTGCTGCCTCGACCTCGTCGCCGTCGTACTCACGCCGACCGCGGAAATCTTCACTCCGCCGCCGCCGTAGCTGTCTTCCTCCGCCGAGTTAGGGCAAGGAAGATCTAAACTGACGAACTTCCCATCTGTTCTTCTCAGTTCGTCGTGTTCTTCACTTCGGGTAATTAAAAGTTACTTTTATTACTCGCTTTGATTCTCAAGCTTTCCTGAAAATCTTCAAAGGTGCTTATTCTTCAAATCTTCACACATATGAACACCACACACATCATATGATCTTGAACTGTTTTTCTAAGCAATCATTTTCTTCAAGATTCCCTAATTGTGTGGATCTTCGATCTGTAAAACTCTGGAACCTAAGACAAGAACGCTTAGTGAAATTCCTCAAGGTTCATCTGGTCAAATTCCTCAAAACTTGTTCTTTTCGAAAAACCTTCTCAGAACGCATATGACCTCTCCGAATTCCTCGCACTTGTACTCTGTTCACAGGTACTCATGTCTGCTGCTGAATCACTAGGTTCTCATCAACTTAACTCATTTGCAGCGTTCCTCGAAGAAAAACTGCATACTTCTTCAGAGAACTCAATTGTTCAAATTCCTCAACTGAAGAATATGGCAGACAGTAAGAAGCTGCAGAAAGGAGGAAAGAAACCTGAGGTTATGACTGCGTTTGAAATCCCTGAGGAAATTTATGCTGACTATTGCACAGCTGATGAAGCAAAATTTGGCAAAGAAAACAAAAATCAGCACAAGGTGTGCATTCAGAAGATTGAACGGAGATGGGCAAGGGAATGGAGGGAATACAGATATGTGACTCCAAAGTACATGAAGAAATTCGCCCTCAATCCTCCATGCCCAAGAGCTCCATTGGCACCTTGCCAAGTAGCTGACCCCACAAGCATCAAACGTGGTGAGGACTTTCCTGAAGAATGGGCTAAGCGCCAAGCTAAATTGGCAAGACAAGCCAAGGAGGCAGTGAAGAAATTCAATGAGGATTCTGCCACTGCTACTGCTACTGAGGCCTCGGTCAAATTGAGGAAATCCATGCCAAAGAAGCCTGCTCGTAAGCCAAGTGCTTCACCAACAGCGCCCTCACGGCCAAGTTCCTCAGCAGCGCCCTCACAGCCAAGTTCCTCAGCAGCGCCCTCACGGCAACTTCCTCACACTGCCACTGCTCCATCAAAGTCCTCAGCTCCTGTGCATCTGGCTACATGTCAAAGGACTGCTGGTTTCTCGATTGCCTCTGGTGTTTCAGCAAGTTCCTCAGCTGCACCAAAGTCATCATCTGGCCCGACTCTGCTGAAGACCAAAGCAACAGCTGGACGAGGTCCTCGGCCAAGTCCAAAGAAGAAACATGTCGCATTCCATGTGCCTTCTGATGATGAAGCTTCTGATGATGAACTTGCAGAAATCATCAGAGACAGACAGGTGAAGGCCGCTAGAGCCAAAGGCACATCTATGCCACTGCTGTTGGATCCGAGGAAAATCCTCGATTATATTGATCTCCGGCACAAGGATCCAAACACCCCAATGCCTGATTTTCATATGACCCCTGGACAAAGTCATATGTTGACCCATTTCATCTCTGAAGAGAAATGGAAGTTTGAAAAGGCAAGAGAGATTAAGAAAGCTCAATACAGAAAGGAGAAGCTCCTGAAGAAAAACGTTGTCAGAATGACACCTGAGGAACTTCTCCAGGCTCAGTCTGAAATTCAAGCCCTCAGCAATGACTTTGATGCCTACTATGCTGATTGGCAAGGAGCCAAAGTCAGATTCGTCAACCTAACGAAGAAATTCACCAATGTTGCTGCCCCAACGCAACATGAAATTCCTCAGGCTGAAGTCTCAGCTCAGCCGACTGAAGAACATGCTAGCACCACTGATGAAGTTCAGGCTGCTGATGAAAATGCCAGTTCCAGGGCTGATGATCCCATTCCAGCCACTGAAGAAATTCCCATTCCAGCCACTGAAGAAGTCAGGGCAACTGCATCAGTTGCGCCTGAAGAAAATCAACCAAATTCCTCAGCTCCATCTGCACCTACACCAACACCAATTCTTTCATCTGCCTTTGATGTGAAGAAGACCAAGGCTGCAGAGCGAGCTGCAGTGAAGAAAAGGAAGGCATCAGTTGTGTCAAATTCTTCGGCTGCGAAGAAAATGAAGCCAATGACTAGCTCACTCGAAAATCCAATTGATGTTGTTCCAATTTCCTCCATGCCTTCAAAGGACCTTGTCCCTTTTGGAGAAGACTATGAGATCCCAATCGGATCTGATGAAGAACATCATTCTGCTGCTTCGTCAGAGCAGATTGATGAAGAAATTGAAGTGGATGCAATCCCTTCAACGCCAGTCATTTCCTCACCTATGCCTCAGTTCACAGCTGCAGAGGCTGATGTTGAGGAAATTGAAGATGAAGATGTGGATATAGGGTGCACTACACCTGTGATGAATGATGACTTTTGGGAAAGTCATCATCCCAATACTCCTCTCTTCACCCCGATCCAACAGATTCCTCAGTCCCCTGCACCAACAGTGCAAATGGGCTCTGAAGAAACTCAACCCACTCTCTCTATGCATGAAGAAATTCCAGCCACTAGTGCTGATGAACCTGCTGTTATTGATCCTCAGACTGCACCTGTTGAGGAACAAGCAATTCCTTAGCCTGAAGAACCTGAGCTCGCGATTCCTGAGGTGGTGATGCAACTCATTGACACCCCTCTGCCAAAGCAAAAGAATCCGTTCTCAAGCAAACAGAAGTTCAAGGCTGAAGATTTGTTTGCTGAGCATGTATTCTTCACTGATTATAATCCATATGATTCTGCTCACATAAGGAAGAGGCGTTTCTGGACTGCCAGCCAAGCCAATTTCTATTCCTCGGTGCTCTTCAACAAAGACAAAGTCTTCGATCATGCACATATTCCTCATGTGGACATGGAGTCTCTGCCCGGCTTTGAGCCAGTCCTCAGTGTTCTTCACGATGCAGGACTTCTGAATTTCTGCATTGATATCTGTGACTGGAATGAAGAACTCATTCTTCAATTCTATGCAACTCTGCACATCACCGGAGACGCTGAAGACGTGAACTCCTGGGTATTAGACTGGATGTCTAAAAATACTCACTACAAGGCACCAGCAACTGAATTGCTTCGTGCTCTACCACTCAGTCCTCCACTTGATGATGCTCGTTGTATCTACAACGAACCAGAACTTTCAAATCACTATATGCAAGTGCTGATGAAGCCTTTGAAGCCAAGGCAGGCCCCACGAACCAAATTCCTCGTCAAGGAATTATTGTATGTGCCTCAGACTGTATATCGAATTCTGACGAAGACAATGAGTCCCATGAAAGGCCGTGACTCAAATGATGAAGAAGTCGTTGGCATCATGAAGAATATGCTTTTCAACATCATTCATGGCGTTCCCGTCAACTTCCATGATGTCTTCATGAGGACTCTAGCCAATATTGCTATGTCACCATTCGAGCTGAAGCCCTATGCTCCTTGGATTATGAGATTCATCAGGGCAAGATCTTCACTGAATTACAAAGCTGACACTCTGAACCACGGTAGCTACTTGCCTCCCATTGAAGTCCTCAAACGGACAGTTTCATCAGCTGATGATAAAGGCAAGGCCGCTGCTGTGATCGATGAAGGCATTCGTCCATTGGATGATCAATTTCGCAAGGCTACATCTTACTCTACCAATGACGATTCCGCCACACATGACTCTGCCACAAATACCTCAGCCAAGCAAAATCCTCAAGCCACAGCACCCAGGGTGATGACTGACTATGAGTTACACCTCAGTCTTCATCAGAAGGTTGATCGCAATCATAAATGGGTCAAGCGTCAGTTTGGTTCAATTCTTCACAACATGACCTCAACACACAATGCAGTGAAGAAAAACCAATACTACCTCCATGAAACTTTCAACCGTACCTGGGCTGTTCTCTCTCATGTCTACAGCGCTGCAGATCTAAAGAATATGGGTCTCAAGGAAGAATTTGACTGGTCTGCACCTCCACCGAAGAAATTCAAGAAGGTCAAAGTTCCTTCCTTGGTGGCCAGCTCTTATTCTTCATCGCGTGACACTGATGAGTATGAAGATTTGGACGACACTGCGGCAGGCCCTACTACAACAACCGACCCCAACAACGCTGGCGCTCCTCCATCAACTTGATATTCTTCAGGGGCGTTAGTCCTCAGTTTCAATCCTTTTGGTCATTTGATGATAAAGGGGGAGAAATCTGAGTTAGTATTCAAGCGGGTCTATATTAAGGGCAATTTTTTAAGTTACAACTCTCGTTCTTCTGAAACTTCTATTTGGATCGAGTTGTAATCTTAAACCCGATGGTGCGCTGATACTTTTGTTGCATTGTGCTTTGCATGCTTATTCCTTGTTAATGACATTGCATGCATGCTGAATCACATCAGGCACCATATTTCATCATGCATGTCAAATTCTTCATATTATATATCAAATGCGTGTATGAATTACAAGATATAGGGGGAGTTCATATTATATATCAAATGCATGTCAACTCTTCAAATGTGCATTGCCTCAAAAGCAAATTCCTCACTATGCACATCTTCAGGGGGAGTTCTACTATATCTTGTAATCAAATTCCTCAATATCAGTGTATACACTTCATATGTTTATCCCCGTTGAAAACTTAACCTATGTTGTCATCAATCACCAAAAAGGGGGAGATTGTAAGTGCATCTAGTGCCCCTTAGTGATTTTGGTGTATTGAAGACTTATAGGTTAAGGGACTAATGCATTTGTGAGTGTACACAGGTCTATAAGTCTATGAGGAGTTTGATATTTACAGAGAAAGTCGACCCCTAAAAATGAAGTTCTTCAACTGAAGACTTTGATATTCTGAAGACTTTCTGAAGACTTTGAAAGTGAAGAAATTGGTGTGACCTTGAAGACTTGGTATTCATTTGTGGAACATGAAGCATGAAGACTTTTGTTTTTGTAGTTTCATTTTCTCTTTCTTGAGTCATAGGAAACACCGTACTGTTAAAGGGGGTCGAGGAAATACTAAGGAAAAATTTCCATGTGATGCTCAACTCAAAATCCTACACCTACCAATCCCTTCGAGTGAAACCTTTGGAAATCTCATACAGTTCAGTCACTTTCTTCAGTGACAGAGACGAAGTTCTTCTGGTCGCTGATGAATTTGTTCTGACTGAGGAGTTAGGAATTCGCCAGTGCGAATTATCTACACAGTGAGGAACATGATAGCCCTAAGGAATTTGAGAGTCAAATTTCCGACCGTTGCTGTGCTGCGCGCCAGCTGTCCCAAAATATCTTATCCACCTAACGGTCATATCATTGAGGGGCATTTATGTCTTATCATGTCGGGCTGCTCCCTAGGCTATAAATAGCCGCCCCCTACAACCACTAGCTGGTTGGCTGCTCCGAGAGAACTTGACACTTGTCATTTGAGAGCAACCCATCCTCCGAGGACTTTGAGCAAAAATCATCGAGTGAGGAAAACCCAAAACCAAACCCCTACAAACCCAAAGTGATTGAGCATCACTAAAGAAATTGATCCTGTGTGGATCCGACGCTTGTTACCTTTGAAGACTGTGCTTCTTCCAGACGGTTAGGCGTCAAGGTCTAGAGCATCCAAGAGGAATTGTGGATCACCGAGTGACCAAGTGTGTGAAGGTTTGGAAGTCGCCTGAAGACTTACCACGAGTGATTGGACGAGGTCTGCGTGACCTTAGTTCAAGGAGAATACGGTGAGGACTGGGTGTCCTGAGCTGCGTGCTCAGCGACTGGGTGTCCGGGACTGTGTGTCCTCGAGTTTAAATACTCAGCCGCTCCAACCAGACGTACAACTGAGACAACAGTTGGAACTGGTCTACCAAATCATTGTCTTCACCAACCTACTGGTTCTATTTCCTCAACCCTTTCATTTCCTCATTACTGTGTTGAGTGTTTGTTCATATCTGTGTTTGAAGACTTTGACTGAAGACTTTCTCAATTTCCTCAGTTCAATTTCTTCAGTCTGTTTGTCTTCATCTTGTGTTATCCTGTGATTATGCTTTCTGTACACTATGCTAGTCTTCATTTCATCATGATGACCATGCGTGTATTCTGTTATGCTTACTTCTGAGTACTTATTCCGCTGCTAATAGTTCTTCGCCAGGGAATTCCCTCTCCGGCAAATTCCTCAGTGAAGAATTCATAAAAATCGCCTATTCACCCCCCCCCCCTCTAGTTGACATAACGCACTTTCACTTGGCCTTCCTCCGGAGAAACACAATGCTGAAAAACGCCTAAAACGCTACAGCGGTGCAACTCGCCATTGTGAATAACCATGGACTTAGAGCGCCGGACTATCTGTCGGGCCAGGACTTGACAATTTGGTAGCTCACCCCGGCTCATATATGCCAGATATGGAACCGTCCAATCCGGCACGACGTGCAAAGCGGCTACCAGCTGCGCCTCTGGATTAGGAACAGCCAGATCCTCTTCTGTTGGCAATTTAACAGATGGATTATGCAAGATATCTAAAAAGGTGTTAGGAGGTACCGGTTTACACTGAGATCCAAGTCAGCTCAAAGCGTCTGCCGCTTCGCTTTTGTGCCGATCAATATGCTCAACCTGGTAACCTTTGAAGTGACCTGCCACAATATCTACCTCACGCCTGTAAGCCGCCATGAGTGGATCCACAGAATCCCAAGTACTAGAAACTTGTTGAGCTACCAGATCAGAATCTCCGAAACAACAAACTCGAGTTAAGTTCATCTCTTTAGCCACACGGAGACCATGAAGTAGAGCTTCATACTCAGCTGCATTGTTAGTACAAGGAAACATCAAGCGGAGGACATAGCAAATTTTATCACCTCGGGGGGAAGTAAGGACAACTCCAGCCCCCGAGCCTTCCAACTACCTTGATCCATCGAAATGAATAGTCCAGTACGTATTATCCGGCTTCTCTTCCGGTGCTTGTAACTCGGTCCAGTCATTGATAAAGTCCACAAGAGCCTGAGACTTGATGGCTGTGCGAGGCACATATTTCAAACCATGTGGACCAAGCTCAATTGCCCCCTTTGCAACCCGGCCAGTTGCTTCTCTGTTTTGGATGATATCGCCCAAGGGAGCAGAACTAACCACTGTGATGGGGTGACCTTGAAAATATTGCTTGAGCTTTCGGCTGGCCATAAAAACCCCATACACCAACTTCTGCCAATGCGGATAGCGTTGCTTTGATTCGATCAGAACTTCACTGATGTAGTATACTGGTCATTGAACCGGATACTCCTTCCCAGCCTCTTTATGCTCTACCACAATTGCCACACTGACCGCTTGGGCATTAGCAGCCACATATAATAGTAAAGGCTCACGATCAACTTGGGCTGCGAGAACTGGCGGTTCAATCAACTGCCGTTTTAGCTCCTCAAAGGCCGCATTGGCCACATCACTCCAGACGAAATCATCCGTCTTCTTCAGCATCTGATACAAGGGAATGGCCTTCTCACCCAGATGACTGATAAACCAGCTGAGGGCTGCAATCCGGCCTGCGAGACGCTGAACATCATTGATACATGTCGGTTTAGCCAAGGATGTAATTGCCTTGATCTTTTCCGGATTAGCCTCAATGCCCCTATTAGACACAAGAAAACCAAGTAGCTTGCCTGCCGGAACACCAAAGACACATTTATCCGGGTTAAGCATCATCTTGTAAACCCGGAGGTTGTCAAACGTCTCCTTGAGATCAGCTATCAATGTCTCCTTTTCCCTGAATTTCACCACAATGTCATCCACATAGGCATGAACATTACACCCAATCTGTGTGTGAAGACAATTTTGCACACAACGCTAATCCGTTGCCTGAGCACTCTTGAGCCCAAAGGGCATAGAAACATAGCAAAAGGCTCCAAAGGGAGCGATGAAAGCTATCTTCTCCTGGTCCTTCACTGCCATTTTGATCTGATGGTACCCTGAATAAGCATCCAAAAAACCCAGGTGCTCACAACCCGTCGTCGCATCAATGATCTGATCAATACGCGGGAGGGCAAAAGGATCGGCCGGGCAAGCCTTATTTAAGTCTGTGTAGTCCACACACATACGCCAAGTCCCATTTTTCTTAAGAACCAGCTCCGGATTAGCCAACCATTCAGGATGAAATACTTCAACGATTAACCCAGCAGCCAACAGCCGGGCTACCTCCTCCCCAATTGCCTTGCGTCTCTCTTCATTAAAGCGATGAAGAAATTGCTTGACCGGTTTAAACTTCGGATCAATATTAAGAGTGTGCTCAGCGAGTTCCCTCGGTAAACCTGGCATGTCAGAAGGCTTCCATGCAAAGATGTCCTGGTTCTCACGGATGAACTTGATGAGAGCGCTTTCCTATTTTGGATCCAGATTGGTGCTGATGCTGAACTGCTTGGATGAATCACAAGGTACAAAGTCAACAAGCTTCGTCTCGTCAGCCCGTTTGAAGTGTAGGGTTGGATCATGCTCAGTGGTGGGCTTCTTCAGAGGGGTCATATCTGCCGGATCAACATTCTCCTTGTAAAACTTTAACTCCTCTATAGCACAAACCGACTCAGCGTAAGCCGCATCACTCTCTTCGCAATCCAAAGCGATTTTCCGACTTCCATGAACCGTGATGGTTCCTTTGTGACTCGGCATCTTGAGCTGCAAGTAAATATAACAAGGCCTGGCCATGAATTTTACATAAGCCGGTCGTCCGAAGAGTGCGTGATACGGGCTCTGGATTCTCAGCACCTCAAAAGTCAATATCTCAGACCGGGAATCGTGTTCATCCCCAAACACAACCTCCAAGGCAATCTTGCCCACCGGATATGTTGACTTGTCTGGTACCACGCCATGGAACACAGTATTGGACGGTTTAAGATTCTTATCTGTCAACCCCATTCGACGGAATGTCTCATAATACAGAATATTAATACTGCTTCCTCCATCCATGAGTACTTTGGTGAACTTGTAACCTCCCACCTGAGGTGCCACCACCAGAGCTAGCTGACCCGGATTTTCAACCCGGGGCGGATGATCCTCCCTACTCCACACGATAGGTTGTTCCGACCACCGCAGATAGCGTGGAACTGCCGGTTCAACCGCATTGACTGCCCTCTTATGCAGCTTCAGATCACGCTTGCACAGACTAGTGGTGAATACATGATATTGTCCACCATTCAGCTGCTTCGGGTGACTCTGGTAACCCGACTGTTGCTGATTCCCTTGACCACTCTGTTGGTTATTGCCACCTTGGTTGTTCTGGTTACTATGATTATTCTGAAACCCAGAGCTTGAACCGCCGCCACCATGAAAACCAGGACCTGAACCGCCCGACGGGCCCTGATCATATCGAAAAAGATCAGAATTTTTGAACTCCTTCATGATGTTACAATCCTTCCAGAGATGTGTTGCAGGGACTTCTTTGGTTCCATGCTTTGGACAGCGCTGATTCAACAAGCGCTCCAGATTCATCGTCCCACCATGCTGGGGCGGTTTACCCCTACGACGCTGCACATTAGCATTAGCCACAAAATCGGAATCCGCTTTACGCTTACGTTATTCCCATGGCCTCCCTGGTTGTGCTGCTGTCCCTTCGCACCACCATTCCTCTTTCCCTTCTCCGGTTTCTCATTATCAGAATCGGGATCCTTGGTATTATCAGAATCAGCGTATTTTACCAAGGCTGCCATGAGGGTTCCCAAGTCGTTGCAGTGGCGCTTGAGCCGTCCCAACTTCTCCTTCAGTGACTTAAACCCGCAATTATGCTCCAGCATGATAATCGCTTGGCCAGCGTTAATTCGGTCGGACGAGTGCAAAACTTCTGAGACCCGACGCACCCAATGAGTTGTGGACTCGTTCTCACCCTGAACACAAGCATCTAGATCTATAATGGACATGGGATGTTTGCACGTATCTTTAAAATTGGCTATAAACCAGGCCTTCAATTGATCCCATGACTCGATGGAATTAGCTGGCAGATTTTTCAACCACGTGCGGGCTGGTCCTTCCAACATCATTGTGAAGTACTTTGCACAAGCTGCTTCATCCACATGCAGCATCTCCATTGCCATCTCATAAGTCTCGACCCACGCCTCAGGTGGCTGATCCGCCGTATAGTTAGGCACCTTGCGCGGTCCCTTGAAATCCTTGGGCAAACGCACGTTACGGAGAGCCGGAATAAGGCACGGTACTCCTCAGGAACTGAAAGCAAGCCCGGTGCCTCTGTCAACCGACACTGTTGGCTGTACCGGGGCGGGTTGATAATGGTCCAAAGCGCCATCCCTTCGAGCCCTGCCATGGTCCACTACCTCCTGAGCATTGCGATGCCGCGCGCTCCTAGACACCTTTGGTTCATCCATCCGCCTGCTATAACTTGGGCTCGGACGGGGGGTTGAATGGATCCTGTCCCGGCTATATGAATAAGCCTGTTGCTGCACTACGGCGGTTTGAAGAAGATCTCTCGCCCGCCGTGTCTCAACTGCCTCTATTGAATCTCCTTCCATTGGAATGGCTGCCAAGCATGAGGCCGCAGCAATCATGTTATCCAGGGGGCTCAAAAAGTGACCCGGTGGTGCAGGCACATACTGTGGCAGGTTAACTGTCCGTCGGGGTAGCTCCGTTGCCCGTGGCTGATCCGGGGCGATCCTCGGCTCTTCAGCTCGGTCTGCGGCTTCCGGGTTGCTCGGCCCAGCGCCTGGGGTCTGAAAGAGATTTAACCCTTCATAAACCAGCGGGAGGCGCGACCGATACTTCCTCCGTAACACCTCCTCTGACGCGGTCCGGTCCAGCATGAGCCAGTAATTCTGTGCTTGTATCTGCTGTGCTTGAGTATTCAAAGTGGCCTGTTCCTCAGCCATCCTATTATCCTCAGCCACCAGGTCTGCCTTAGCCTGCGTAATCTGCTCCTTCAGCCTCGCAACTTCCGCATTGTGCCAATCCTGCGTATCCGGGGTGAGTGTCGCGGTTAGCAAGGTCACCCAAGCGTCCATTAAGCCGGAGAGAACCTGCGCCAGCCGGCGCGCCGAGGTACCTGCCGCGGCTGCTGATCCGGTAGTCATTGCTGGGGTTGATGAAGACTGTAACACAGGTTGCGTGCCGGCCATGTAAATAGCAACCCGGCTCGGCGGTTCAGGGAGGTCCGGAATACTGTTGCCATCGGAATATCCCTCGAGCATACCGTCATGAATCTGGTACAAGGACTCGGTTTCACCAGTGGATGAGTCGCCGTTGGAATATACCGCCATGTCGCCCTCAGACACCGGTTCAGATCCGATCCCATGGACGCATCCTACGAACGCACGCTTCACAGCGGGCGTAACCCAGGCTGGACTCGCACGCTGAGCCGTCTCGACGAGGTCGGTGTAGATGTCTGGCTCAGGGCCCGGTTCGCCGATCTTGCCAATGAAGACATGAATTCCGCCGAAGGGGACCCGGTACCCGTACTCAATTGAGCCGGCCTCAGGGCCCGATCCTTTGTCGTCGATGTAAAGCTTGCCGCGACGACTTTTGGTCATCTGGCCGATCACGTACCCCTTAAGTCCTTCGGAGCAGCCCTTCAAGAACTCGACACCATCGTGCGATAGCCCCACGGTGGGCGCCAAATGTCGTGGAATTATCACATCAGATGTCCTTGTGAAAGGACTTAGTCGTGGAGCCATCGCAACAGGTTAGCTTGAAGGGGTTAAACCGGACAAGGGACACGGGAGTTATACTAGTTCGGCCCCTTCGATGAAGGTAAAAGCCTACGTCTAGTTTGTGATGGGATTGATTGGGTTTCGATGACCAGGGAGCGGAATACGCTTGCCTGAGTCTCGAGTTGTTGTCTATTGTCCTCAAATCGCCGCTGGGTCATCCCTTTATATACACAGGTTGACGCCCAGCCGGTTTACAGAGCCCCGAGGCCGACTCATACAAAGTGTCTGGCTCGGTCTCTCCTTTCCTAACTTATACTACAAGTTTACATAATCATGGCAGTTTACCACTATGGGCCCTAATCTGCCTTTGGCTTTGGGCTTCTATGTTCTTTTAGTAAAGTGCCATCTTCTGGATCTTCATGGGCTTTAACATAATCAAGGGTGAACCGGACCCTCCTGGACAGTTTATACTCAGTAGATATATCCTCCACACAAACCTTGTTGGTCCCTCTCCCTCTCTCTCTTTATCTCTCTATCTCTTTGTGTGTGTGTTGGGGGGAGGTTTAGTTTGCATGCACACTCCATGTATAGATCTCTCTCACACACTATGTATGACTCTAGTCCGAGCTAAATATCTTGGGTACACTCATCGCACGCACACAAATTCCCTGGCTCGTTGCCCGTAACTCTCTCATGCACCACTCTTCCGTCTCGGAGCTCTTCCCTCTCTCTCAAACTCTCCATCTCCCTAGGTCACACATCTACATGCATATCTCACTCGAACTCGATTGACCCATCGAAAACTCTCTCTCTCCCTCATTCTCTCTCCATCTCACACGCACACACACAAAATCTCACGCAGTCCCCCCTATATTTATATGCCTAGCGAATTCCTAGTCTCAATCACAAACATATGCATGGTCTATCTCGATTTCTCTCGGGGCATCTTTCTATCGCACACGCACCTCATCCCTCGATCTCCCACCCAGATAGTCCCCTCACGATCTTGAGGGATCTCTCTATCACAAACACACCCTCTCTACCTCCCCTTGCGTCCATCTTCTCCATGCGTCCCTCTCGACCCTTGTCCCTTGTTGGCCATACCTCTACTAGACATGTGCTATAGGGGTGTCTCTCTCCGTTGCAAATAATCACGCACTAGCTATCTTCGTGTATCTCCTCACCTAGCTTTTCTATCTTGGAGATGCATGCGTGATATGTTTGCATAAGAAACAAACACACTCTCTCTCTAATTTATCATTTGTTGTCCCTTTCTCTTTCACACCCACACTCTTTTTGCACACTCAATCATTCTCCTTCACACGCACTTGATCTCTCTCGACTTAGGTAGTCTCTTTGGTCCATAGCATATAGATTTATTGAAAATTCAAACATCACAAAGTTTGACCATTTACGTGGAGAAAAACATTTATATCTAGAAAGGGAAACATATATCATTAGATTCATCATGAGATGTAGTTTCGTATGATGTACCTTTGGTATTGTAGATATAAATAATATTTGCATAAACCTGGTCAAAATTTCCAAAGTTCGACTTCTACAAAATTTATATGCACTACATTATCGAGCGGATGGAATATCTCTTTCCCCCTCTCAACTGTCTGAAGCACCACTCAGCCGTATCTGAGCTCCTCTATCTCTCTCAAACTTTATATCTCCCTGGTTCACACATACACATATCTCACCTGCACTACATAGACCCATCATAGGCGCGCACACTCCCCCCTAAGTATGACTATCTCTCACTAGCCATAAGGAACACATGTATTGTCTCCTTCCATCCATACGTCTATCTCAATATTTCTCGGGGTATCTTCTATCGTGACACACCTTGTCACTCGATCTCCCACCCATGTAGTCCCAAAACGATCTCCAGGGGATCTCTCTGTCACAAACATACACTTTCTCCTCCCCATGTCTGCATTTTCTCCAAACGTCTCTCTCGACCCCTCTCCCTTGTTTGTGAGACCTCTCTTGGCCACGTGCTAGGGGTCTTTCTATCCCGGTTGCAAACAACCACACACTATCTCCTCACCTCGCTTCCGCTGTCGAAGATGCACGTGTGATATGATTGCATAAGACACACATGCTTTTTCTCTACTTTATCCTCTGTTTTCCATGTCTCTTTCACACACGCACACACACTTTTTTCACTCAATCTTTCTATTTCACACACTCTCTCTCTCTCTCTCTCTCTAGTTAGGGACTCTTTCATGTCCATAAGCATATGGATGTTTTGAAAAGTCAAACCTCAGAAAAGTTTGACCAGGTATATGTGGAGAAAAACATTTACATCTGGAACGATCATTAGATTCATCACAACATGTACTTACTTCATAATATCATTTATCTTTGGTATTGTTGATATAAGTAATTTCTTTATAAACTTAGTCAAAGTTTCAAAAGTTTGACTTCAAAAAAATATAGGCACTACATTATCGAACGGAGGGAGTAGGTCTTTCTCTCTCTCTACTATCTCTCATGGGCCTCCCCTCTCACTCGAACTCTCTATACCGAGGGATTATACGGTCAGTGTGTCAGCGTATAGCTCCGTATATTGTTTAGTTGACGGGTCAACCAGTCCACATGCTGCCTTGTCAGCTCGTATTCTCAATCTTCGTTGTTGGCCCATGTGGCAATGGGTGAAAATAAGTAACCTAGAGGCCCATCTGACACGTGGTGAAGTAAACAAAGTTGAAACCACTCGGGGTAGCACCCCACACACTAGTAAATTGAGGGCACACTTCTTCCACGTGAAGGACACACTCGCGCACACTTCACCACTGCGCGGCAGCAAGCATAGAAGGACACACGCATGCACACCCAGCACACAATACACACCAACACACATGTACACCGGCGTCGTCGCCAGCTGAGATGGATGGCGAGGCGGCCAACAAGCGGAGGCGTCATGAGCCAAAGCTGCATCTGGCGAGCCTGGATTTCATCAGCAGCCTCCACGATGACATGTTGCTCATCATCATCGCCCTCCTCCCCACCAAAACTATCGTGCGGACCACCCTGCTCTCACGACGTTGGTGCCCCCCTCTGGCGTCGCATCCCCCTCAACATCACCATCGACAGCTGCCTCAGTGACAGGGATTGCAAACGCATGGACGCAGTCTCCAACATCCTTTCATCGCACCCTGGGCTAGCCAGACGCCTTGACATCCGCATGTTCAGTACCAACTGCAAGGTCCAAGCCAAGTTCGACGAGTGGTTCTTATCCCCTGCCATAGATCAGCTAGAGGAGCTCAGGTTTGAAGCTGGACGATGCCGTTCTCTGACGTCCTTCGTGCTCCGCCTCATGTCAACACGCGGTGCCTGAGTGTTGTGTTGCATTTTCACTTACAAGTGGAATCACAGTTGAGCAAACCGACTATCGGAAAAACCCCACCCCGCCCACCGCGCGATGGCTAAGAAAACAGGAGGGGGATGAGATGGTTGTAGCATGGACTCCAAGAAAATTGGTGTCGTATGGGACTCGTTTGGGTGGCGGGTGCCATACTACTAGACATGAATGCTAGTTATGGCCCATGCCACCCCACTATATCGAGGTGCTGGTAACATAGAGCGAACACATTATCTCTACAGGAGTACGGTACACCACTAGTACTACTCCCTCCGTCCAGGTGCATAGGGCGCGTAAGAAAAAGATTTGCGATTTATGTGTGTTGAGATTGGACGAGAGCGCGCCCAGGTTTCCCTCAAAATCGAAACTGGATTTGGAAATTAATCATGTCATTAGTGCTGGCCGTTTCGGCTAATCCATGCAAAGGAAAACTCCCTCATTGCATGGCCCACCCGTAGAATTCACTCGTCTAATGAGCGCCTGGCTGCCGTGCATGCATTGGATCTTTCCTTCTCTCACGGATCGCCATGCATGCTATTTGCTTTCACACAGGAGATTACTAGGAGGTGGACCAGTGAGAGAATAGGAGAAGGAGCGTATCATGGTGGAGCGAACGGAAAAAAGAGATGATTTAGATAAACAAGGAGCATTTAATTGAATTACGTCTAACACTTTTGGAACTTTAGGATTCTCTTAAGCGCCCTATGCACCTGGACGGAGGAAGTACTCGCATTGTCGTGAAATTTCCTGGAGTCCATGCTCAGCCCTCCTCTCTCTCTCTTCTCAGCCAACCAGCACACGCGTGGAGCCCGTCGTCTGTTTGCTCACATGCGGTCCCACATGTCAGTGAATAAGCAAGACGACCCACTGACCCTGCACATCTTTCACCTCGACGTGCTGGTGATGAATCCAATAAAGATCTTCGGTGGCCGCTTTTGGAGTTACTCAAGAGTAACATTCTATTTACTGTTTAACCCAAGATGCACATCACGTGGCTTCAACTAGCACTCCATTTTCTTGCATGACACAACCTGGAGGCTGGATGTCCCACGTGTCAGCAAAAGGAGGAAGAACTCGACCAAATCTTCTCCACATTTAGACCGGAGGAGTAGGAAACATGGCAAGCCCCGTGCCTACATCATAATACGTACACGCCAAAAATCCTGTGATGCATTGTGCACACATGAAAATCAATAACTGGCCAAACTTGCACCATCCCCTACAAATCGTGTGTGGCCACAGAAAATCCTATGATGCCAAAAAAGAGAAAGTCAGAGATGAGAGCACAAGACATTGGAGTGGCTATGAAGTTTTGCTGCACGTACATAAAATGTCGAAGTATCTAACAACAAACAATTTCGCAATGTCGAGATTCTCTAGAGTGAAGTGTGTTTGTGTAGTTAGCACTGTAGATGCAAATCCTTTCACTTTAGACCATAGGATTGACGTCATCAACGGCAAAAATTGCTTCTTAGGCTTAGGATTCAAAATTGAAAAACGCCTACACTATATATAGATAGAAGATAGTATAGTATAGAAATTGAGTTATGACATGCATTTGAAAATGTGCCAATCGTTACATACTACAACAAGTCATCAACACACAACAGCAAAGAGGATACATGTTGGATTATATATTATATCCAACAAAACATTCTAGTAAATACTAAAGTTTTCGTCACACAACAAATAACAAACAATGAAATGAACTTCAGCTCAACCAATCCTCGGTGTTGGAAACACTTGATTTGAACCATAGGTAAGCCTCTGGGAAGGGCCAGCTATTGTCAATATCAAGACCAACGCAGGACTGATCATCCAGACTAAAGCGGCCTACTATATCATGACCAGGGTAGGGAACCACCAAAATGTCTGAGGTATAAATACAATTGCTTCTCATAGATGGTAGTAACATTGTGTCAACACCAGCTGGATCTCCTTTCACCATCATTGGATAGTTTTGTCCAAGGAAGAGCGAGTTTTCTCCAAGACTATCAATATTGTACCAGGGAGAAGGTGTTGGCGCTAGCACACTAGTATCCATCCTGAATACCCTTCAACGTGTGTTGGAATAGGCTTGGCGAGTGCGACCATGGGAGACAACACCTGCTTCCTTAGTAGTAACATCATCAGTGCACTATATACGGACAAGGAGGGGTGATCCATCGAAATAAGTTGCCAGGCGCCACTGAGTATATAGGCCTTGCTCGTCCTCATGCTCGTGATCATCTCCATCGTCATCTCTCCCTTAGTTATAAATTTTTTCAAGTATAGGTGGTGGAATGTACACAGGACCATGGAAACATGATAAGGTTAATTAGTAAAGAGAAACTTGCTAACCCACATGCATGTGGATGAAACAATTATAATTACGGTGGAAGACAAACATACCGAAACCATAAGGATTCCATGCAAAAATAGTGCCATGAGTGGTGGCAGCAAACACGAGACGCTCGTATGCAATTGCATCACAGTACTCCTCCGTGTACAGAAATTCATTTTTGAGCAATATCCATGGACGAGCCGTGGAAGTAACGATGACAACAAGCTTGTCGAAGATAGCAATAACTTCATAGTTCGTGTAATCCCAATAGACGTTGGGAACTCGACAAATTTCTATCTTCCATAGACGACAGTCACAATGATCGTATTTGAATGTACATAGCTTATCTGTGTGCTCAACCTCAGGGCACTCTGAGATTTTTAGAAGTGGAATCTGCTGACGAGTGTACACATTGACAATTTCCCACTCGCAGTTATACCCAATATAAACAACCCAATCTCCATCTACGCCTGCCCAGGACATACCCTTAAGCGATGGATCTTAACATCACACGTATCATTATCAAGCTACATAGACTTGCACAAGGAAGGGCTTCCTCGTCCGCGCGCCAGAGAACAGGGTCATGGCAAACCGCTCTTCTTTCAGATCAAGGCAAGAATAACGGGGTTGTTTCCGATTTGTTCCCTCCATGGAGATGATGATCGAACAATGGCAGAAGGAAGGGTGAAGGCAAATGGAGGGGTAAGGAAGCGCGTGCGACAAAAGTTCCAAATCGAGACGGAAAGGCGAAGATGCGGTGGATGGTTGCCACGGTACACGAAGAGGTGCCCCGGCCTACATAGACGTCCATTCGGAAATTTTACAAAAGGACTTGCCATTGTCTCACTGACATGTTGGAACGGGACCATGTGTCAACAAAACATGGTGTGTCATTTCTCGTGCAAAATGCGATCTGGCCGCGTTGGCCCGAGGTGCCGCATTATTTCTCGACTTTATTTTTTAATGGCGTGCCATTCAGCTTTGAAGCACAACAAACTAGTACGATATGCAGGGAAAATATAAACTACTCTACCACTACTCCACCTCTATAGTACTAGTATCAAAAAAGATATATAGGCTGGAGCTTTAGCGCTTGCTTGCTAAAGGCTGCCCACTTGCTTATCACACTATCACCCTCTCTCTAGATCTAAATAAGACGACCTCTCTCTCCCTCCTCACCGGTGGTTACAGATGTGCCGAGGAAGAGAAGGACGTGTAGTGTTGTCGTACTGGTCGTCAGCGAGTGAGGTCATGCACTAATGAGGGCTCCCAGGAGCACCCTAGCTGTGGAGGGGAACATGCCGAGCTGGCGGCACTGGAGCCATTATACCTTGATGACATGCCTGATTGGCTTAATAAGCAGAAGGAGTTCATCGACGGCTTGGTGGAGCTGCTGAAGGAGAGCCTCGACGACATGCCCGCTGAGCTCAATGAGCAGGGGGGTTTGACCACCGGCTTGGTCATCCTACTGAAGAAGAGCATTGCCTTAGATAAGAAGGCGACCGGCAAAAGCCTACAACTTCAGGAGGACAATGCAAAGCTCCGCCATGAGCTCGACCTGGTGAAGGAGGAGAACGCTGGCTGGAAGAAGCTGCATTAGAAGATTAGTTCTTCGCTGAAGATGATGCACGCCCTCGTCATGGAATAGAAGGAGGAGTTGGTGAAGCTCCGCATCGAGCACCCGACAACTGTCAAGGTACGTAATGCGGTCCTGGAAGAGATGATGAAGGATCACATCGAGAAATCCTGCGTCATGGACAAAATGAACAAGATGGCACAAGAGATGCATGCACAGATGGAGGTCATGGAGGCGATGAATAAGCATTTATGACTCCTTCACCAGCAACCCTTCATGTAGTAGAGAGCATTGCCCCAGACGTTGTGTGTGTGTCTTCCTTCTTTTTGGGGGGGGGGGGTAATCTTCCTTCTTCTTTTGCTCGTGTGTTTCTTCTTTTGTTTCGGGTGTTTTGCTGCACGTGTCATGTTCTCCGCAAGGCATGAATAGATCAATGCTAACGATGACTGGCGCCGTGGGATCGATGACTAGCAAATTAGATCATTTTTTATCGCCATATCGCACTGGGTTGCCGTGTGTTCGTGCTCTTCTGTCGTACTAGTACTCCTGCGGAAAACATGAGTATGCCGCACGGTTCTTTGCTGCTCCTCAGGTTGTCGGCAACATTTATATGAGCAGTGAAATCATAAGGCCCCACCTTCCAGTAGTAATGAGCCGTTGTCGAATTTCGGGTTCTGCAAACCGTTGAGAGGTTCAAACTCTGGGGTGCGTGCGGAGCTCTCAACCTACCCAGCCTGCCTACTCGCAAACTTCACAACCTAGCGCGACGAGCTCGAAGGGAAAGAGAGACATGGCAGTTTACCCAGGTTCAGGCCACCTTGCTTTGTGCTGGATTTACCCTACTCCTAGCTTTGTGCTGGATTTACCTCGAGTGGCTGAGGAAGAACTAGTACAGTGGTGAACAGCCTCAGGAGGCGTGTTTTTGAGATAGGATGAGTTGGTGAGGTGCAGAGGGTGGAACGGATTCGATCCCTCCATTCTGTGGTGGCTAGGTCCTATTTATAGTGGCTTTGGGTCCTCTTCCCAAATGTAGGCCGGAAGGAATCCCACAACAGCCAAATTTGCAGGGAGACAACAAGTACACCCTATCCTGACTTAAGTTTTCTTCGCCTGCAAAATCCTCTGGTCGTGACACTATGGTGGGCTCAACGATGACCTACGTCCTGCTGTCCTGGCGTTCTTGGTCTTGTTGCACCAGAATGGAAACCTTTGGTTAATTCCTCGGGACTCCGCGCCTGCTGCTTGCCTCCTTTGCACTGAAGAGGAAACTGGTACTCTGCACCCACTGGCACCTGCCTGGCCTTGTTCGTCATGGCTCACATCAGCTGAGCCTCGCGAGGTGCACCTTGCATAGAAATCTCTGCTCCTCACAATCCAGCCTGGGGAGGCTGGTCCCCTTGGAGGTCTTGGCATCACGCGCCTCGCGAGGCTTGGCCCCTCACGAGGGTCTTGAGCAGTTGATGCTGAAGCTGGGACGTACGAGGCCGTCGATAGAGCCACATAGTGGGCCGCTGGCAGGCAAGTCTGGGTACCCCCGTATCCAGAACGCCGACACTGGCACCAGGGCCCAAGGCGCGCTCGGACTTGGCTTCTAGGAGAAGCCAAAGGGCAAGTGTGGCACACCGCAGGCCCTAACCGCCTGCGACCTTGGACGACGCATGACAATTGATGAGACGTGGGCATCTCCACTTCCCCATGCTGTGTTGGCAACCGTTCGACTTGACGAGTCGATGCTGCATGCAGGAAAACATCATTACACGAGATCATGGAGGCCAACAGTTGGCCTCCCTCCGGCTATAAATGAGGGGAGGGGCGGACACCCCTTGCTCATCTCTTCCTCCATCTTCTTGCTGCTCGTCCCTTCTTCTCATCCTCCTTGCCATTGCATCCATGGCGCCGATTAGGAGGTTTTCGGCGGCAGAAAAGGGAAAAGCCCCTCAGGAGGGGCGTGATCACTTCCCCTGAAGAAACGGTTCTGCCATCCCTGCGACGATGGCGGGAGGCAGGAGGTGATCAGGACTTGGCAAACAAGGCCCCCGCTCGACTTCCTCCTTCCCCTGTACGCCCGTGCACAGGACGGCAATGCACGCCATCAAGCAATCCCAGGTGGCAGTGGGCGAGCCGAACCCGTGCTGCCAGCAGGGTCGCAGACGCAGGTTGAAGGTAGCTCGCGTGAGTTTGTGGTGTGGGCAGCGATGCCGCCCACTCGTGGATCCAGCTCCCGAGGTTTTTCACCGATGAGCTGTCGGTGAGGAGGCCGCTCGAGCTATGGCGGCAACACGACGGTGCTGCAACCTGGCCACTAGTACGTCTCCAATGTATCTATAGTTTTGATTGTTCCATGCTATTATATTATCCATATTGGATGTTTTATATGCATTTATATGTTATTTTATATGATTTTTGTGACCAACCTATTAACCTAGAGTCCAGTGCCAGTTTCTGTTTTTTCCTTGGTTTTGAGTTTTCCCAAAAAGGAATACCAAACGGAGTCCAATTGACATGCCAATTTTTGATGATTTTCTATGGACCAAAAGAAGCCCCCGAATTAAAAGAGTTGGGCCAGAAGTGTCCCGAGCCATCTACGAGGGTGGAGGGCATGCCCTACCCCTTGTGCACGCCCCCCTGCCTCGTGGATGACTCAGAGGCACCCCTGACATGAGACCGACGCCAAAAATTCCTATAAATACAGAAACCCTCGAAAAGAAACCTAAATTGGGAGTTCCGCTGCCACAAGCCTCTATAGCCACCAAAAACCAATCTGGACCCTGTTCTGGCACCCTTCCGGAGGGGGGATCCATCATCAGTGGCCATCTTCATCATCCCGGCGCTCTCCATGATGAGGAGATAGTAGTTTAACCTCAGGGCTGAGGTTATGTACCAGTAGCTATGTGTTTGATCTCTCTCTTGTGTTCTTGATTTGGCATGATCTTGATGTAGCGCGAGGTTTGCTATTATAGTTGGATCATATGATGTTTCTCCGCCTCTACTTTCTTTTAATGGATTGAGTTTTCCCTTTGAAGTTATCTTATCGGATTGAGTCTTTAAGGATTTGAGAACACTTGATGTATGTCTTGCGTGGGATATCCATGGTGACAATGGGGTATTCCATTGATTCACTTGATGTATGTTTTGGTGATCAACTTGCGGGTTGCGTGACCTTGGGAACCTATGCATAGGGGTTGGCACATGTTTTCGTCTTGACTCTCCGGTAGAAACTTTGGGGCACTCTTTGAGGTTCTTTGTGTTGGTTGAATAGATGAATCTGAGATTGTGTGATGCATATCAAATAATCATACCCACGGATACTTGAGGTGACATTGGAGTATCTAGGTGACATTAGGGTTTTGGTTGATGTGTGTCTTAAGGTGTTATTTTACTACGAACTCTAGGGCTGTTTGTGACACTTATAGGAATAGCCCAACGGATTGATCGGAAAGAAACACTTTGAGGTGGTTTCGTACCCTACAATAATCTCTTCGTTTGTTCTCTGCTATTAGTGACTTTGGAGTGACTCTTTATTGCACGTTGAGGGATTGTTATATGATCTAATTATGTTATCATTGTTGAGAGAACTTGCACTAGTAAAAGTATGAACCCTAGGCCTTGTTTCGAAGCATTGCAATACCGTTTGTGCTCACTTTTATCATTAGTTACCTTGTTGTTTTTATATTTTCAGATTATAAAAACCTATATCTACCATCCATATTGCACTTGTATCACCATATCTTCGCCGAACTAGTGCACCTATACAATTTACCATTGTATTGAGTGTGTTGGGGACACAAGAGACTCTTTGTTCTTTGGTTGCAGGGTTGTTTGAGAGAGACCATCTTCATCCTACGCCTCCCACAGATTGATAAAGCTTAGGTCATCCACTCGAGGGAAATTTTCTACTGTCCTACAAACCACTGCACTTGGAGGCCCCAACAACGTCTACAAGACGAAGGTTGCGTAGTAGACATCAAGCTCTTTTCTGGCACTCTAGCCGGGGAGGTTAGTGCTTGAAGGTATATCTTTACGTCTTGCAATTGAATCTTTTAGTTCGTATTTTATCACTAGTTTAATTTATAAAAGAAAACTACAAAAAATGGAATTGAGGTTGCCTCATATGCTTCATCTTTTTAATGTCTTTCGTGAAAATGATGGAAAGGAAAATTGTGCCAAAGTATTAGAAGAAGAATGCATTAGAATGTTTGGCCCATAAATCTTTGTATGATGAGCATGACTGCAATGTTGTTAGTTGTAACATCCCAAATTTTCAATTTGGAATGTTATACATAGGTCATCATATGCATATCATATTTCATTTGCATTTGGTTTTGATCCTAGAAACTCTAAGCAACTCAATGACCCACGGGGAGAGTTGGGGATTTCATTTATTTTCATATTTGAATTTTCTCAAATTTGAAAAGAGGATCATTTTGGTTTAATATTTTTCTCTCCCAAAATATTTCCAATATTAAAAAATAATGAGAGGAGATAAAATGACTTCTCCAAAATAAAAGAAATATTGGAAGAAAAATGTTAAAAATCAAATAAATATTTTATTTGGATTTTATTGCTATTTTATTTGAATTAGAAAAATATGCATTTTTCAAAATTGCATTTTTAGGCCAGAAAAATGTCCATCGTGTTCTAAATATTTTATTTAGACGGTGAAAATTGTTTTTGGCATTTTTAGAATTTTCTTTATTTTTTTAGGAATTTTATTCGTTGGGATTTATTTAAAAAACTTCCCGGACCCATTGGGCCGAAGCCTAGCCGGCCCACTCCCGCGCAACGCCGCCTTCCCGGCCGCCATGCCGCGCACGGACGCCGGGGGGAGTCTGAGTCAGACTCTTCCCCAGGTCGGCCCCCTCCCAAGCAAGCAGCCGCCCCACCACCTTTAGGAGCCGCCGCCGGAGCCCCCTCGCTCCCCACTTTGCCCCACCGCCACAAGCCCGCAGCCGCCGCCCGCTCTTTCGGCTGCCTCCTACAGCTGCTGCCACCGCCGCTTGCGTTGCGCGCCGCCGCCGACGCTGCCGCCTCTGTCGCCCGAAGCCCCGTGCCGCCGCCGCAGCCCGTCCGCCGGAGTTCACCGGAAATACCGCGCCACCGCCGGTTTATTTTCTGGTTTCCCGGTAAACCCTAGATCCGTTTTTTTTTCAAGTAGATCGGTTCGGTTTTTCTCGGATTTGCCGGTTTAGATCGATTTTTTGTTTTTTTCCCGGTTCAATCTACTCCGAGAATGTTTGTTTGTTTAGTTATTATAATGAACGAATTCGTTCGTTTGACTCTGCTAGCGAACGTTCGTCTGATAGATTTTTCTTTTTCTGTTTTATTTTTGCCAGGGACCTATCCATGATTATTTTAATTGCAGATCAGCCCTTGATCCTCAAACCCTCGTAACTTTTTAACCGTTCATCCAAATCTAGTGAAACCAACGCCAAAATGTTCGTCTCGAGCCCCTCTTTCCAGTTAATCAACTTGAACAGGATTTTGACAAATTAAAAGTTGGTTTCAAGCAGATTTGATTTCAAACTTCTTTTGAGCGTAGTTTGAGTTTTGTAGCTCCGATTTGATTGATTCTTTTTGCAAATTGAAGTTCTTCAGTTGAACTTTCAGATTGGGTCTTATTATTTGAGTTTTACCCGTGCATCTTTGCTGAGTGCTTATGTATGCTATTGTTTGTTTGTGATAGAATTCCCGAGTGCGAAGCATGCTACTACGAGTCTCTAGGGTTTGCAGATCGTTAGCAAGGCAAGTAACACTTTGATCATATATCTTTTATTAACCAGTTTTTATGCATTAGTTCCAATCCTCAAACATTGCATGATTAGGATTTGATTAACATGTGGGTTTGGGAAGTAGATGATGAGGTAGAACCTCTTGTCCTTTTATTATTAAACCCTCGGGAGTTACTTCTACATTATGCTTAGGTTGCCATGCTATGCTCGTAGACGTGGTTTGGTTGAGTGTATCCATGACAGATGTGAGAGTTGTTAATTAATGGTTAACTTAAGGTGTCTACTTAATACACATCTGGGTGGATTGGTTGCGGGCACCTGGAGAATCCAGTGTTGTCCTAGGATATACCGGAGTACCTGCGTGATCATCCTACGGTTCGCCACCCAGGCTCAAAGGGATCATAAGATTATTCATGCTAGAAACTTCCGTGTGCAGCCACAAGCTATTATGGGCTCTAGCATAGTTGAGTATGTTGCATGACCTCTTTCAGCGGTGGGCTAGCAGATGTAGGGGAAAGTAGGTGTAACTGTCCACCCAGAGTAAAGAGTTAATGCTTCTGAAAGACTATGTCTTGGTCATCCGTTTCTCAAACACCATGTAGTGCGTGAAATCCAACGGAGGAGATCGAGTCTTGTGGGGAAAAGTGCGCAAACCTCTGCAGAGTATACAAACTAATCATGGTTAGCCTTGTCCCCGGTTAAGGACATCTTGAGTATCTGGTTCATGGATTATCATGTTGATCTCATCACTCTAAATTAGTTTGTTGGGTTGTTAATACTATTTAATTGGAATTGAGTTGGATGAACCTTCTCAATGTTTAACAATCACCATGATAGTTAAACAAAATATATTCGTTTGTTGTAGGATAAAATTGGCTTTATGCAAAAATAAACCTAGAGCCTCCACTAGCCATATATGCATGTAGTGATAGTATTTATTATATCATTGCACTATTGTGTTATCTTGCCAGCCTATTCCATGTGCTGACCCGTTTCGGGCTGCAACATATCATGTTGCAGACTTTTCAGATGAAGAGTAAGGTGCGCTAGGTCGTTGTCATTCACTCAGCTATGTCGTTGGAGTTGATGGACTCACTTTACCTTCCAAGCCTTCCTCTATTATTTTATTTAGATTGTCAGGACCCTGACTCAATGCCACATCGATCTAGCATGTAACACCTCATATCACTTTGCGACCTCACGCACGGTATTCCCACGGGTGTCACCTTACCTTTGCCCAGGACCGTTTGCGCCTTTTGGAAACGTATATGATAGTGTCACTAGCATCCATATGATAAGGAGCTCGGGCTGACATGGCTAGTCGTAAACCCAAAGTGGCACACACTTACAGGGACAGACATCCATGACCCAACATCGAACGTGTCGGTCATCAGCGAGTGAATCCGGGCTGTAGCACTGGGCTAGCAGGACTCCGGTAAACCGGGTTGTAGCGGGCTAACAGGACTTCGGTATTCATCGCGTGATATTTCCCCGAAGGGACAGACACAGGAACGAAGAAGGACACATGCCGGCCAGCCTAAGTGTTCCAGAGCCGTAGCAAGCTACCATGGCTCAGTGGAAGCACTAGGAGACATTTCCCGGTAAGAGAGGCTACTAAGGATAAACAACTAGATAGTTAGAACCCACACATACCAAGCATTTCAATCCTACACACAATATGCTCGATATGTGCAAATACAACAAGGCATCACAACATGACTCTACAACACAAGTACTTTATTTAAAGGCTCAGAGAGCCATACATACCATACACACAAGTACGGGTCACACGACCCACATTCAAGTCATACAAGCATACAAGCCAACAATGGAAGTAACTTGTCTGAGTACAGACAACTAGTAAAATAAAAGAGGCTTGGGTAAGCCTAACTATACTACATGGTCCTTCATGAGCTCAGGATCACCACCTGGGCTTCAGCCTACTCATCGATATCAACGTCTACGAAGAACCCGTCAGAAGGGGTTGCAGCATCTTCTGTAAAATGTAAATTAAAGCAACATGAGTACAAAGGTACTCAGCAAGACTTACATTATATCCTACATACATGCACATTATCAAGAAGGGTTGGTGGGGTTATTGCAGCAAGCCAGCTTTGACTCTTGGATAAGCTATCCTACGAGACTCCAACTTGAAATGGTTTTGCACACTCGAGTCCACTACTCACCACTTCAATACACTACCGAGGACCCACCTACGCCTTCCTACCGAAGAGCCATCCTCGACACTCACGCTTATCTTGAGGCTTTTAGTAGTTTCCATTTACTTGTCTATGAACTGTATAGGCAACCAAGTAGTACTTTACCGCGGATGCGGCTATTCGAATAGATGATGTTCACCCTGCAGGGGTGTACTTCCTCATACATGTTTCCACCACTTAGCGTCTGCACACGACATGTGCTCGGCAGACTTCAAGCGAAAGCTGACGTGGGTGTAGACCACGACCTACCTAAACACCTAAGTCTCTAGTCCAGGTTTATTGCCTATTCAGGTTCCATCCGCAGGGAGTCCGACCGAGGTTTCCACATACGGCCCCGAACAATGTGTACAGGGTTCCGAGACACCTAACGGGTGCCCGGTGTACCCGGCCACGTACCTACCGCATCACAGCCCACCCCGCGGTTAGCACTGTCCACGGCCTCCAGTAAGCTACAAACACCAGAAACTACTTGCAACTCCGGGACAGAGGGCTAGGGTGAGTAAGAAGTCGAGCGAGTCAATTAAGGATCCCAATGTATGGTAGTAGCTGAATCTTAAATCACACATACAGATCTCAGTGCTTAGGGACGGCTTCAATGAAACAACCCACCATGTACTCCTACATGGCCTCTCGTCGTTACCTTTACCAAATCCTGTTCAACACACTACTCTCATACCCACATGATCATTTCACTCTAGCCCATCACCCAGATGAACCAGACCTGACACAACTCTAAGCATAGCAGGCATAGCAAGGTAGGAACAACACATACATATGGCTCAATCAACTCCTACACATGCTAGTGGGTTTCATCTAGTTACTGTGGCAATGACAGGGAAATGGGTTCAACTACCATAGCACACAGCAGTTTGAATCGCATTGTCTTAATGTAGTAAAGAGAGCAGAAGCGAGAACATGGGATTGTATCGGTATGATCAAATGGTTGGTTGCTTGCCTAATGGGTCGGTGCACTGGTATTGTTCTTCGTTGGGGTAATCACGGTACTCCTCAGGGGCAGAACCTGCCGTAGAGAGCACCGATACACAATCATCACCAAACAATATGCAAAAATATGATGCATGCATGAGACATGGCAAAATGAGTGTATTGGGCTAATGCAACTAAGACCAGATGGGTTTGAACTATTTTGAACAAAAGATTCAAGTTTCAAACTCATAAGTGTCCCTTTTAAGTGATTTACCTTGTTCTATGCTAAACAGCAGGTTAGCTTGCTTAAACATGCATGAAACCAGTACAGATGGATAGATTGGATTTTTCTGATCATTTTTCATATATAACACTTTGCATTTGGAGCTACAGATTAATTTCTATGATTTTGTTGAAGTTTCTGGTATTTTCTGGAATTTCCTATGTAAAAATAATTCCAGTAAATAATTTACCGCGTCAGGATTACGTCAGGATGACGTCAGTGGTCAACGGAGCTAGTCCAGGTCAAACTGACCAGTGGGTCCCGCCTGTCAGTAGTTAGTTAAACTAACTAAATTTAGTTAGTGCTAATCTAGGTTAATTAGCAGAGCGGGCCCCACTTGTCATAGACTCAGGGGGGAAGTCAACCTGGGCCCGCCTAATCAAAGGTCAACGGGGTCAAACCCTCTGGCGTTTAGCCGCCGGCGAGACCACACGCGGCGGTGGAAGTGCGTTTTCGTGCTCCGGCGACCAAAAGGGCGGCGGAGGGCATCTACAGGACGCGGGGAGCGAGCCGCGTCTTTTGGTGGCAGTGGTGGAGCTCGGGGTGGCCGGGAACATTGCCAGCGACGACCTTGGCGGTTGCCGGAGTTCGGGCGAGCTCGTACCCGAGGCTACGGGGCACGGCGAGGCGCGTGGAGTGGCGCATTGGGCGCCTGCGAGTGCGGTGAGTGTGTTGGACACGATGGTGTGGCCGGTGGGTGGCCGGAGTCACGTCGGCGATGACCTCAGCGGCGGCGCGTGTGGTGAAGCTTCGTGTGCTTGCTGTGGTGCACGAGAGCGAGAAAGGGAAGGGGAGAAGGTAGCTGGGCTCACGACGGTCACGTAGGAGCAGACAGCGCGGTCGGGGACGAGCTGGTGCGGCGGCGACGGCGAAAGGGATCTCTGGCGGTGGCGGGGTCGGGAGAGGTTGGTGCAGAGGCATCGGGGCAAGCGAGCACTCGGGGCTCGGCTAGCTCGAAGGAGAGGAGGGCGGTGAAGCTCCTGGACACGATGGCGCGGCGTAGGGACGATGGAGAGCGCGAGCTTCACAGTGGTGCGGGCACGAAAGCATCGGCCACCGCGGTGGAGAGCGAGGGAGAGAGGCAGGGGGAGAATGGGCGTGTCTAGAGGGGTCGGGGCTCGACGTGGAGGTCGTCCAGGCCAGCAGGGCGGCGAGGGGAGGAAGCAGGGCGGCGAGCAGCTGCGTGGCGCGCGCTGGAGTCGCCGTCGAGCACTTGCCTGCCTGCCTGGCCAACTCAAGCAGCTCGCTGGAGCGGCTGTTGGGCTGGGCCGGCTAGGTGGGCCGGCTGGTGGGATGCCAGGTTAGTTTCCCTCTCTCTCTTTTTATTTCTGATTTCTATTTTTTTCTGTAACTTTGTGGACTTTCTAAAAATACCTAGGCAACTCCAAAAAACCCCAAACTGCTCATGCCCATTGTTTAGAATATAAACAACATGGAACATTTCAGTTTAGGATTATTTGGACATATAAAATATTTTATTGATTTTAAATATCCAAATTCAAATACTTATGATTTAATTCAAAGAACTTAGGATGACCTAGAAAATTGTGCATCACTTTTGGCAGAGGTTCTGAACCAAGACAAAAATGATGGACATTTTATAAGGGCATTTCAGGTTCATTGAAAATATTTTTAGTAAACCCTACTTGGGTTCAGAGGGGGCTGGGGGTTTTGTCATCCCCATTTCAAGTTTCTGTTGAATGGAATAGACATGATGCAACACTCTAATGCATGAACTAGCTAGGGTGTGACAACTCACCCCCACTCAAAAGAATCTCGTCCTGAGATTTAGGATCCTCCGGGAAGAAGGCTGGATACTCAAGTCGAAGACGGTCCTCCCTTTCCCAAGTTGCTTCTTTCTGAGAATGGTGCGACCATTGAACCTTGAGAAAGTTGATATTATGACGTCGAGTGGTACGCTCGGCTTGATCGAGGATATGAACGGGGTACTCTCAATACGTGAGGTTGTCTTGAAGATCAGGCGTTTCGTGGTCCACTCCATGGATAGGATCCGAGAAACAACGCCTGAGTTGAGAGACGTGGAAGACATCGTGGAGTCTGGAGAGATGCGGAGGTAGTTCCAACTAGTAGGCAACTTCTCCTCGTTTGGCAAGAATGCGAAAGGGTCCAATGTAACGAGCAGCCAATTTGCCTTTGATACCGAAATGATGGGTTCCCTTCAGAGGAGTAACCCAAAGGTAAGCCTTCTCGTCAACCTCAAAAGTCATGGCCTTATGTTTTCGGTCATAGTGACTCTTTTGACGAGATTGAGCTGTTTTCAACTTTTCACGAATGATGCGAACTTGCTCTTCTGCTTCGTGGATCATATCCGAGCCAAAGAATTGTCTTTCCCCAGTTTCTGACCAGTTAAGAGGCGTTTGACACCTTCGTCCATAGAGAACTTCAAAAGGGGATTTACCCAAGCTAGATTGATAGCTGTTGTTATAAGCAAATTCGGCAAATGGAAGGCATTTCTCCCAATCCATTCCGAATGAGATAACAGAAGCTCGAAGCATGTATTCTAGAATCTGGTTGACACGTTCTATTTGACCACTTGATTGAGGGTGAAAGGCGGTGCTAAAGGATAGGCGGGTTCCCATAGCATTTTGGAAAGTTTCCCAAAATCGAGAGGTGAAGAGACTTCCTTGATTCGAGTTAATTTCCAGTGGAACACCATGGAGGGACACTATTCGGGAGATGTACAAGTCTCCTAACTGACTAGCGGTTATACTCTCGCGAACATGAAATGGGCCACTTTGGAAAGACGATCGGTAACGACGAAGATAGCATTATTCCCTCTCTTGGTCCTGGGAAACCCGGTGATGAAGTCCATACCAATTTTATCCTATTTCCATTCAGGAATAGCTAGAGGTTGAAGGGTGCCAGCAGGCCGTTGATGCTCTACTTTTACACGACCACAGACGTCACACATAGCAACAAACTGAGCAATGTCCCTCTTCATCCTAGTCCACCAGAACCTCTGGCGTAGGTCCTGATACATTTTAGTGCTACCGGGATGAATGGTTAGAGGAGATTCATGAGCCTCCTTAAGGATCAAATGTTGTAGTTGCCGCTTCTTGGGAACCACTAAGTGGTTTCCGAAGTACACAACACCTTGATCATTCACGGAGAAATATGTAGCAACTCCGCTAGCCATGTTCTCCTTGATCCGAGATATCCCCTTGTCATACCGCTGGACGGTTATGATATGATCCGTAAGGGTAGGTTTCGCCACTAAGGTGGAAAGGAATCCTTGAGGAACGATGTGAAGGTTAAGCTTCCAAAATTCCTCGTGGAGAAGTGGTTGACTTTG
This sequence comes from Triticum dicoccoides, assembly GCF_002162155.2. Classification (NCBI taxonomy): domain Eukaryota; kingdom Viridiplantae; phylum Streptophyta; class Magnoliopsida; order Poales; family Poaceae; genus Triticum; species Triticum dicoccoides. The sequence continues at coordinate 254,945,663 of NC_041387.1, forward strand.
TTGTAACATCAGGTTGTTACAATAAGATTTATGACTTAGTGCATCAGCCATGACGTTGGCTTTTCCCGGGGTGTGAGTTGTCCCTAAGTCGAAATCTGTGATCAACTCGACCCAACGTCTTTGCCTGAGATTCAAATATGGTTGGGTGAATATGTACTCCAGACTTTTGTGATCAGTGAAGATTGCGCAACGATTACCGAGGAGGTAATGTCGGCAGGTTTTGAGTGCATGGACTACAGCTGCAAGCTCTAGATCATGAGTAGGATAATTTTCCTCATGTGGGTACAATTGTAGTGAAGCATAAGCAATTACATGACGATCTTGCATGAGAATACAACCTAGTCCTTGTCGCGAGGCGTCTCAATAGATAACAAAGTCCTTGGAGAAGTCTAGTGGAACCAGTACGGGAGCAGAAGTTAGGCATCTTTTCAGTTCCTGAAAACTGTGCTCACATTGTGGAGTCCACTTGAACTTTGTATCTTCTTGAGGAGTTCAGTTAGTGGTTTAGCAATTTTGGAGAAATTCTCGACAAAGCGACGACAATAGCTCGCTAAGCCAAGGAAACTCCGAATTTGCTTGACCGATTCAGGTGCAGTCCAATTAAGGACGGCTTGAACTTGCTCGGGATTGACAGCAATACCCTTACCAGAAATTACATGTCCTAGATAGGTCACTTCTGGCAACTAAAATTCGCATTTAGAGAACTTGGCATAAAGGCGATGCTCTCGAAGTTTCATCAACACTAGTCTTAGATGCTTGGCATGTTCTTCCTCGTTCTTGGAGTAGATGAGTATATCATCGAGGTAAACCACGACGAATTTATCCAAATACTCCATGAACATTGAGTTCATTAACCGCGAGAAGGTGGCTGGAGCGTTGGTTAACCCGAAGGACATGACGGTGTACTCGTATTGGCCGTAACGAGTAACAAAGGCTGTTTTGGGAATGTCCCCGTTCCTGATTTTGATTTGATAGTAGCCCAACCTCAAATCCATCTTAGAGAAGACTGAGGATCCAGCGAGCTGATCATACAGGTCATTGATCCTGGGGAGCGGATACTTGTTCTTTATTGTGACCAAGTTAACGGGTCGATAATCTACAACCATCCGGTCTGTACCATCCTTCTTCTTGATGAAGAGGATGGGGCAAGCCCATGGGGATGAACTAGGACGGATGAAACCCTTTTTCAAGGACTCATCGAGTTGTTTCTTAAGCTCGGCTAGTTCTAGTGGTGCCATCTTATAGGGTCTTCTAGAAATTGGGACAGTTCCTGGAATGAGATCTATCACAAACTCAACATCTCTGTCAGGTGGGATACCTGGCAATTCTTCTGGAAAGACATCCGGAAAATCACAGACTATCAGAACATCTTTGAGGTCTGGCAAGGGACTGGCATTAAGGGAATATAGCTGTCGCTTGGCTATTCGGGTCAAGACATTGACTATCTTTCTCGAAGGATGCGTAAGTTGAACAGTCCTAGAGAAGCAATCAATCTTGGCATGATGGGCTGACATCCAGTACATACCCAAGATGATATTAATATCCGAGGATTTGAGGGCTATCAATGATGCAAGGAAAACAAGTCTGTCAACTTGGATTTCATTCCAATGGCTTACTCTAGAGGTTTTCCATCTAGAACCAGGAGTAGAAATCTCCATGGTGGAAGGCAGGTCACAGAATGCGGTGTTATGCAAGCGAGCATAGTTTTCGGATATGAATGAATGAGATGCTCCAGTATCGAAAAGAACAGATGCCGGGTGGCAATTAACAAGGAGCATACCGAGAACGACATCGGAATCCTCTTGAGCCTCTTCAGCTGAGACACAATTCACATGGCCACATGCAGTGGTGGCCGGCTTGGCGTAGTACACCTTCCTTCCTGGCTTGCCACGGCCAACAGCCATTCCAGACTGGTTGGGGTTGGTCTGGGGACACTCATGCATGTAGTGGCCCGATTCCTCACACTTGAAGCACGTCACAGAGCTGGTGCATGGAGGAGCATTGTTGGTTGGCCCACCATAGGGCTTAGCTGGTGCATACTGCTGAGCTGGATGAGGCACCTGATAGGATGGTCTCGGTGTGAACCTGGGTGGCAGGGCAGTGTTAGGCACCCACACCCGGCGCTTCTGTGGTCAAACACCGGATGAGGAACCCAAGTCACAGCCATGCTTGCGTGTTGCTTCGAAATCGGTCTGACCCGTCTCAACACTGATGGCTTTGTTCAGAAGCTTCTGAAAGGAGGTGCACTCATGCAGACGAAGATCTCGGCGAAGCTTGGGGCTAAGTCCCTTGCGGAACCTTGCTTGCTTCTTGGCATCGGTGGAGACTTCTTTAGTGGCATAGCGTGCTAAGTTACCGAACTCCCTGCTGTAAGCGTCCACAGAGAGTCGACCTTGGGTGAAACTGCAGAACTCCTCACGTTTACGGTCCATAAGACCCTCCGGAATGTGATGTTCACGGAAAGCCTCACTAAATTCTACCCAAGTAGTGACATGGCCAGCTGGGTGCATGGCTTCATAGTTCTCCCACTAGAGACTGGCGGGGCCTTCGAGATGATATGCAGCAAAGGTGACCTTATCAGCCTCAGCTACGAGTGCAGAACGTAGCTTGTGAGTAATGCTGCGAAGCTAGTCATCGGCGTCGAGAGGCTCGACGGAGTGGTGGAAGGTGGGTGGATGTAACTTGATGAAGTCGCTGAGCGACACCAAGTTATTCCTCTGAGGCTGTGTTGTGTTCTGTTCGATGCGCTCCAACAAACGGTTGGTCTCCCGCTTGTTTCTCTCAGCCTCCAGCATAACCTCGGCCAGAGAAGGAGGGTGAGGCAGGTTTGCATCCCTGACTCCACTGCCTTCGGCTTGCTCCGGGGGAGCAGGGTTGTTGCGGGTGTTAACCATCCTAGGAAAACAAGACAATGGTTTAGTCCAGAATGATAAGATTCTGACATAGAAATGTAGAATGTAATGGATAACTCGTAATGCAAGATGATCATCCATATGACATGGTAAATACAGAAACTGCTTCTTTTATTCCATCGTCATACACACCATACAAGGTTTAGTACAAGACCAAATGAAGTACTACTACGGTGAAAGGAAGATTACATCTCATCGGAGGCATCCCAAGCTCCTATACATTATTTTTCTACACCTCCAGAAGGTGGTACACGCTAAGTCATATCCCACAAGTCACGCAGGACGGTGGACGATATAACTGTTACAATACTAGTGGTGCTACTAGCAGCTCAGACATTTCCGTAGTAATCCTCATAGAAGTTACCCCCATGTCCTGGAAGCTGAACTTGATCATCCAGAAACAGCTGATCCCGTGGAGCCTGCGGTTCATAAGGACTCGGGTGTGGCCTGGGACCATCAAACGGTGGCAAAAGAGGTCCACGGGGAGGAGTGATGCCCCCTACATCTCGCCAATCCATACGGTCTAGCGGAGTAGACCGCACGGGGTAGAGATCCCGCATATCCATATACCCTGCCTGCACAGAAGGTACAAACCGGGTCAAGGTGGCCCAGTGATCAGAACGGGAGTTAAACAGCTCCAGTCGCAAGGCACGGTTTTCACGGTCCTTGTCCTCACGCAACTGTGTGGTAGTGCGAAGCAGAGAATCCTCATTAGAAGAGTTGGTGTAGATAGCGGTGAAGTAACCTTCTGGCCCAGGAAGTGACATCGGCATATAGCAGAGCTCAGTGTTCCGGAGCAAGGAGGTTCTGGACCATATGATAGTCATCATCGAATATGCAGCGTCTTGCACAGCCATCTCGATAGTAACCCCAAGTCCATATGAGCAATGGAGGGGTTCGGTGGATCCAGGATAGCTTGGAAATATCCGGACAGTGCAGAGGTATTGACTTTGATTGAAGTCCCTATATTGCTCCTCGATGGTGTACTCGGGATACCAACGGTATCCAGCCTTGGTCATTACCCGGACCAACATGGCTGTATGGATAGGTACATCGAGGCATCGAGTCAGACGGACCACTTGATTCTGAGAAGCCATCTGAAACATGATATAATACCAAGGCATTAGAATTTCTAGCAGAATTTGGACAGCATAACGGCTATAAATGCTCAAAAAAGATTTTGAGACATTTTGCAAAGAGTTGCATAGACACTCAACAATATCATATCAAGATTCTGGGTCCAACTTAGCAACATAATGGGGTAGTAGAACTGAACTAGGCTTGTAACCATCAAACCTATAAGGTACTACTGATTAGTAACACGTGAACCTGATAGAGAAAAGAGATCCTACTCCTTGACCCCCGGTGGAAGAATGGACTGACTCAGATCAGAATGCCAAGAGGTAAAGGAGTAAAAAGAGCCTTACATTCCATCCCACAATCAATTCCCCTACATATAACTAAAGCATTTCTAGACTCAACATCGACCAGTTTGGCTTGGAGAACCTAAAGGAAGTCCGGCTCTGATGCCAACGCTGTCAGGACCCCGACTTCAATGCCACATCCATCTAGCATGTAACACCTCATATCACTTTGCGGCCTCACGCACGACATTCCAACGGGTGTCGCCTTACATTACCCGGGACCGTTTGCGCCTTTTGGCACACGTATATGATAGTATCACTAGCCTCCATATGATAAGGGGCCCGGGCTAACATGGCTAGTCATAAACCCTAAGTGGCACAGACTTACAGGGACAGGCATCCATGACCCAGCATCGAACGTGTCGATCATCAGCGAGTGAATCCGGGCTGTAGCACTGGGCTAGCAGGACTCCGGTAAACCGGGTTGTAGCGGGCTAACAGGACTCCGGTATTCATCGCGTGACATTTCCCCGAAGGGACAGACACAGGAACGAAGAAGGACACATGCCAGCCAGCCTAAGTGTTCCAGAGCCGTAGCAAGCTACCATGGCTCAATGGAAGCACTAGGAGACATTTCCCGGTAAGAGAGGCTACTAAGGATAAACAACTAGATAGTTAGAACCCACACATACCAAGCATTACAATCCTACACACAATATGCTCGATATGTGCAAATACAACAAGGCATCACAACATGACTCTACAACACAAGTACTTTATTTAAAGGCTCAGAGAGCCATACATATCATACACACAAGTACGGGTCACACGACCCACATTCAAGTCATACAAGCATACAAGCCAACAGCAGAAGTAACTTGTCTGAGTACAGACAACTAGTAAAATAAAGCCTGACTATACTACATGGTCCTTCATGAGCTCAGGATCACCACCTGGGCTTCAGCCTATTCATCGATATCAACGTCTACGAAGAACCCGTCAGAAGGGGTTGTAGCATCTTCTGTAAAACGTAAATTAAAGCAACGTGAGTACAAAGGTACTCAGCAAGACTTACATCAGATCCTACATACATGCACATTATCAAGAAGGGTTGGTGGGGTTATTGCAGCAAGCCAGCTTTGACTCTTGGCTAAGCTATCCTACGAGACTCCAACTTGAAATGGTTTTGCGCACTCGAGTCCACTACTCACCACTTCAATACACTACCGAGGACCCACCTCCGCCTTCCTACGAAAGAGCCATCCTCGGCACTCACGCTTATCTTGAGGCTTTTAGTAGTTTCCATTTACTTGTCTATGAACTGTATAGGCAACCAAATACTCCTTTACCACGGACGCGGCTATTCGAATAGATGATGTTAACCCTGCAGGGGTGTACTTCCTCATACATGTTTCCACCACTTAGCGTCTGCACACGACATGTGCTCGGCAGACTTCAAGCGAAAGTCGACGTGGGTGTAGACCACGACCTACCTAAACACCTAAGTCTCTAGTCCAGGTTTATCGCCTATTCAGGTTCCATCCGTAGGGAGTCTGGCCAAGGTTTCCACATACGGCCCCGAACGATGTGTATAGGGTTCCGAGACACCTAACGGGTGCCCGGTGTACACGGCCACGTAACTACCGCATCACAGCCCTCCCCGTGGTCAGCGCTGTCCACGGCCTCCAGTAAGCTACAAACACCAGAAACTACTTCCAACTCTTGGATAGAGGGCTAGGGTGAGTAAGAAGTCGAGCGAGTCAATTAAGGATCCCAATGTATGGTAGTAGCTAAATCTTAAATCACGCATACAGATCACAGTGCTTAGGGACGGCTTCAATGAAACAATCCACCATGTACTCCTACATGGCCTCTCATCGATACCTTTACCAAATCGTGTTCAACACATTACTCTCATACCCACATGATCATTTCACTCTAGCCCATCACCCGGATGAACCAGACCTGACACGACTCTAAGCATAGCAGGCATAGCAAGGTAGGAACAACACATTCATATGGCTCAATCAACTCCTACACATGCTGGTGGGTTTCATCTAGTTACTGTGGCAATGACACGTCATGCGGAGGAAATGGGTTCAACTATCGTAGCACATAGCAGTTTGAATCGTGTTGTCTTAATGCAGTAAAAGAGAGTAGAAGTGAGAACATGGGATTGTATCGATATGATCAAATGGTTGGTTGCTTGCCTGATGGGTCGGTGCACTGGTATTGTTCTTCGTTGGGGTAATCACGGTACTCCTCGGGGGCAGAACCTGCCGCAGAGAGCACCGGTACACAATCATCACCAAACAATATGCAACAATATGATGCATGCATGAGACATGGCAAAATGAGTGTATTGGGCTAATGCAACTAAGACCAGATGGGTTTGAACTATTTTGAACCAAAGATCAAGTTTCAAACTCATAAGTGGCCCTTTTAAGTGCTTTATCTTGTTCTATGCTAAACAGCAGGTTAGCTTGCTTGAACATGCATGAAACCTTTACAAATGGATAGATTGGATTTTTCTGATCATTTTTCATATATAACACTTTGCATTTGGAGCTACAAATTAATTTCTATGATTTTTTGAAGTTTGTGGTATTTTCTGGAATTTCCTATGTAAAAATAATTCCAGTAAATAATTTATTGCGTCAGCATTACGTCAGGATGATGTCAGTGGTCAACGGAGCTGGTCCACGTCAAACTGACCAGTGGGTCCCGTGTGTTAGTAGTTAGTTAAACTAACTAAATTTAGTTAGTGTTAATCTAGGTTAATTAGCAGAGCGGGCCCCACTTGTCATAGACTCAGGGGGGAAGTCAACCTGGGCCCACCCAGTCAAAGGTTAATGGGGTCAAACCCGCCGGCGTTTAGCCGCCAGCGAGGCCAGACGCGGCGGTGGAAGTGTGTTTTCGTGCTCCGGCGACCAAAAGGGCGGCGGAGGGCATCTACAGGACGCGGGGAGCGAGCCGCGTCGTTTGGTGGCAGTGGTGGAGCTCGGGGTGGCCGGGAACATTGTCGGTGACGACCTTGGTGGTAGCCGGAGTTCGGGCGAGCTCGTAGCTGAGGCTACAGGGCACGGCGAGGCGCGTGGAGTGGCGCGTTGGGCGCCTACGAGTGCGGTGAGTGTGTTGGACATGGTGGTGTGGCCGGTGGGTGGCCGGAGTCATGTCGGCGATGAGCTCGGCGGCGGCGCGTGCGGTGAAGCTTCGTGTGCTCACTGTGGTGCACGAGAGCGAGAAAGGGAAGGGGGAGAAGGTAGCTGGGCTCACGACGGTCACGTAGGAGCAGATGGCGCGATCGGGGACGAGCTGGTGCGGCGGCGACGGAGAAAGGGATCTCCGGCGGTGGCGGGGTCGGGCGAGGTTGGTGCAGAGGCCTCGGGGCAAGCGAGCGCTCGAGGCTCGGCTAGCTCGAAGGAGAGGAGGGCGGCGAAGCTCCTGGACACGATGGCGCGGCGCAGGGACGACGGGGAGCGTGAGCTTCACGGTGGTGCGGGCGCGGCAGCGTCGGCCATGGCGGTGGAGAGCGAGGGAGAGAGGCAGGGGGAGAATGGGCATGTCCAGAGGGGTCGGGGCGTGACGTGGAGGTCGTCCAGGCCAGCAGGGCAGCGAGGGGAGGAAGCAGGGCAGCGAGCAGCTGCGTGGCGCGCGCTGGAGTCGCCGTCGAGCACCTGCCTGCCTGCCTAGCCAAGTCAAGCAGCTTGCTGGAGCGGCTGCTGGGCTTGGCCGGCTAGGTGGGCCAGCTGGTGGGCTGCCAGGTTAGTTTCCCTCTGTCTCTTTTTATTTTCTGTTTTCTATTTTTTTCTATAACTTTGTGGACTTTCTAAAAATACCTAGGCAACTCCAAAAATCCCCAAACTGCTCATGCCCACTGTTTAGAATATAAACAACATGGAACATTTCAGTTTAGGATTATTTGGACATTTAAAATATTTTATAGATTTTAAATGTCCAAATTCGAATACTTATGATTTAATTCAAAGAAGTTAGGATGACCTAGAAAATTGTGCATCACTTTTGGCAGAGGTTCTGAACCAAGACAAAAATGATGGACATTTTAGAAGGGCATTTCAGGTTCATTGAAAATATTTTTAGTAAACCCTAGTTGGGTTCAGAGGGGGCTGGGGGTTTTGTCATCCCCATTTCAAGTTTCTTTTGAATGGAATAGACATGATGCAACACTCTAATGCATGAACTAGCTAGGGTGTGACATAGATGGCCTTAAGCCATATTGTTGTAATTATTTGTCTTTTGAGACATTCGATGTAATAAATGTGTGATTGCACTCTCTCATAAATCCCTCAAGTACTGTGTGTGTCAGCATTACTGATCCAGGGATGACACGTAGGCAGAGAGATTTGACCATCTGAAGTCGGGATCGCTACATTAGTATGAATTCCTTGAATATCCATGATGCTAATGGTATGCAAAACCACAAGCTTTGGGATGCTACGTTTGATGAAGATGATGTTTTTTGTCCGCCAAGTTTTGATGAGAAAATTTATTATGATGATAGCATGCCTCCTATTTATGATGATTATACTGATGAAAGTGGGTTTGCAAGAGTGTCAACTTTAGGTACTATTGATCCCACTATTTTGGAAGGTGTTGATTCTTATTTTAATAATGATCAAAGTGGATTTGTAGAGGTAATGACTTTATTTAGTGATGAATCCACTATTTCGGAAGAGGTAACCTCCAATTGATTATGAGAACAAAGTTGCTATCTATGATGATTATTGTGATGACATGTATGCTATAAAGAATAATGATAACCATGAAACTTGTCATCTTGATTTTAATTTTCAATTGGATCATGCCTCACATGATAGTTATTTTGTTGAGTTTGCTTATGCGGAGAGTAATAAAATTTATACGCTTGGGGATCATGAAAATATGCTTTATGTGATGGTTATACTATTGAATTCATTCATGATGCTACTGAAAATTATTAGGAAGGAGGAATATATGCTTGTAGGAATTGCAAAAATATCAAGTTTCCTCTCTATGTGTTGAAAATCTTGAAGCTATGCTTGTTTTGCTTCCCCATGCTAGTTGATTCTTGTTCCCATAAGTTATTTGGCCACAAAATCCCTATGCATAGGAAGTGGGTTAGACTTAAATGTGTTAGTCATATACTTCATGATGCTATCTTTATGTTTCAGTTCTTATCTTTATGTGAGCATCATTGAAATCATCATGCCTAGCTAAAAAGCCGTTAAAGAAAAGCGCTTGTTGGGAGACAACCCAACATTTACCCCTACTGTTTTTGTGTGTCCACATGATTAAGCTACTATAGTAATCATGTTATATAGCTTTTGTTTCAATAAAGTGCCAAGTAGAACCTTTGGGAAGACTTGGGTGAAAGTTATTGCGATCTTGGTGTAAAAAACAGAAACTTTGTGCTCACGTGAATAATTTTCAATTTTAACATAAGAGTGCTTTTAAGTAGATTATTTTTGCAGAATATTAATAGAAAAATTCCTCACGTCATCCAATTTATTTTAGAATTTTTGGAGTGAAAGAAGTACTCGAGAGTTACAGATTACTACAGACTGTTCTGTTTTTGACAGATTCTTTTTTCTATGAGTTGTTTGCTTATTTTGATGAATCTATGTGTAGTATCGGAGGGTATGAACCTTAGAAAGTTGGAATACAGTAGATATTACACCAAGATGAATTTAGAATGAGTTCATAACAGTACCAAAAGTGGTGATTTATTTTCTTATACTAACGGAGCTTATGAGTTTTCTGTTGAGTTTTGTGTTGTGAAGTTTTCATGTTTTGGGTAAAGATTCGATGTACTATGGAATAAGGAGCAGGAAGAGCCTAAGCTTGGGGATGCTGAAGGCACCCCAAGGTAATATTAAAGGACAACCAAGAGCCTAAGTGTGGGGATGCCCTGATGACCCACAAGTGTAGGGGATCTATCGTAGTCCTTTCGATAAGTAAGAGTGTCGAACCCAACTAGGAGCAGAAGGAAATGATAAGCGGTTTTCGGTAAGGTTTTCTTTGCAAGCACTGAAATTGTAGGTGATAGATAGTTTTGATATAAGATAAATAGTAACGAGTAACAAGTAAATAAAGTGCAGCAAGGTGGCCCAATCCTTTATGTAGCAAAGGATAATCCTGGACAATTTCTAATAATGAGTAAGGAGCTCCCGAGGACACATGGGAATTATCGTCAAGCTAGTTTTCATCACGTTCATATGATTCGCGTTCGGTACTTTGTTAATTTGATATGTGGGTGGACCGGTGCTTGGGTACTGCCCTTACTTGGACAAGCATCCCACTTATGATTAACCCCTATTGCAAGCGTCCGCAACTACAAAAGAAGTATTAAGGTAAACCTAACCATAACATTAAACATATGGATCCCAATCAGCCCCTAACGAAGCAACGCATAAACTAGAGTTTAAGCTCCTGTCACGCTAGCAACCCATCATCTACTTATTACTTCCCTATGCCTTCCTCTAGGCCCAAATAATGGTGAAGTGTCATGTACTCGATATTCACATAACACCACTAGAGGAAAATAGAACATACATCTCATCAAAATATCGAACGAATACCAAATTCACATGACTACTAATAGCAAGACTTCACCCATGTCCTCAGGAACAAACATGACTACTCACAAAGCATATTCATGTTCATAATCAGAGGAGTAATAATATGCATTAAGGATCTGAACATATGATCTTCCACCAAGTAAACCAATTAGCATCAACTACAAGGAGTAATCAACAGTACTAGCAACCCACAGGTACCAATTTGTGGTTTCGATACAAGATTGGATACAAGAGATGAACTAGGGTTTTAAGAGGAGATGGTGCTGGTGAAGATGTTGATGGAGATTGACCCCCTCCCGATGAGAGGATCGTTGGTGATGACTGATACGTCTCCGTCGTATCTACTTTTCCAAACACTTTTGCCCTTGTTTTCGACTCTAACTTGATGATTTCAGCAGAATTGTCATGGACTGACGCTGACGCTGTTTTCAGCACAATTGTCATGATGTTGTTTTTTGTTCAGAAGATAAAAGTTCTCGGAATGACCTGAAACTCCACGGAACATCTTAGAAAAAATAATAAAAAATCCTCGCCAAAGATGAAGACCAGGGGGCCCACACCCTGTCCACGAGGGTGGGCCCCCCCCCTAGGGCGCGCCCCCTACCTCGTGGGCCTCCTAGTGGCCCTCCAACGCCAACTCCAACTCCATATATTGGCTTTCGGGGAGAGAAAAATCAGAGAGAAGAAATCATCGCGTTTTACAATACAGAGCCGCCGCCAAGCCCTAATCTTTCTCGGGAGGGCTGATCTGGAGTCCGTTTGAGGCTCCGGAGAGGGGGATTCGTCGCCGTCGTCATCATCAACCATCCTCCATCACCAATTTCATGATGCTCGCCGCCGTGCGTGAGTAATTCCATCGTAGGCTTGCTGGACGGTGATGGGTTGGATGAGATTTATCATGTAATCGAGTTAGTTTTGTTAGGGTTTGATCCCTAGTATCCACTATGTTCTGAGATTGATGTTGCTATGACTTTGCTATGCTTAATGCTTGTCACTAGGGCCCGAGTGCCATGATTTCAAATCTGAACCTATTATGTTTTCATGAATATATGTGAGTTCTTGATCCTATCTTGCAAGTCTATAGTCACCTACTATGTGTTATGATCCGGCAACCCCGAAGTGACAACAATCGGGACCACTCCCGGTGATGACCATAGTTTGAGGAGTTCATGTATTCACTATGTGCTAATGCTTTGTTCCGGTTCTCTATTAAAAGGATACCTTAATATCCCTTAGTTTCCTATAGGACCCCCTGCCACGGGAGGGTAGGATGTCATGCAAGTTCTTTTCCATAAGCACGTATGACTATATACGAAATACATGCCTACATTACATTGATGAATTGGAGCTAGTTCTGTGTCACCCTATGTTATGACTGTTACATGACGAACCGCATCCGGCATAATTATCCATCACTAATCCGGTGCCTACGAGTTTTCCATATACTGGTTCTTGCTTATTTACTTTTCCATTGCTACTGTTACAATCACTACAAAATACCAAAAACATTACTTTTGCTGTCTTTACTTTTGTTACCGCTACCACCACTATCATATTACTCTGCTACTAAAAACTTTGCTGCAGATACTAAGTTTCCAGGTGTGGTTGAATTGACAACTCAGCTGCTAATACATGAGAATATTCTTTGGCTCCGCTTGTGTCGAATCAATAAATTTGGGTTGAATACTCTACCCTCGAAAACTGTTGCGATCCCCTATACTTGTGGGTTATCAAGACCTTTTTCTAGCGCCGTTGTCGGGGAGCATAGCTCTATTCTTTGAGTCACATGGGATTTATATCTGCTGGACACTATGAAGACCTTGAAAGACGATCGAACTACTATTTTGCCCTCAACTACGAGGGGAGGTAAGGAACTGCCATCTAGCTCTGCACTTGATTCACCTTCTGTTATAAGTAAGCTTGCGACACCTAAACCTGCTGCTGCTATGAATTCTGATATGTCGCATGTTATTGATGATGCCACTTCTGCTATGCATGATACTTATGATGAAACTACTTCTATGCTTGATCCTACTTTGCCCCTTGGTGAATTTCTTGATGAACAAATTGCTAGATCTAGAGAAAGAGAAATTATTGAATCTGAATATTATGATGAGAGTGATGATGAAAATATGCCTACTATTCTTGAGGGTTCTCTTTTTGATGCGGAATCTTCTGCAGCTATTTTTGCCTGCCAGGATAGATATGAACTTTAGAGGCTGCTAGTTAAACGGAGTAAAGAATCTCTTAGAGATAGAATGAGACCCGACCCTGCTTTTGCTAATTCACCTATCTGTGTCCCCGATAAGGATTATTATGAATTTTCTGTTGATCCAAAGATAATTACTTTGGTTGAATCTGATCCTTTCTATGGCTATGAATCTGAAACTGTTGTGGCACATCTAACTAAGTTAAATGATATAGTCGCCCTATTTACTAATAATGAGAGATCGCGCTACCTTTATTTACTCAAAATATTTCCGTTCTCATTAAAGGGTGATGCTAAGATATGGTTTAATTATCTTGATCCTGGTTGTGTGCGTAGTCCCCAGGATATGGTTTATTACTTCTCTGCTAAATATTTCCCTGCTCATAAGAAACAAGCTGCTTTAAGGGAAATATACAATTTCGTGCAAATTGAAGAAGAGAGTCTCCCACAAGCTTGGGGGAGGCTTCTCAAGTTACTTAATGCTTGGCCTGATCATCCTCTTAAGAAACCTGAAATACTTGATATCTTTTATAATGGACTAACTGATGCTTCCAGAGATTACCTAGATAGTTGTGCTGGTTCTCTTTTCAGGGAAAGAACACCGGATGAAGCTGAAATTCTATTGAATAATATGTTGTCAAATGAAAATAATTGGGCACCTCCCGAGCCACCTCCTGAGCCGGCTCCAGAGCCAATTACTGAGCCTATTCCTAAACCAACTCCGAAGAAGAGAGGAGTTCTATTTCTCAGTCCCGAAGATATGCAAGAGGCAAAGTAATCTATGAAAGAAAAAGGTATTAAAGTTGAAGATGTTAAGAATTTACCTCCCATTGAAGAAATACACGGTCTTAATTTACCGCCTATTGAAGAAGTATATGATCTCAATTCCTTATTCACTGAAGAACCTCCTGATCCCGATATCCCAACACAGGTAGTAAAGGTAAATTCTCTCTATATATATGATAAAGCTGAAGTCCCTCCTACTAAAATTGCTAGTCAGTGCTTGGATGAGTTTGATGACTTTATGTTTAAGCAAGATGACTTTAATGCTTATTTTGGTAGACAATTAAAACAGAATACCTTTATGATTAAACGCTTGGGTGATTATATGTCTAATATTAGAGGTGAACTTAAACTTGTTAGCAAACATGCTTCTATGGTTACCACTCAAGTAGAACAAGTACTTAAAGCTCGAAAAGAAGTGCTTGATGAAATGAATAGTAAGAAAAATGATTATGCTGTTAGAATGGCTACTACAACTGGTAGAATGACTCAGGAACCTTTGTATCCTGAAGGCCACCCTAAGAGAATCGATCAAGATTCTCAGAGAAATAATATTGATGTACCTAGTTCTTCTAAAAGGAAGAAAAAGAAAAATGATAGGACTTTGCAAACTTCTAGTGAACCTATTGCTGAACCACCTGAGAATCCAAATGATATCTCTATGTCTGATGCTGAAACACAATCTGGTATGAACATGAACCTAGTGAAAATATTAATGATAATGTTCATGATGATGCTCAACCTAGTAATGATAATGATGTAGAAGTTGAACCTGCTCTTGATCTTGATAACCTACAATCAAGGAATCAACGTTATGATAAAAGAGACTTCGTCGCTAGGAAACATGGTAAAGAAAGGGAACCATGGGTTCAGAAACCCATGCCTTTTCCTCCGAAACCATCCAAGAAAAAGGATGATGAGGATTTTGAGCGCTTTGCTGAAATGATTAGACCCATCTTTTTGCGTATGCGATTAACTGATGTGCCAGAACAAATCCTTATGCTAAGTATATGAAGGATATCATTACTAATAAAAGAAAGATATCGGAAGCTGAAATTTCCACCATGCTTGCTAATTATACTTTTAAGGGTGGAATACCAAAGAAACTTGGAGATCCAGGAGTACCTACTATACCATGCTCCATTAAGAGAAATTATGTTAAAATTGCTTTATGTGATCTTGGAGCCGGTGTCAGTGTTATGCCCCATCTTTGGAGGCATTTATGCTTCGCACCTAGCTGAATATTTTGAAATACCTATTAGACATGAGGAGAAGGAAGAAACATCGTTGCCCCTTGCTTATTTAGATTATAAGAGTATGCTAGCGCATGACTTTCTTGTTAAGAGTCGTGAAGGGGAGCTCAAATATAAATTATACTTTGATAAAAATCACCCTGAGACTATTACTTTGCCTGCTCCTTCTTTGTCTAACTTGTCTGCAGGTCCTCACATCGTTCTGTGGGCGTTCAAGCCTATCGGAATCCTACACCAGCCCCGGAACCGGAGCCACAAGATGAGCCTCCACGATAGTCTGTTTATTCTTGGGATCCAGAGGTGGTTGCCAGCCAGTGGCAGTCAGAGTCTTCTTCATCGCAGTATGACCCTAGCTTCACCTACAGGTATCCGCCAGGCTATCTCTGGCAATGACCAACTTAGGCCAAAAGCCTAAGCTTGAGGGAGTACGTATTTCCCACCGACATTACATTCATGTTCACACACACTCATTGCTAGATGTCAGTGCTCATACTCTTTCACTGTAATATCCATGCTAGTTTATTTTCTTTTTCCTGCTTTCTTCTTGTGTGTTTGATAAACTTTAAGAAAAAACCAAAAAATTAGTATTAGTTTATTTCTTTGTTGTAGTAATTAAAAAGCTAAACACAAAAAGATTTCCCGTTCTTCTTTTGCTTGTTGGGAGCTTTCCCGTGTAAATAGTTTTATTTTCTTTTCTTTCTTTTGGGGATCGAGAAGACTATATTGAAAATGCTTAGTGGCTCCTATATGCATGATTGTTTATTTAACCTAGAGCCCATATTACTCGTCTTCTCTCTTGAGTTGAATGCTTGCAGATTCCAGCTTAGTCCAACGCACGTGCACTCTTATTATTGTACACATCGTTCGGTCGTGCAAGTGAAAGGCAATAATGATGATATATGATGGAGTTATTGGGATGAGAAAAGTTGGTATGAACTCGACCTCTCTTGTTTTTGTAAATATGTTGATTCATCGTTCCTGAGTCAGCTATTATGAAACAAACATATTTGCAACGACATTTAGAAATTATAGTTGCTTGTGCCATGCTTGATTAGCTATGAGTTATAATGGTTTACCTTGCGTGCCAACATGCTATTAGAATGATTATGATGTGGTATGATGGGATGGTATCCTCCTTTAAATGAATTGGGTGACTAGACTTGGCACATGTTCACACATGTAGTTGAATAAAATCAACATAGCCTTCATGATATTTACGTTCATGGTAGATTATATCCTACTCATGCTTGTATTCGGTGTAAATTAATTTTAATGCATGTTTACGACTGTTGTCGCTCTCTCAATTGGTCGCTTCCGAGTCTTTTGCTAGCCTTCACCGGTACTAAGCAGGAATACTGCTTGTGCATCCAAACTCCTTAAACCCCAAAGTTGTTCCATATGAGTCCACTATACCTACCTATATGCAGTATTTACCTTCTGTTCCAAGTAAATTTGTATGTGCCAAACTCTAAACCTTCAAATAAACATTCTTTCTTGCATGCTCGAATAGCTCATATATCAACTAGGGCTGCCCTTATCTTCCGTGTTAGGCGGGTTATTCTCAAGAGGAGTGGACTCCGCTCCTGATTCACGATAAAATGGCTGGTCGCTGGGATGCCCAGTCCCATGCTTTATGCAAACTAAATCAAAATAATTGCAAACAAAACTCCCCCTGGGAACCGTTGAATGTTGGAGGCACTCGTTGTTTCGAGCAAGCCACGGATTGATGCTTGTGGAGGAGGGGGAGTATAAACTTTATCATTCTGTTTGGGAACCGCCTATAATTTGTTTAGCATGGAAGATATCATCGTCTCTTAGTTGTTATGTTGACAATGAAAGTATGCCGCTCAAAATATAATTTATCTCTATTTTAAAATCGAGCTCTGGCACCTCTAAAAATCCCCGCTTGCCTCTGCGAAGGGCCTATCCATTTACTTTTATGTTGAGTCGTCATTCTTCTTATTAAAAGCACCAGCTGGAGAGCACACTGTTGTTTGCATTCATTATTATTGGTTTATATTGGGTATGACTTGACTGGATCTCTTTTACCATGAATTACAATGTTTAGTCAGTCCTTGATCTTTAAAGGTGCTCTGCATTTATGTTTTGCGGTCTCAGAAAGGGCTAGCGAGATACCATTTTGTTATATCATGTTATGATTATTTTGAGAAAGTGTTGTCATCCGAGTTTCGTTATTATGGCCCACTAGCTGATTATGCTATTGATATGAGTAATTGTGAGACCTATGTGTTATTGTGAGTATGGTTAGTTCATAATATTTGCTGAAACTTTAATGCTCGCTTTTCATGTTACAACAACAAGAGCAAATAGAGTTTGTAAAAGTTTTTCTTTTTCTCTTTCAGTCTGTCAACTGAATTGCTTGAGGACAAGCAAGGGTTTAAGCTTGGGGGAGTTGATACGTCTCCGTCGTATCTACTTTTCCAAACACTTTTGCCCTTGTTTTGGACTCTAACTTGATGATTTGAATGGAACTAACCCGGACCGACGCTGCTTTCAGCAGAATTGCCATGATATTGGTTTTTGTGCAGAAAATAAAAGTTCTCGGAATGACCTGAAACTCCAGGGAACATCTTAGAAAAAATAATAAAAAATCCTCGCCAAAGATGAAGACCAGGGGGCCCACACCCTGTCCACGAGGGTGGGGTGCGCCCCCCCTAGGGCGCGCCCCCCTACCTCGTGGGCCCCTTGGTGGCCCTCCGACGCCAACTCCAACTCCATATATTGGCTTTCGGGGAGAAAAAAATCATACAGAAGAAATCATCGCGTTTTACGATACGGAGCCGCAGCCAAGCCCTAATCTCTCTCGGGAGGGATGATCTGGAGTCCGTTCGGGGCTCCGGAGAGGGGGATTTATCGCTGTCGTCATCATCAACCATCCTCCATCACCAATTTCATGATGCTCACCGCCGTGCGTGAGTAATTCCATCGTAGGCTTGCTGGACGGTGATGGGTTGGATGAGATTTATCATGTAATCGAGTTAGTTTTGTTAGGGTTTGATCCCCAGTATCCACTATGTTCTGAGATTGATGTTGCTATGACTTTGCTATGCTTAATGCTTGTCACTAGGGCCCGAGTGCCATGATTTCAAATCTGAACCTATTATGTTTTCATGAATATATGTGAGTTCTTGATCCTATCTTGCAAGTCTATAGTCACCTACTATGTGTTATGATCCGGCAACCCCGAAGTGACAACAATCGGGACCACTCCCGGTGATGACCATAGTTTGAGGAGTTCATGTATTCACTATGTGCTAATGCTTTGTTCCGGTTCTCTATTAAAAGGATACCTCAATATCCCTTAGTTTCCAATAGGACCCCCTGCCACGGGAGGGTAGGACAAAAGATGTCATGCAAGTTCTTTTCCATAAGCACGTATGACTATATACGAAATACATGCCTACATTACATTGATGAATTGGAGCTAGTTCTGTGTCACCCTATGTTATGACTGTTACATGACGAACCGCATCCGGCATAATTATCCATCACTAATCCGGTGCCTACGAGTTTTCCATATACTGGTTCTCGCTTATTTACTTTTCCATCGCTACTGTTACAATCACTACAAAATACCAAAAACATTACTTTTGCTGTCTTTACTTTTGTTACCATTACCACCACTATCATATTACTTTGCTACTAAAAACTTTGCTGCACATACTAAGTTTCCAGGTGTGGTTGAATTGACAACTCAGCTGCTAATACTTGAGAATATTCTTTGGCTCCGCTTGTGTCGAATCAATAAATTTGGGTTGAATACTCTACCCTCGAAAACTGTTGCGATCCCCTATACTTGTGGGTTATCAATGACGTTGGTGATGATTTCCTCCTCCCGGAGGGAAGTGTCCCCGGCAGAATAGCTCCGCCAGAGCCCTAGATTGGTTCCGCCAAGGTTCCGCCTCGTGGCGGCGGAGTTTCGTCCCGTAAGCTTCCCACGATTTTTTCCAGGGTAAAAGCTCTCATATAGCAGAAGATGGACACCGGAGGCCCACCAGGGGGCCCAGGAGACAGGGGGGCATGCCCAGTAGGGGGCGGGGCGCCCCCCACTCTCATGGCCAAAGTGTGCCCCCCCCTGATGTATTTCTTTCGCTCAATAGTTCTTATTAATTCCAAAAACATGTTTTGTGGAGTTTCAGGATTTTTGGAGCAGTGCAGAATAGGTTTCCAATGTTTGCTCCTTTTCCAGCCAGAATTCCAGCTGCCGGCATTCCCCCTCTTCATGGTAAACCTTGTAAAATAAGAGAGAATAGCCATAAGTATTGAGATATAATGTGTAATAACAACCCATAATGCATAAGTATTGATATAAAAGCATGATGCAAAATGGACATATCAACTCCCCCGAGCTTAGACCTCGCTTGTCCTCAAGAGGAAGCCGATATCGAAAAATATGTCCACATGTTTAGAGAAAGAGGTGTCGATAAAAATAAAATACGTACATGAGGGCATCATGATCATTCCTATAACAACAACATATATAGATTTTATCATATGATTTCCTATGCTCAAGTGACAATGAATTCACAATGTCAAGTATGGTTCAAAGACTTCACTGGGAACTAACAAACTATAATCTCGCTCATTGAAGCAATTGCAATTTATCATAACATCAGAAAGAGTCAACAATAGAGCTTTTCGGCAAGTTCACATACTCAACTATCCTGTAGCCTTCAACAATTGCTAACACTCACGCAATACTTGTGGTTATGGAGTTTCAGCCGGACACTGAGAAAGATAGGGGCTTATTGTGTTGCCTCCCAACGTATTCACCTCTAGGTGATGTCAACAATAATAGCCCATGCTAACTTACATCCAATTGGATATATATATATCATGATCTTTCAAACACGAGGAGCTTGCCAAAGGATAAAATGAAAAAGGGAAAGGTGAGGATCACCTTTACTCAAGCATAAAGTAAAGGCATAAAGTAAAAGATAGGCCCTTCGCAGAGGGAAGCAGAGGTTGTCATGTGCGTTTAGGGTTGGATGCACAAAATCTTAATGCAAAAGAACGTCACTTTATATTGCCCCTTGTATGTGGACCTTTATTATGCAGTCCGTCACTTTTATTACTTCCACAACAAGATGGTACAAAGCTTATTTTCTCTACACTAATAAGTCATACATATTTAGATAGTAATTTTTATTGCCTGCAACATGACAACTTACTTGAAGGATCTTACTCAATCCATAGGTAGGTATGGTGGACTCTCATGGCAAAACTGGGTTTAAGGATGTTTGGAAGCACAAGTAGTATCTCTACTTGGTGCAAGGAATTTGGCTAGCATGAGGGGGAAAGGCAAGCTCAACATGTTTGGAAGGTCAATGACAATATACTTTAACTGAGATGTGAGAAAACATAAACCATTACGTTGTCTTCCTTGTCTAGCGTCAACTCTTTTAGCATGTCATACTTAATGAGTGCTCCCAACTATAAAAGGTGTCCAAGATAATATATTTATATGTGAACCCCTCTTTCCTTATCACTTCCTATTAATTGCAATGATGACCAAAACTACGTTTATCAACTCTCAACAACTTTTATGCCTCATACTTTCTATGTGTGAAGTCATCACTAACCATAAGATCAATATGAACTCCATTATTCTTTCTACTTCCTCAAGATCATAGCGACATAGCAAAGCCCTTGACTCAACACTAATCTTTATTATAGATAGCTCACGGACTCGATTACATAAAGAGATCATAAAGCAAAATTCAAAACTACTTGATATCGAAACTTCAATCTACTAGATCAAGATACTACAAAAAAGGATCAAACTAAATAAAACGGTAAAGATAGGAGTGTGATGGTGATACGATACCGGGGCACTTCCCCCAAGCTTGGCAGTTGCCAAGGGGAGTGCCCATACCCATGTGATTATGTTCTCGGAGGTGATGGAGGAGGTGATGATGACGGTGGATAATCGCACATTGAGCGTAAAAGCTCCTCCAACTTGTGGATAATGCCCTTCAGTCCGGCAATATGATCATTCAACAGAATATTCTCCTGTGTGAGATACTTGTTCTGTATGCGAGCTAACTCAATCATCTTGAAAGCTTCCATCTCTGTTGGAGTAAAGAGGTTAGGTAAAGGTTGAGGGATGTCTTCCTCTTTCACCGCTGGAGCTTGAACCTCCATGGCCTTCTCGATCCCTTCATCCTTGTTGATCTCTTCCGGTTCTTCTCTTTTTAGCTCTATCTTCAATAGCCAAGCATCCTTGTCTTCATTGTTGGAGGAGGGTGATGTCATGATGCTCTAGATCTGCAACAGAAACAGCTCAAAACGAAAACAGAGGATATTTGTGTGATACGGTGATCAAAACCTTCGAGATTATATATAATGATTTTTTACCGACCAAAATACGTAACGTGCAAAAAAACGGAGTCCGGGAGGCACACGAGGTGCCCACGAGACAGGGGGGCATGCCCAGTAGGAGGGGGCGCGCCCTCCACTCTCGTGGGGGCCTCGTGTCCCTTTCGGACTACTGCTTTCTTCCTAAAATTCTTAAATATTCCAAAACTGATAAAAATTGCCATTGGAGTCGTTTTGGAGTCGGTTTACTTACCGTACCACATACTTATTCCTTTTCGGAGTCTGGAACATTCTGGAAAGTGTCCCTTATATATATCTCAAGGGTTACGGTTTCAATAATATTAGTTTCAACATTGATAGGGTTACCTGAAATATAATGTTTAATTCTTTGACCGTTTACCACCCTCGGACTTGTGCCTTCGAAGTTGTTGATTTTTATGGCACCAGAACGATAGACCTTCTCGATAACGTAGGGAGCTTCCCATTTAGAGAGAAGTTTTCCTGCAAAAAATCTTAAATGAGAGTTGAATAATAACACATAATCTCCTACGTTAAACTCATGCTTTTGTATCCTTTTGTCATGCCAGCGTTTGACTTTTTCTTTGAATAACTTGGCATTCTCATAAGCTTGGGTTCTCCATTAATCAAGTGAGCTAATATCAAACAACCTCTTCTCACCGACAAGTTTTAAGTCATAGTTGAGCTCTTTAATAGCCCAATATGCCTTATGTTCAAGTTGAAGAGGTAAATGACACACTTTTCCATAAACCATCTTATATGGAGACATACCCATAGGATTTTTGTATGCAGTTCTATAGGCCCATAATGCATCATCAAGTTTTTTGGACCAATTCTTTCTAGATCTATTCACAGTCTTTTGCAAAATTAATTTGAGCTCTCTATTGCTCAACTCTACTTGACCACTAAACTGCGGATGATAAGGAGATGCAATTCTATGATTAACATCATACTTAGCAACCATCTTACGGAAAGCACCATGAATAAAATGTGAACCACCATCAGTCATAAGATATCTAGGGACTCCAAACCTCGGAAAAATAACTTCTTTAAGCATTTTAATAGAAGTGTTATGATCAGCACTACTATTTGGAATAGCTTCTACCCACTTAGTGACGTAATCAACATCAACTAAAATATGTGTGTATAACCATTACAGGAAGGAAAAGGTCCCATATAATCAAAGCCCCAAACATCAAACGGTTCAATAACAAGAGAATAATTCATAGGCATTTCTTGACGTCTACTAATGTTACCTACTCTTTGGCATTCATCACAAGATAAGACAAACTTACGAGCATCTTTAAAGAGAGTAGGCCAATAAAAACCAGATTGTAGTACCTTGTGTGCAGTTCTATCTCCAACGTGGTGTTTGTCGTGGAATTAACACGTCAGATGTCCTTAGTGTGAGGACTTAGTCGCGAGGCCAACACATATATGTGGTAGCTTGAGAGGGGTTGAGAAGAATCGAAAGACGCAACACAAGACAAGGGTTTAGACAGCTTCGGGCCCCGGGAAACATCATCCGGTAAAAACCCTACATGTTGTTTGAGGCTAGATCTCATTATCATCACGAGGCAGTCACCATAAACCAGCTCTCCTTTAGTTGTGTCTAGCCCTAGAGATTGTTTCTTTCTTCTCTGCCCTTTGAGGAGCCCTGCCTCTCCTTATATATGTTGAAGGGGCGGGTTACATGTGGAGTCCAACTCGGACTTTAACTTAAACTATTTTGACTTCCCTTCTTGGGCTTCTTAAAGTCTGCCGGTTTAATATTGTCTGTCGATTTAACATTGTCTGCCGGTTTAACATTGTCTTCCGGTTTAACATTGTCTGTCGGTTAACACTCGCCGGTTTACCGTCTGTCTTAGCCATCTGTCTTAACTATCTGCCGGTTTACCACCAGCCGGTTTACTGAGTCCTAGCCGGGTTACGACTCCGGCCGGGTCATACCGCGGGGTATATCCCCGACATTAGCCCCCATTTTAATTTGGATTTATCCATGTTAAACTGATCCTGATCATCCTTAAGTCCTTGTCACTTCCTTCTTCTAGAAAATACGGATTAATTGGCCAGCTTCATAATCAACTTGCTGACATTAGGTTCTCATAGAAAATATATTGTGAAGAATAACTCCTTTGATTCAGCTCCCAATGCTTAACAAAAATAATGGTCCTTGAAATCCTCATCTGATCTTCAGCCGGTTTAAGAATGTAGAACTTGCCGGCTTATAAATATTGGTAGCACCGGGTCATACTTGTAGTTAACATCCAGCTTGAAAATATACCTCTTATATGCCTATCACTTGTAGCCCCCAAGTCTTAAGAAGGTAGCATAGCAACAGCTTAAGACTTGCTTCAATATAAATATCACAATCTTGAAGAAATCCAGGTTGTTCATCTCAATCACTAGTCAGAATTGAATATTCCACATATGTAGCCCCCAAGTGCCGGGTTGTCATGCTTGCAGCAACCTGGGACTTGTAATTTACTAATGTTCATAAAAACTTCAACTAGTGTAGCCCCCAAGGGTCGGGTCATTATGCAATAATGAGCAGGGACTTTGTAAATATAATCATGTAAACTTTGAACAACAACGGTGTAGCCCCGAAGGGCCAGCTCAGTAAGATAATATTGATCTGGGACTTTGATATATACTTCAATGAAAAATAACATCATATGACGTAACCCCATCATTGGGCTTGAATCCACGTCCACACGGTTAAGAGCCTTGTGCTTTACCAACTGAGCAGTGGACCTTTCAATATAATGAATAAAAAGCTTTGTACCTTGAATTGTTGATAGAGGCAATATGTAGCCCCCAAGGGCCGGCTCATCACAATGTGATGAGTCGGGTCTTCAATAAGATGAGCAAAAAATGACTTTGCATTAGCCCCCAAGTGTCATGGTGCATGCTTGCAGCGACATGAGACTTGTGTTATTTGATGTAATTTCAACTGAAATAATGTAGCCCCCAAGTGCCGGGTCGTAAGCCTGCAGCAACTCGGGACTATTCCTTCAATGGTAGAATAAATCATATCTATTGATAATATGATAGCCATTGCGCAAAAGCAACTTTGGAAACCTTAATCATAATACTGGTTATTGATAACCATAATAAAAATCTAGCCATGTTGTCTATTTGAATAATATACCCAATGATTTATAAGCGCATAATTCCAATGGCGCAATCCAAATATATACTTGCGACTTATAGTCCAAATCCAGGCCGGGTCAATAAACACCGAATTGTAAGTGATTATGTACTGACAACTTGTAGTTGAAAGTCGAGCCGGGTTAATGAACACCGGGTTAATTTGATGACTGATAGTCCTGCCGGGTTGATAGACGCCGGTTCAACATAACATTTATCAAAAGAGAAAAATCTTGACAAAGGCAAATAAAACTGTGTAGTCGAGGCTTTTCAAGGGCTGCCAGGCCCAAATTTGAGGCCTTTCATGGGCTGCCAGGCCGCTGAGTTAAACCATTTAACAAAGCCTTTTAAGATGGACCTCCAACTAACCAATCACTATTTTAACTTTGACAAGTTCAGGGTCTCAATGAGAGTAACTGTCAAACATTCGGAGTGTCATGCCAGGATTACCTGGATAGGAGTGTCTTACTTGATGAAGGCAGGTTAACCCGGGGTTTTAGGTAAATATACCAGGCTTCCAAGCCATGGGTCGATACCCAGCTACAAGGGTCCTTTCAAACTCCTTGGTATTTGACACAAGGAGCCCCCAAGTAACGTGATGAGATGTGCTCATTGGGTGCCTATGTTTGAGATGTGCATAACATCCAGACTCTCTTTGGCCCCTTGGGTGTGAAGCTCCCAAGCTATGTTGTGGCATGATAGCTGGTTTAACAGGCAGTACTCCGCTTTGTCAGCTGAAGCCCCCATGTAACCAATAATATGATAAGCCAATAAGGCGGGATACCCATGTTTGAACCGTGCATCATGGCAACTGGTCCTCTTCGGCAACCTTTAACTTTTTGCAAGAGATAAATTGTTCTTGAACCGGGATTTTGAACCGGATATTGACAGCTTCAGAGATTTATGGGAGACATCTTTCCCTTGAACCGGACCTTAAACCGGAATCTTTATTTTGAGCCAGAATTTTTCTGACGACCTTTAAACTCGAACTTGTGAGAAGTTAATTCTTTCGGAACTGGACATTCTTAAACCGGATTTAAGAGCATCATTGCTTTGTGGGAGAACAGATTTCCCTTGAACCGGATTTTAAACCGGAATCCTTCCTGATGACCCGGAATTTCTTCCTTAAACCGGGATTTTGTAACTGTTATATCCTTCCTAAGCCGGGAATTTTCTGACGGCCTTTAAACTTTTATAAATATAACAATAGCCTCCGGGACCGGGTTATCTTTACCTCCATCGTCCTGGGGTTCTTAAACTTGCTGAAACTGGCAAGATTTGCTGAATCATGTCATCGCAGCCTCCGAGTCTCAGGGTGACTCGAGGAGTTGGCTTGAGATTCTCCATATTAGACCGTGATATAAACCGGCATAAGTTGCATATCATTGGTGTTGATAGCACGATGTAAATCCACAGAAGGTTGAGGTGACTGCAGCGGGTTATAAATGATCCCGTATGAGCCGTGTCACCAACTCGGCCAATGGTTCCTTCCAAGGCTATTTGAAGTTAACCAAACCGTAGTGGTGGCGACTTGTGCACCTGCCTAGTGGGCCACCCAGTGTAGACGGTGGTTGATAGTATATGATAGCTTGCCTTCATTTTGTTGAAAGAAAATCGGGCTACCCAAGAAGTGACTTGCCCATACTCAATAAATAGCTCATGCAGACAGATACGACCTGGTATGCTGAGGTAGACCAGGCCGCGAGAGATGAACGAAAAAGACGACCGCGACATCGGAGGTGATATAGATAGATGAGTCGGCCACGGTGTTGTAAGCCAGGCGTTGTAAGCCAGTACGGACAGGCGAGGCAATTGCAGGCACGGTCCCGGTGAGTCAAAGTAGTCCGGGCCGCAGGGGCGGCTTCTTGCACACACATTCTTTTATCATTGTGGCACGATCATATGCTAGCACATGACAGTAATTACGTGATTTATATATCCATGATCCGGCCACCGGTTTTGCAATGACCAATTGTCCTGTATATAAAATGCAAAGACCAAAGTAATTGCTCTCTAACAAAAACAATATATGCTAAAATTATACTTAAAGGGATATCACCTGATTCGCCCAGACAAGAGATGAGTCGACCGTAGCATTGTAAGCCAGTGCGGATGTGTGAACCGATGCGGACGCATGAACCGCCGCAGGTGCGGACGGATGTAATCCGAACATCGGGGCGACGACTTGCACGTGTATGCGTTGAGTATCATAACACGGACAAATACCAGTGCAATAGTGATGTTGACGCGCCCCTTTAGGCGACACCTTTTTGTAATGGTCCTACGAAAATATTACAAGACCAAGTAATTGTTCCCTGATGAAAAACAATATATGTTAAAAATAGACTCAGATGGATATGACCTGATTTCTTCGGACGACCGAGGGTCTGTATATACATCGTCCATGCACAATAATAATTTTTTTTTCAACACATGTGCTGTCCACCCTGACTTTTCTTAATCGGTGGCTTGATGTGAACCAAAACAGGGCCGTGCAGCGGAGGCAGCAACAACGACTCGGCAACGGCGATTCACGGGTAGGGCCTTGGCGGATGGCATGGCGAAGTGGAGGGACAAACCAGCGGCGGTTTGAATCAGGGGAGCGAGCCAGCGGCGGCCCTCGAATGGTGTTTGACTAGCCGGGTGGGTTGACCCCATGGCGGCAGAGAACAGCGGCTCTCCGGTGGAGGTGACTCGGACGGAAACAAGGTGCGGCAGTGATTTCAGACAATATGTGAAGCATAATCCGGTATTTGAGTCCAGGCCGTGACTTGTTCTGAATCCCGGCGCTTTGTGGCGGCTCAGCTCCGGTGGCTCTGCACGACCATGGGTGTGAGCCTGCTAGCGGGCGGTTCAACGCGCTGGAAGCGAAGGCTCCTGGCGGCTCAGAACAGAGATGAAGCGGCCGACGACTCACAGCGGCTTTGGCGACTCGCAGTGGCGGATGCTACGATTGTAGCAGCAGTAGTTTGAGGCAGCAGGGGCCGCTCGGTGGCACGTCCAGCGGAGGCGAGTCCATGGATTGGCAATTTGACACGAGGTCAACGAGGCAACGGCGGCGGTTTGAAGGTCCGCGACGGCGGACGCAGGATCCGGCAGGCGAGCACGCGGGGCGAAGGAGGAGCCACGGAGGCGGACGAGCACGAGGGTCATACTTAAACAGCTCTTCGGTGACTCAGGGCTGTCAGCCGGTCGATGCAAGGGTGCCCTGGGCCGCAAGCCCTGGCGACTCGGAAACGGCTCCAGGTCGGGGTAACTCAGCAGCGGCGAAACACGGTGTAGAAAAGGCAAGGCCATAGTGGCGGCGGTCGGAGGCGCGCCTTGTGATGGTGACCCGCCCGGAGTCCAGCAGATGTGTTGAAACCTGGCCGGTTTAGTGCAACAGAGAGGCGCAGCTATGGCCGCATCGGCGACGGAGGGAGCGAGTCCAGTGTGCCGGTTCATGATTTGTTTTATCCGGTAGTCTACAAGTACTACTATTCTAGGGAGACACCCCTCTGATGGATTTTTATGTTGATTAGTAATTGACTGATCAATCAATTGGCTGGTACCCGTACAGACCAAGTCCAACTCCTATTCGGGTTAACCTATGCATCACGTCACTGATTAAGAAAGTAAGATCCATTGATCCGGCAGGCAGCATTGTTTCCTTCGGGTCGTGTTTTGACTCTGGCGAAAACAGCATTGATCCGGCAGCCTACCGCGCGGGAGGGGCTCTTGCAATCCACTTAGAGTACGACGGCGCTTCCACTCTGTTCTTCAAGGTCTTCGATGAGTAGGGCCGTCGGCTAGAGTGCTGCCCCGGAGGAAGCAGCCCGCGAAATGCAGTCGTGGGCACTGGGTCCACCTCCGTCCCCATCGGCGCCTCCTCCAGCAGCAGTGACGACTCCTGGGAATCCAGCGACTCTCCTAAGCCCAGCGAATCTCCGGAATCTAGCATCGACAGCTACGTGATGCCAAGTTCCCGCCATGCCCGGAGCATGGCAGTGGCGGCCGCTCGGTGTCGCAGGTGACACGCATTTGCCTGGTCCTTGGAAGCCCTTCTTCTTTTGTTTCCCTGCGCAGAATTATGACTAGCCCCGTGGGGGCATGTAAGAACTGTTATATTTTAATTCAAGTGCTACTCCTTTTACTGCTGCGTTGAAATCACGTATCCCGCTCTAGCACGGTTCCCCCTTTTCACCCGGTAGGTAGCATATAGATCTACGCCGATGGTGCTAGTCCCCAGGATGGCTTCAGCCGTTGCTGGTATGCCAGGTCGCGATGCCGTGGTCAAGGCAGGAGGTGAGCGGCCTGAGGTCCGGTGAGAGCTCCTGAGGCGCGATTGTAACACCCACGATGCGGCTATATCTCCCACGTGTCGAAGCACGACTTATAGGCATAACCGCATGGTGGTTTTGTCGCAAGAAGGGTCATCTTCACACAATCCCATGTAATGAACAAGAATGGGATAAAGAGAGTTGGCTTACAATCGCCAGTTCACACAATACATAATTAAGATCATACATCATTCAAAATACACTCATAGACCGGCTACGGTCAAATCCAAATGAAAAGAAGACAACCCCAAATGCTAGATCCCCGATCGTCCCGACTGGGCTCCACTACTGATCATCTGGAAACGATACATAGTAACGACCAAGGTCCTCATCAAACTCCCACTTGAGCTCGGTTGCGCCATCTGCGCCGGTATCCTCGGCACCTGCATCTGTTTTGGTAGAATCTGTGAGTCACGAGGACTCAGCAATCTCACACCCGCGAGATCAAGACTATTTAAGCTCATAGGTAGGAAAAACGGGTAATATGATGGAGCTGCAGCAAGCACTAAGCATATATGGTGGCTAACATACGCAAGTGAGAGCAAGAAGAGAAGCAACGCATCGGTCGAGAAGCTAGAAGTGATCAAGAAGTGATCCTGAAACTACTTACGTCAAGCATAACTCAAACCGTGTTCACTTCCCGGACTCCGCCGAGAAGAGACCATCATGGCTACACACACGGTTGATGCATTTTAATGAAGTCAAGTGTCAAGTTATCTACAACCGAACATTAACAAATTCCCATCTGCCTCATAACTGCGGGCACGGCTTTCGAAAGATAATATACCCTGCAGGGTGTCCCAACTTAGCCCATCACAAGCTCTCACGGTCAATGAAGGATACACCTTCTCCCTGGAAGACCCGATCAGTGTCGGAATCCCGGTTCGCAAGACATTTCGACAATGGTAAAACAAGACCAGCAAGACCACCCGCTGTGCCGACAAATCCCGATAGGAGCTGCACATATCTCGTTCTCAGGGCCCACCGGATAAGCTAAGCGTACAGGTACCGACGTAATCCAAGTTGCCAAGGAATGGTCCCGCACGGTGCTCTAGTTTGGACCAACACTCGGAGGAGCACTGGCCCGGGGGGGGGGGGTAAATAAAGATGACCCTTGGGCTTGCGAAAACCCAAGGGAAAAAGGCTTAGGTGGCAAATGGTAAAACCAAGGTTGGGCCTTGCTGGAGGAGTTTTATTCAAAGCGAACTGTCAAGGGGGTCCCATAAATCACCCAACCGTGTAAGGAACGCAAAATCAAGGAACATAACACTAGTATGACGGAAACTAGGGCGGCAAGAGTGGAACAAGTCACCAGGCATAAGGCCGAGCCTTCCACCTTTACCAAGTATATAAGGTGCATTAATTAAACAAGAGATATTGTGATATCCCAAAATATCCATGTTCCGACCAGGAACAAACTTCATCTTCACCTGCAACTAACAATGCTATAAGAGGGGCTGAGCAAAAGCGGTGACATAGACAAACAACGGTTTGCTAGGACAGGATGGTTAGAGGTTATAGGGAGGCATGATAAATAGTGGTAGGTAGAGCTAACATAGCGATAGAGCGAGCATCTAGCAAAGCAAAGATAGAAGTGATATCGAAGGTATGGTCATCTTGCCTGCAAGGTTCTCAGAGTTATCGAAGGCTTGATCCTCGTTAGTGTACTCAACAGGTTCCTCGTGCACGTACTTGTCTTCTGGCTCTACCCAAAGCAATAACACAAGCAATGGAACACAATAAATCACGGTGCAATGCAGAAGCAACATGATGCAATACATGTCATGATATGCAAGATGTGATATGCAATGCGTATGCGTGCTCCGAGTGGAAAAAGGATGACCAAGGCATCAACTTGGCAAACCAAGTATGCCGCTGGAAGGATGAGATGATTTCGGTTGAAATCGATATAAGGATCACCGGGAACGGATGCACGGTTTGGAAATGGCAAGCCAAACAAGAATGGCACAAAGCTGCGATTAACAGCACGATGCTACTTAGAATGCAACAAGAAACTATGCTACAGTACCCCAACATAAAATCAAAGCATATGGCAGTGATCTACAGGATATGCTTAACAAAAGAGGAACACTGAGCTACGGCTAAATCACACCATAACAGGTTCAAACAAGCATGGCATAAGAGCAAAAAATATCAGGCTGGACATGGCATAAACAACATCACGAAGCAATGTTCAGAGCAAGTTATCAACATGCTACAGGAACTTATAATAGCAAAACAAGACATGGCATGATTGTACTCAAAGCATAGAACAAAAGTCCCTTACTGACCATGAGCCAAAAAGGATCAGAAGATATGATGGCACCCATGCAAACATAGCAAGTTTTATTAACAGTTCCAGACTTAGTGAAGTTCCAGGACATGGCAAAAACAGATTCAACAAGGCATCTTTACAAGCTTGATTAACTCACTACAAGGAATGTCATGGCATGTAACAAGTTCTAGCAGGAAGTATACATGAAAATGAAGATATCCCTGTGCAAAACAACCACATAGCATATTTGCATGAACAAACACATAAAAGACAAAACAGCAACATGAAGTAAAAAGACATGTTAATGAACTTGCTCAAATTCAGAAACTAATGCCACCACTGGATTGGTGGGATTTTTCTACCCCAAAAACATATATAATATGTTGGGGTTGCTGTAGAAAAATCATCATAAGTGCAATAAGTTAAAACCTGCCCTAAATGGAAACCTCAGCATATGCCAAAACTGGCATGTTCCGAATTGGAATAAAACAGAAATCCTGCGGGGAAAGCTAGGTGCACTCAATCTATACCCAGATGTTAGGCTGACTGGTAGGGCCGTGGGCCACATGGCTGGGTGTGTGTATGATCGGTGGGACCCAGGCGTCAGTGTCACGGAGAAAAGAAAATGCCCAGCAAAATATGCAGAGCCTGGGACTCGAACCCGAGTCTCCCTGCTGTGGACGTGCCTGGGCAACCACTGGGCTAGCTAGGCACTACTGGTAAAAGAAGGGTTCGGCTCCTTTAGAGATACCCCAGTTCGAGCTCCTCTGGTACTAATAGAGAAGACGACGGCGCCGGCGAGGGCAGCCGCGGCGATGGCAGGCCTGAGAGGACATGGCGGGCGTGCGGGATTGGGAGCCGGGGCCGGGGTGTGCAACGGAGCGGCTATGGAAGGCGTGTGCGTGCGGGACTCGAGCACGAGCTCGATCTCGCCTCGGGTATGACAGCGGCAAAACTGGACGAGGCCGCTGCTCCTTGCTTTCCAGCGCGAGCGAGCGCGTGAGGCAAGCGCAGTGAGGAGAAATGCGGCTAGGCTAGAACAAGAGCGCTGGGACGTGCGGGTGCGCTACAGCAAAGATACACACAACAATAAACTTCAGGCTTCACCGGAGCACTACGGGCGCGGCAAAGACACGGACCAGGCGAGTCCTACGGGTGCCTACATGCCATGGGATGGATGAGAGAGGGAGGTGCGTTACCAAGCTCACCCAAGGACATGATGGGGTCGACGGAGACGAGCCGGCGGCGACGAAGTGGAGCTCTGAACCTTGGCACGGTCCTGACCGAGAGGAAGATGGAAGCAGAGGACGTCGAGGAACTTGTCGTCCGGGGCACCGTAGTCGACGTCGTGGATGAAGACGACGACGAGGAAGAATAAAAACATGATCTCCGGGGTGGAGGTGGCCGGAGAGCACAACGGCGACGAGGTCGCGCTCTTAGGTGCGCTCTGGATGGAGCTGTAGCGGTGTATCTGGTGGTTCTTCATATCTGGCGGCGACGGTGAGAGGAAGAGGGAAACCCTAAGGGTGCATGGACAAGGAGAGGGGTTAAGAGGGAGGCCAGAGCGATGGGTGTAGCACGGCGTCGACGCGGCCGTGACCATGTGCGAGCCCGACACGAGCTTGACGAAAAGATGAGGGGCGGGTGAGCTGTAGCCAGAGGCTGGCTGGTGGGGTCGCGAGGGACACGTGGGCGTACGGGCTCCTTGGTAGCGAGGCGGCTGGGTGAGAAACGGCGAGCGCACAAGCGGGAGCAGGTGAGCGCGGCCGCGGCCTGGCTGGCTGCGCTGGTTGGGCTGGCGGGTGGAAAAAGGCCTCGGCTGGGCTGAGGCTGCTGGCTGCTGCTCTTCTATTCCTATTTGCTCAAACAGGAATAGAAACAGAAAAGGACAGGGTAAAAGGAGAGGAGTTTGAGAATAAAAAAATATATGCTCAAGCTCCTGGAATTGTCATCTATTTGAATAAATTGCATTGGGGATTTTTAAAAGAAGAAAATTAAATCAAGTTTGAATTAAATTCAAACTTGAGTCAATTTTTAACCTAACCAAAACATATTCAAATGAGTTGAAAATTGGTAGAGAGGATGCAGGCATGGTGCAAGATTTATAGGTAGAAGATGAACATTAAAGGAGAAGGTAAAAGGTGCACTTGCAAAATAAGAAAGAAAGATAAGGAGAGATGGTGATGCATGGAGGTGGTGATGCATGGATCACACATAGAACATGCAACAACATATCATGCATGCATATCATGGAAATGCAAGTTGACATAAGCACAACACAACATTGATATGCACATGATGCAAACATATGATGGCAAAAGGAATATGAAAAGAATTGCAAACACATTATGACAAGGTAAGCATGGTAATGAAATGATTAGAACAACATAACAAAACAAAAAGAGACCAAAAGATAGGACCCCGAATGGAATTGGATGGAGACCAACATAGATATATTGCCAAATATGGAAGTTTTACATCTGGGGTGTTACAACACTCCACCACTACAAGAGGATCTCATCCCGAGATCTAGGACTGAAAGAACTCCGGATATTCGGAACGGAGGTGATCCTCGCGCTCCCAGGTGGCTTCTCGGTCAGAATGATGTGACCACTTCACTTTCAGGAATTTGATTGACTTGTTGCGAGTCTTGCACTCGGTTTCTTCAAGAATAGCAACGGGGTGCTCATGATAAGAGAGATCTTCTTGGAGGTCAATCTCTTCGAAGTTGATAGTGCGCTCAGGAGTCTTGAAGCAGTTGCGAAGCTGTGACACATGAAACACATCGTGCACGTTCATGAAGTTGGACGGAAGCTCAAGTTGATAGGCGAGGTCGCCTCTTTCGCCAATGATCTTGAAAGGACCCACATATCTAGGGGCAAGCTTCCCTTTGATACCGAAGAGACGAGTGCCTTTCATTGGAGAGACGCGGAGGTAGACATGGTCTCCGATTTCAAAAGCCAAGTCATGGTGCTTGCTATCATAATAGCTCTTCTGTCGCGATTACGCGGCTTTGAGATTCTCACGAATGACTTTTCACATTTCTTCGGCTTCTGTGATCAAGTCGTTGCCAAGAAGTTGGCGTTCACCTGTCTCGGACCAATTGAGAGGAGTACGACACTTTCTGCCATAGAGAATTTTGAATGGGGCCTTGCCCGAACTCGCTTGGAAGCTGTTGTTGTAGGAGAACTCGGCATATGGAAGACAATCTTCCCACTTCATACCGAAAGAGATGACACAAGCGCTCAGCATATCTTCAAGGATTTGATTGACTCGCTCGACTTGGTCACTTGTTTAAGGATGGAAAGCTTTGCTGAAACGAATGTTGGTGCCCATGGCCTTCTGAAAGGAGTCCCAGAACTTAGAAGTGAAGATGCTTCCACGATCTGAAGATATCAATTGTGGGATGCCGTGCAAGGAGGCAATTCTGGAGGTGTATAGCTCTTCCAACTGAGCTGTTGTGATAGATTCTTTGATAGGAAGAAAATGAGCCACTTTTGTAAGCTTGTCAATGACAACGAAGATAGCATCATTTCCACGCTTGGACTTAGGAAAACCAATCACGAAGTCCATCCCGATATGGTCAAACTTCCATTCCGGAATAGCAAGAGGTTGGAGGAGACCAGCTGGTCATTGGTGTTCTGCTTTCACCCTTCTGCAAACATCACATTCATTCACGAATTGAGAAATCTCTCGCTTCATTCGAGTCCACCAATACGACTGCTTGAGGTCATGGTACATCTTTGTACTTCTAGGATGAATGGATAGGAGGGAATTGTGTGCCTCGTTCATGATGACTTTCCTCAGATCACCTTTAGGAACCACAATTCAATCCTCGAAGAAAAGAGTATCTTTGTCATCCAAGCGATAGCACTTGTATTTGGGAATGCTCTTGTCAATACCATGTTTCACCTTCTTCACCATGGTATCCAGGAGTTGTGCCTCACGGATTTGATCTTCTAAAGTAGGAGAGACTATGAGGTTGTCAAGAAAGCCTTGAGGAACAACTTGAAGATTCAGCTTACGGAAGGCTTCACAAAGATCCGGTTGAAATGGCTTGAGAATTAGACTGTTGCAATAAGCCTTTCTGCTCAGAGCATCTGCAATCACATTCGCCTTGCCAGGAGTATATTCAATACTCGGATTGTACTCTTGAATCATTTCGACCCATCGAGTTTGCCTGAGGTTAAGGTTGGGTTGAGTGAAGATATACTTGAGGCTCTTGTGATCTGTGAAAATGTCCACTTGCCTTCCCAATAAGAGATGTCTCCATGTTATCAATGCATGGACAACTGCCGCCAACTCAAGATCGTGAGTGGGGTAGTTCTTTTCGTTGGGCTTCAACTGACGAGAGGTATAGGCCACAACTTTTTTCTCTTGCATTAACACAGCACCGAGACCTTGAACGGAAGCTTCACAGAATACTTCGAATGGCTTGGATTCATCAGGAGGAGTCAAGACAGGAGCTGTGACTAGCTTCTGTTTGAGGGTGTTGAAAGCAACGTCACACTCAGGCGTCCAGACATACTTTACATGCTTCTGTAGGAGGTTGGAAAGAGGCTTCGCAATCTTAGAAAAGTTCTCAACGAATCTTCGACAATAGCTTGCAAGACCAAGAAAACTGCGGAGCTCCTTGACATTCTGAGGAGGTTCCCAATTCACAACTGCAGACACCTTCGCAGGATTAACAGCAATGCCCTTGGCGGAGATGATATGACCAAGGTAAAGAACTTCATCAAGCCAGAACTCACATTTGGAAAACCTCGCATAGAATTGATGCTCTCTGAGCTTGTCGAGCACCAATCACAAATGTTTGGCATGATCCGACTTATTCTTGGAGAAGACCAAGATATCTTCGAGATACACCAGAACGAATTCATTGGTGTAGGGGTTGAAGATAAAGTTCATCATGCGAGAGAACGTTGGAGGAGCATTGACAAGGCCGAAAGACATGACAGTATATTCATAAGAACCATAACTTGTTCTGAATGCTGTCTTGGGAATATCTTGGTCACGAATGCAAATCTGATGATAACCCATACGGAGGTCAAGCTTGGAGAATACTTTAGCACCTTTGAGTTGCTCGAAAAGCTCATTGATGTTGGGAAGTGGATACTTGTTCTTGATTGTCTTCTTGTTTAATGGACGGTAATCGACGCAAAGTCGGTCCGTGCCATCCTTCTTCTGGACAAAAGGAACTCCACAACCCCATGGAGATGAACTCGGTCTGATCAAACCCAGACGCTCTTGTTCATCGAGCTGCTTCTTAAATTCCTTCAGCTCCTTGGGTCCAAGCTTGTATGGACGCTTGCAAACGGGTTCAGTTCCAGGCTCAAGATCAATAATGAATTCGACTGGCCAATGAGGAGGCATACCCGGAAGCTCTTCTGGAAAGACATCTTGGTACTCACAAACGACTGGAATTTGAGAAATAGCATCCAACTCGCCCTTCTCATTGAGAGAAAACAACCGAATGGTTTCATCACGAGCGGCATAGATGATAACATCCTCAGAAGGGTGTGTCAATTGAATTTGCCTGGCAGCACAATCAAGCTGGGCCTTGTGCTTAGAAAGCCAGTCCATCCCGAGAATTAGATCAATATCAGAGTCGCCAAGAACAAATGGTTTAGAAAGAAATTTATAGTCGCCCATCTTGATAGAAACATCCGGAATCATTGTGGTAGCCCTCATAGAAGAGCCCGGAGAAATAACTCCCATGGGTTTTTCCAACATTTCCAAAATGAAATCATGCTTTGCAACAAATGATCTAGACATGAAACAATGCGAAGCACCGTTATCAAATAAAACTTTTGCAGGAATATCATTGACTGGAAGATTACTAATTATCACATCAGAAGAATCCTCTGCTTGCGCTGCATTCATCATGTTCACCTTTGCAGACTTTGGATTATGCTTGACCACTGCATTGCTTGAAGATCTCACAGGAGGAGGAGGAGGAAGGCGCCTTTGATAGAAGCATTTGTTCGCGTAGTGACCTTTCTGCTGCCACTTGTTGCAAGTCACTTATGAGAGCGGACGATGATAAGGAGCATTTGACCTTGGAGCTTGAGGCTGAGACTTGTTCTGATAGCCTGGGTTGGGTGGGTGGGGAGAGCCACGACCACCTGAGTTCTTCTGTTGGTAAGGCTGACGAAACGGAGGAGGAGGAAGGTAGAACTTCTACTGCTTAGCTGCCACTTGTGAGGCAGAAGAAAACTGCACTGCATCCCTGATTCTCTTCTTAGAAGCCTCACACTTGAGCTGAGCACCTTCTTGCTTGAGTGCCATATTGTAGAATTGATCAAACTGAGTAGGTTCAACAAGAACGAGATCTAACTGCAGATCCTCTCTAAGGCCACCTCTGAATTGATAGATCATACTCTTTTCGTCAGGAATGTCTTGTTTAGCGAAGCGAGCAAGTTTCTAAAACTGCTTGTTGTATTCATACACTGACATGTTGCCTTGCTTGAGATTGCGAAACTCCTCATGCTTGCTCTCAACAACACTGGTAGGAATGTGGTGAGCTTTAAAGTCTCGACAAGAGTTAGTCCAAGTAATCACTCGACCTCCTCTGCAATCCTTGTATTGCTGGAACCAATCAGCTGCTTGGTCCTTGAGCTGAAAAGAAGCGAACTTGACGTAGTCCTCAGGCCTGACATTGCTGCATTCAAAATGCTTGTTGATATCCACGAGCCAATCATCAGCGTCTGTGGCCTCGACACAGTAGTTGAAAGACTTCGGTTGATTTGCAAGGAATTGGTTGAGGGTAGGAAATTGAGGCTGATGATTGAACTGCCCTTGACCTTGATTCCCTTGGTTGCCTTGGCCTTGGTTGCGCTCTCAGGTGTGCTCTGGACGGAGCTGTAGCGGTGGATCTAGTGGTTCTTCGTACCTGGCAGTGGCGGTGAGAGGAAGAGGGAAACCCTAAGGGTGCATGGACAAGGAGAGGGGTTAAAAGGGAGGCTAGAGCGATGGGTGTAGCACGGCGTCGATGCGGCCGTGACCATGTGCGAGCCCGACACGAGCTTGACAAAAAGGTGAGGGGCGGGTGAGCTGTAGCCAGAGGCTGGCTGGTGGGGTCGCGAGGGACACGTGGGCGTACGGGCTCCTGGGTAGCGGGGCGGCTGGGTGAGAAATGGCGAGCGCGCAAGCGGGAGCAGGTGAGCGCGGCCGCGGCCTGGCTGGATGCATTGGTTGGGCTGGCGGGTGGAAAAAGGCCTCGGCTGGGCTGAGACTGCTGGCTGCTGCTCTTCTATTCCTATTTGCTCAAACAGGAATAGAAACAGAAAAGCACAGGGTAAAAGGATAGGAGTTTGAGAATAAAAAAATATATGCTCAAGCTCCTGGAATTGTGATCTATTTGAATAAATTGCATTGGGGATTTTTAAAAGAAGAAAATTAAATCAAGTTTGAATTAAATTCAAACTTGAGTCAATTTTTAACCTAACCAAAACATATTCAAATGAGTTGAAAATTGGCAGAGAGGATGTAGGCATGGTGCAAGATTTATAGGTAGAAGATGAACATTAAAGGAGAAGGTAAAAGGTGCACTTGCAAAATAAGAAAGAAAGAGAAGGAGAGATGGTGATGCATCGAGGTGGTGATGCATGGATCACACATAGAACATGCAACAACATATCATGCATGCATATCATGGAAATGCAAGTTGACATAAGCACAACACAACATTAATATGCACATGATGCAAACATATGATGGCAAAAGGAATATGACAAGAATTGCAAACGCATTATGACAAGGTAAGCATGGTAATGAAATAAGTAGAACAACATAACAAAACAAAAAGAGACCAAAAGATAGGACCCCGAATGGAATTGGATGGAGACCAACATAGATATATTGCCAAATATGGAAGTTTTACATCTGGGGTGTTACAGCGATGCTCACGAGGTCCCCCTTGGCGTGCAAGCAGTTGCCCAAGAAACGGAAAGGGAAGTGATACTGCCCGAGTGGGACTGCGAGAGTCGAGTGATTGGGTCGTGAGACTTATGTTGTCATGTGAGCGACTTATCTTTTTGTGAACCCGTGGCGATTCTCCCGGGTGATGCCCATTCATGCCTTCGCAGTAGCGCCCCTAGGTAGGTCCCGCTCCGCTCACTCCTTTCCTTGCTCGTCTAGGTGCTCTATGTGCTTAGGTCTCGGCCTTTGAGCAGGCTCAGCCGCCGCTGGTATGCCAGGTCGCGATGCCGTGGTCAAGGCCAGGGGGTGAGGGCTGGAGAGCAAGTAGGAGCTCCTGAGGCATGATGCTTAGGTGCCCCCCTTTAACGTGCAAGTGACTAGCGGGGTAAAGTGGCGACCGCCGGGGCCAACCCGTAGCTAGGCGTCAGGTGTATCTGCGTGTTAGCCTATGGAAGAGAATATGACCCCCAACGGTGTTGTCTGCCTACCCTTGATCCTTTCGCGGGAAGACGAAGGCACGGGGGACCTGGTGAGGTGGCGTACGCGAGGCGGGTCGCGAGCCACAACTCGCTCCTCGGATTTATCAGCATTGCTGGGATGGACCCGAGCACAAGAGTCGTGCCAGCGTGAGTAGCCCCCATTGCGGGATGAGCAAAGGATGAGTCAGCAATGTAGGGAGACCGTGAGGTAGATAGGGCTCGAAGCAAGTAGGTGATGATCATAAATTGGCTCATGAGAGATGGTTAGCAAGTTCTGACGGATGCAAGTAGGATGCATGTCGCAGGGACGGACCCATGCGACTTGGGGATAGTGCAGCCCGAGGGGCGCCCCCAAACCCAATGAACTAAATGATGTCACCTGGCACCGTTGTGGAAGAAATGTCGGGGTGGTAGGAGGTGAGCGTTGCTGAAGTCACTCCTCATGAGCCACCCTGGCCCTGAACCTCGGGAGGCTCTGGGACCGGTGGGCTCATGAGGAT
This sequence comes from Triticum dicoccoides, assembly GCF_002162155.2. Lineage (NCBI taxonomy): Eukaryota > Viridiplantae > Streptophyta > Magnoliopsida > Poales > Poaceae > Triticum > Triticum dicoccoides. The sequence goes on from NC_041387.1 coordinate 254,985,762, forward strand.
CCATCTTCAGCTCTGCCTGGATCAGCTGGCGCCTAGCCTCCCGAGCCACTAAGGCGTTCCACATGTGGTGCAGAAATGCAACAATCATGCTTGAAAAACCGAAGGGCATGCGAACTTAGCTGCGAGGCGGTCCCTCGCATCAGCCGACACAGGACGGCCAAAACAGCTCCTGAGACGTGGCCCTGTTGAGCCCTGGGATGTTAATGCAGACGCGCAGCTCCTCGCCCTCACCAGGGGAAGGAGCCGCGCCTGGTGGTGGGCGGCGATCGCCCTACAGAGCCCTTGCCTCCTGAATCTCCTTGACTGCCTTGCAGATGAATTCTTGAGCGCTTGGTGCCCCACGCCCTGTGCTCTCTCCTCGGAAGCGTGCATTGAAGCTTGCCTCCACATGGTGCCCGAGCGCCTCCCTCGTGACATTGGCTAGGTCAGAGGCCCTCCAAAGGAGAGGCCCCTCCCCCAACCTGAGAGGGGCGTCGGGCGCGCCTTCCTATGCGATAGGTGATGGCGCCCCATCCAAGGACGCGAGGCTCAATGCCGCACCTTCAGGCTATGCCTCCTCCTGAGATCCCTGGCCCAGCAGCTGCTTCTTTGTCCTGGGGCGACCTCTGGAGGGAGGACATCACCCTCGTCTTGAGGGTTCTGGATCGCTACAGCTTGGTAGGCACGCTCAAGAGAGCACACCGTGTCCTTCTCCTCAAAGGCGACCGTGATGGTGCCGTTGCTCCCTGTCATCTTGAGGATGTTGTAGCCGTGGTGTGTCACCGCCATGAACTTGGCCAGAGCTGGGTCCCCGAGGATGGTGTTGTACGGCAGGCAAATGTCGAAGTCAATGAGCTCGGTGTGGTAGTTGTCGCGCTTGCCGAAGGTGACAAGGAGGCGGACTTGCCCAATTGGATGCGTGGAGCCATCGGTCACTTCTGAGAAGGGCTTGGTAGGCTGGAGCTAGTTGTATGGAACCTGGAGCCTGTTGACCTCTCCCCCGTCGTCGATGAGCGCCTTGGTGACGAGCACATTGCTGATGATGGGTGAGTAGAGCATTGGGAGCGCGCCAGCTGTAGCCACGCACTTGGGCTGCTCGAAGGAGCTGAAGGTGATGGCGTACTTGGACCACCTGAGTGGGCGTGTCGCCTTGAGCTTGGGCAGGACTGCGTTGACCTCACGCGCAAACTGCTTGGAGGTGTGATGATGGTCTGTGGCCTGGGAGCCGCCCAAGATGCAGGCGATGGCAGGAGGCTCTTGGAAGCCCCCAACCCCCTCGTCCCGATGGTGGTTTTCGTTCCTTCTTGGCGGCGGAGGCAATGGAGGAAGACCAGCATTGCCCTGAGGCCGATCTTTGTGAGGCTAGTCCCTCCAGGCGCCCTCGCGAGGCTGGCCTTGCCAGCGGTCCTCCCGAGGTTGGTCGCGCCACGCCTGGCGATGGTCCCGCCCGTCCTAGAGTCCTCAACGTCGGCCACCTCCACGGACGTAGCCTCGATCATTGTGCTCAGGGCGACGACTGAGGTGCCCGTCATGGAGGGCCCTGAGCTCCTGACAGTCGTTGGTGTTGAGGTTGTGCACACCGTGGAAGACTCAGTACGGATGACTGTCCTTGGATATCCCTAGGTGATCGCGGCCATGCTTCATCTCTGGTTCAGTTGTGAGTACAGTCAGTCCCTTGCGCTTCACGTCCTTGGCCTTGACCTTCTTGTCTTCTGGGTCTGCATCAGGGAGCTCAAGGAGGGATAGGTGTCCCTCCTCAGCCCTCACGCACTTGTTCGCCATGTTGAACATCTCCAGGGTTGTGCAAAGGTCTTCATGTATGGTGAGCTCCTCCTTCATCTTGACATCGCGGACGCCATTAGTGAATGCTGAGATGATGGCCTCATCCGACACCTTGGGGATCTTGAGGCGAACATTGTTGAAGCATTGGATGTACTTTTACAGTGTCTCTCCTGGCTGCTTCTTGATGCGTCGTAGGTCACCCACGGCCGGCGGGCGGTCGCATGTACCCTACAAGTTGGCTTTGAAGCGGTCGTGCATCTCGTCCTAGGAGGAGACCGATCCCACAGGGAGGTTCCGGAGCCAAGAGTGTGCGCCGTCCTTGAGGGCCACGGGGAACCAGTTCACCATGATCTTCTCATCACCGCTGGCTGCCTCGATGCTCAGTTCGTAGAGCTGTAGGAACTCGACGGGGTCGGCGGTGCCGTCTTAGCGTGGGGGCAGGTCAGGCTTGAACTTGTCTGGCCAGATGATGTCGCGCAGCTCTGGGGTGAACGCACGACACCCTACTGTGGTCATCGAAGCTCGTCGAGGTGGTGGAGCCTGGTCTTGGTGCTCGCACGCCACCACCATAGGCGGCGCACGGTCTTGACATGGAGGTGCTGGAAGCGCACGTGCATCTTCTTGGGGCCGCTGCACCACTTGACAGCTTGCTTCTTCATGCGTGGTGCCTGACACTGCAGGTCATGCCGCGGTGCTGCCTGCCTCTCGCTCGAAGATGGCGCCCTGCACTGGAGGCGGAGGAGCTGCCCCATGAGCCACATCGTTCGCAGCAGGTAGCTGCTGAGGCAGTGAGTGGGCCGCCATAGCAGAGTCTCCCGCGGCACTGACAAGCTCAGCGATGCGTTCGAGCCATTCCTTGTACAAGTTGTGGACAGGGCGGTAGCACAGGAGCTCCCATGCCATGAGCAGAGCAGCTTGCGTGTTCGCCGGGCCACGACACACGTGGGAGGATGAAGCGCCCGGAGTCAGCGATGGAGTGGCGGTGCGCCCATCGCGGTGCACGAAGGGATGCAGCGATGAAGCTTGCTGCTCATGGCTAGCAGGACCCATGGGGGCGTTTGCCACTGGTGACGAGGGACGGCGAGGACAGCCGTTGCCTGCCGGTGCCGTCTGAGCAATGCGGGCTGCGACCGTGGCCCGGCGCTCAGCTGGAGCCAGACGTGCGTCAGCCATGGAAGTGTTGAAGTAGCGGTGATCGACGGAAGAGATGTTCCGACGCACCCCTACCTTGCGCGCCAAATGTTGGATTTCGGGTTCCGCAAACCCTTGAGAGGTTCGAACTCTATGGTACGTGCGGAGATCTCAACCTACCCAGCCTACCTACTTGCAAACTTCACAGCCTAGCGCGACGAGCTCGAAGGGAAAGAGAGACACGATAGTTTACCCAGGTTCGGGCCACCTTGCGGTGTAAAACCCTACTCCTGCTTTGTGGTGGATTTGCCTCGAGGGGCTGAGGAAGAACTAGTACAGTGGTGAACAGCCTCAGGAGGTATGTTCTTGATCTCGGATGAGCTGATGTGGTGGAGAGGGTGGAATGGAGGCTGATCCCCTTGGAGGTCTTGGCGTCACCCACCTCGCGAGGCTTGGCCCCTCGCGAGGGTTTTGAGCTGTTGATGCTGAAGCTGGGCCATACCAGACCATTGATGGAGCCATGCAGTGGGCCGCAGGCAGGCAAGTCAGGGTATTCCCGTATCCAGAATGCCGACAGACGTCAAATCAGAAAGGCCCTCGCCTCTTGTGAAACTGACCAAGTGAGGCTGCCCTGCCCTCTAGCCTTTTAAATGTATACTTTTGTATAGTAGTAGTATTGATGGATTGCGCCATGGAGCAAAACTAACAAGATGAAATTAAACAAAAAGGGTGGTTCATATAGAGAGCGCTCGTCACCAAATTATGCATATAGTACTATTAAAAAAGCTAGTACGTGCTTAGATGGGGTGCTAAATTCCATTAAAGAAATTAGCATACCTATTTAATTCTTGGTTTTTATTATTTATGCCACTAGTAGTGTCTCACTACTCAGTTTTGCCAGTAGAAGTTACAACTACTCAAAAATGCCATCGACCCATGAGATGCTTTCTCAAAAAATGCAATTAGATATCTCAAAAATTCCATCGTTCCTTTATTGCTAAAAAATGCCACTAGACATTGTTATTTTCATGTCAAACCCGTTGACTAGGTTATATGACAAAAATAAGCCTAGACCCACATGTCGATTCTCTCTGTCTCACAATGATAAGTGTGGCCCCACTTGTTGGGAGTAACCAAGCTAATAGTTTTACAGGAAAATAAGAACGCTATTGGGATCAAGTAGGCCCCACACTTTATTGTACTGTAGTGAGATAGAGGGAGAGTTGGCATGTTGGTTCAGATGTATTTATGTCATTATAACATGGCAAGAGAGATTTGAGTCACAATAATGGTGTCCAGCACAACACACCCCTCAAATAAAACTAAGCACCCTGAAACTCTTTGACAACTAAACTACTGGCTATATGATGTTGGCCATATATATTGTACAAAATGTGAAGAAACGAGTGGTAGTACTACCAACTACAAGATGAACTATAAGAAATACTAGTATGTACGTACTGAAGAGTTAAAGTAACGAGAAGGAACATACCATAGTTTTGCTGGGGGCTCAACACAACACACCCCTGAAATAAAACGAAGCACCTTGAAATTAATCTAAGCAACTTATCCGGTAGACACTGCATTACAACTACCATGATCAACGACACTGCCACCTTACTCGGACTCCTTGTCCACGTGCTCGACTTCTTCCTTGTCCCTCTTCCTCTTGGCCGATACTTCTTTGCTTGAACCGCACACTTCGCTCTCGCTCTTCATCCAACCCTTGTAGATATTGAAACAAAGGTAGGCATCCATTGCAGCATAGTGGATGTGGTCTATATGTAGTACATTCCACTGCCATCCATGACGATGAAACTTGGGCGGAGGTTTCTTCAGTTTACCATATGAAGGATGGACCATGGCTCCTGCCAGGGTCAGCATTGAAAGCTGACGGGAGGACATCAGCATATTCCTCTAGATGTCGAAGGGCTTGCCTACAATGAGGCCTATCTGACCCAGGACTGTTCTGTCGTTCGTAAAGTATACAATAAAGAATTTGACTATGCCATCCGCGAGGAAGTTCTTAAATTTCTTGCACTCAACGTCGGCATAGAATATGTGGTAGAGCAAGCACAAGTTATGTACGCAAACCTGGATCACGGCGGGCTTCATCTTCTCTTCCTCCTTTAGATTCTTATCTTTGTATAGGACTGTGGTGTACTCAACATCTAACCCAGCGACCCACTCATCATTTGACTTTTCAAACATGTGTCTGAAGCAATCAAGGCATCCTCTCACTGTCGCAGAAGAACGGGTGTAGATGGTGTCGAACTCATCGCCGGTGATGGTTCTAACCTTGTTCTCACCAACGATCATGGAGATTTGGGACGCCATGGATTTGGGAGGAGGGTTAGGATTAGTGGAGTTGCTGCAATGTGAAAGGACGGGACGACTAGGAGCGAACTGCCGTAATGTTAAAGTAAGGACGAGGACGAGCAGGAGCGAACTGCTAGTGGTTTTCTGATTGTAGAAATGTTGAGTGGTTTCACTTAAAAAATGTTGAGTGGGGCGTACGAACGGTAGGGCAGTGGCTTGCCCAGTGGATAAAAATGGATTCATCACACAGTACTATGGGGGCCCAATTAGATGTCATGTCTACTAGATGCCTAATTAAATGGCTTCATGCATCTGCGTGTCTGCACGTCAAGCATCAGGAAAATTACAGGTGATACGAAGCTTTCCATGTTCCCATGATACGGGCTTCCGAGAGCCCTGGATCTGAGATCGAACGGTTGCATGGCGTGATTCTAGACCTATAGGTGAATATCCTAACTTGGAGGGTTATTCTAAAAAAATTCAGCAACTTAGCATGCGACCGTTCAGTCTCAGATCCATGGCCTGTCAGCAACCCGTATCATGGTCACGCCTACAACGACCGTCGCCTCGCTCGCGCGGTCGCGCCCTTGGAGATTTCAGATGACTATAATTGAGCTTTTTTTGCCTACTTTGCATGCATGAATGTATGAAACTACTTCCTCCGTCCAGGTGTGTTAGGCTATCTGATGTTGGCATGTCATACATAGTCATCACTTAGTCACTCATACAACAAGGTTAGCTGTAAGGTTGGCTATAAGAGTAATTTTTTTTTACTTCTCTCTATCTCTTTCTTCGTAGTAGTATTTATTGCATTTGCCAAAAGGAGTAAGGATTACATTACTTGGCACCTGTATACCATGGAGGTGGTGAGGAATCGGGAGACTCACGCCGGTCGTAACGCCGCAGTTAAAATGATAATGACAAGTGAAATCACAGGGCCCCACCTGTCCAGTAGTAACTTGTCGTCAAATCACACAACCCTACGTTTGCAGCAACCTACTCCCTCATCTTCTCGCCACTGTGTCGAACCGACTAGGCGGAACTGCTTCGCCTACCGTGCGGGAAAAGCTCCGCTCTCGACTTATAATATAATTTTGTATCCATGGATTGCTCCATGGAGCAAAGCCTCAAGAAAACAGCGGTACACATGTATAAAACATGCCCGTCGCGTTCGCGTTGCACCCTATACGGTTGGTCGGTCTGGCACGCTGCTCTTAGAATGGAATGCGCGTCATATTGCATTTGCACACACATGTGGGACCGCAATTGTGAACCGACCATAGGCACACTCCCCGACCCCACAACTTGGCTGAGTTAATAGAAGAGAGAAACGAACGATAGCACTGGAGCAGTGTTGTACAGACATCACTGCCTGGACGATCCCTGCATGACACTGAAGATCAGTTCGTCCATGCAGACCAGACTCCAGCAGATAGTTGGATTGTCTATCGTCTACATATCATGCAGGCTATGTTTGTACAGGGCTGTAGTTCCGATGAGAAATTTAAAAACAGGTTTCTTGTCATCTCACAATATTAGGTGTCATGTTCTTCGGATCACTGCGAGGGTTAAACAACAACAACTGAGTTCCTCCAAGGCACTGGTCATTGGGGGAACATGCACGAATACTACTCGGCTGCCATCTAGGTCAAGCCGGCTATGTTAATTAGGACATCTATCTATGGACCCCTTTTCTATGAGTTTATCTTTAATTTGAGCTTTGATCCTTGTCTAGTTTGTCCGTCGGGATTCATGTTGTCTCCTTGGGGCAGTGAGATTATGGTTTCTTGTCATGTAACATTTTTTCGTGTTATATGTTAATCTGGTGCTTCAGATCAAAGTGACGACAATTGCGCCTCTGGGGCACATGCATGAATACTTCTTGACAGTCATTCACGAGGTAAGGTCGGCTCCGGTAGATAAAAGAAAACTACTCGACTATCTAGGAAGGAGCCTCACGCTTGCTTGCTAGTGTTGCTCTCTTCACACCGTCTCGCCCTCTCCAGATCTAAGCATGACAACAGTGGCCACACTCTCTCTCTCCTCACCGCTGGTCACAGATGTAGCCGGATCCTCTCTGACAGGGAAGGTGAGAAGGTGCAATGTTCACGCGGTCTTCCTTGGCGATGGCTCTTACCCACTGCCGATGCGTCCCAATCAGCATGCCTTGTCGTTCTCTCCCACACAGCGCCGGCTAGGGAGAGCCTCCGACCCCTTCTTCCTTGTTGTCGTAGCGTTTCCAGATACGGCCTCGCGCCGCCCACCTAGTGACATCCCGGTGACCCTCAGGTATAACTTCCTTCAATACCGTCCTTGCTCTACTTTCCCAGCTCCTGACGACGCTGCATTTGTATCTTTTACTATTTCTCAGGCCCCCTCGTAGATAGGATCGATCACCTTCTCGAAAGCCACCTAAATTTTTACTGTTAAGAGGTAAAACTAGTTCATGCAGTCGAATCTAATACTAGTTGGTTCAAACAGGGAAGAAAGGGGGTGGGGGTGGGGGAAGATTTGTTACCTAAATCTAGGACTTGGTCGAAAGAGGAAATAATAGAGGCAAAAAGTAGCAGAGACTGGCTATCCAACTGGTCTGCCGGTCTAATAGGGAAATAAAGAGAAACATTGTACAAACTCAATATAAACCAATCTATTGGTTGAAAAGGGAAAGAAAGTGGGACTGGGGGTCAAGTCAACAGAGTATGTCAAGCCCCTCTTATGTAATGCCACTGGTAAAATGTAGCATTCGCACTGTTAAAAGTAAGGACACGTTAAAAAAATGTTGTTTTAAATGTAATGCCTCAAGTAATATGAATCAATGGCATTGTTTTTCATGTCCTGCTAAATTCCCATTAAGATAAGTTGCTTCTTTTCGTTAGAAATGTAACTATCCTGGTCCACCAACTCTCCCGTGCACAAATACCAACTCTTTAGCAGCTGTTAATGTAATGTTGCTGGTAAAATGAAGCAATGGCACCATTAAAGTAATGTCGTATTTAACGGTTGTCATAGTTAATCCTAATGCCCACACTAATATCTAGCAATGCTGCTGCTTTAGAAATTTCTACTGTCCTTGTAGGATCGCCATTCAGATAAGGGACATGCTTTTTTTTATTTGATGTATGTTTCACCACTTGTTAGTCACCCTCCTTTCCACCTTTTTGTGCAAACAGAGATATACATTTCACGCTTGATCTTAGGTGAACTGCACAAATGATATCCAAATTATAGTTGTACATTCCATGAACTTCACAACCAACCTTGATGTTGCTCAATTTTACTGAACTCCCTGGCTGACCTTGCCTGGGCCATCATCGACCCCTACTACACGAAGGTGAAGGATGAGAGCAAGAAGGACAAGAACGCTTGGCAAGTGTTTGGCATGAGAGACTGGATAAACAACACGTCAAATACGCGGCCAAGGACGTGTACACAAGGTACGAGATGTACAGGAAGATTGTTGACATGAGGAAGTGTCTTCTTCATGCCCCAGACGAGGGATCGAGCCACAGAGTAGTGGCAGGAGCGTCACAAGAAGTAGATGACTTGATGATCGTTTCTCCTACTTTAGAATGCATGCAATTGTTTATTGAGTTGTGTGTGAATGATCTATATAGTCACTTATGTAATTGGATGTTTATTTCAGTTATATATGTATGGGTCACTTCAAAGATTTATTATAAACCTTTGTCGTGACCCATCCTTCTAGTTAATATCGAGGTCTTTGTTTTGTAATTTTTGACATTTTTTGTTTTTTGAACACATGTTGATTGACTTGAAGAAGGTCTGTCTTGTTACTTTTTGATATTTTTTGTTTTTTGAACACATGTTGATTGGCTTGAATGATGGTCTATCTCGTTACTTTACAACATGTTTCCAAAACATGGATGTCGTGGTTAATTCAACTAATAGAATGGAGCACTATATACATTCAACGCAATTAAATGTTTTTCAAAAAAGTGATATGATTGTTGTGAAACTTATAAGTCATGTTTGTCAAATTAACCTCTGTGTACTTGTTCTCAAATTAACCTCCAGGCCTGTTTGCCGCATATCACACATATCTTGTTAAGTTGAACCATTGATGTTGTCTTCCCTAATCCAAACAGTTCATTCGAGTGAACTGTGTGCCGTATATCACTCACACGTTGATTTGGCTAACCATTTCTGTTGCTTTCCCTAATAGCAAATAGTTCATTGGAGCAAACTGTATGACATATATCGCACACACATTGATCTGTCTGCTCATTTCTGTTCTTCTATCTAATTGCAAGAAGTTCGTCTGGATCAACTGTATGCCCATCACCGCACACGCAAGTAAAATATAAACCGTGTTTGATGTACCTGCCATCGCAAACATTTTACACCTTTTTTGACGGTTATTTTACATCATCGTTTGTGATTAATGCATCGCACACAATTTCGTCAAGGGTCTCTGATCGTAGTGTCGCGTTAGCAGCAACCTGCAGTAGTGACAGTACATATGAAGTACTAGCTAGATCTTCATAATCTAAACCATGTTTCATATGTACATTGTGTTTATCACACAAAGTATAGTACTCCGTGATACGTCTCCGTCGTATCTATAATTTTTCATTGTTCCATGCCAATATTCTTCAACTTTCATATACTTTTGGCAACTTTTTATACTATTTTTAGGACTAACATATTGATCCAGTGCCCAGTGCCAGTTCCTGTTTGTTGCATGTTTTATGTTTCGCTGAAACCCAATATCAAACGGGATCCAAACGAGATAAAAACGGATGGAGAATTATTTTGGAATATTTGGGATTTTCTAGAGGAAGAGTCAACGTGAAACAGTGCCCGAGGTGGCCAGGAGATAGGGGGGTGCGCCCTCCCCCCTGGACGCGCCTAGCACTCTCCTGGGCCACCCATAATGCGGTTGACGCTCTTCTTTTGCCGCAAGAAAGCTAATTTTATGAGAAAAATCTGGGCGTAAGATTCGCCCCAATCGGAGTTATGGATCTCCGGATATAAAGGAAACAGTGAAGGGGAAGGATCTGGGAACGCAGAAACAGAGAGATAGAAACAATCTCGGAAGGTCTCTCGCCCCTCCCAAGCAATGGGAGCCAAGGACCAGAGGGGAAACCCTTCTCCCATCTAGGGAGAAGGTCAAGGAAGAAGAAGAAGAAGGGGGGCTCTCTCCCCCTTGCTTCCGGTGGCGTCGGAACGCCGCCGGGGGCCATCATCATCACCGCGATCTTCACCAACACCTCCGCCATCTTCACCAACATCTCCATCACCTTCCCCCCTCTATCTACAGCAGTCCACTCTCCCGCAACCTGCTGTACCGTCTACTTGAACATGGTGCTTTATGCTTCATATTATTATCCCATGATGTGTTGCCATCCTATGATGTCTGAGTAGATTTTCGTTGTCCTATTGGTGGTTGATGAATTGCTATGATTGATTTAATTTGCTTGTGGTTATGTTGTTGTCCTTTGGTGCCCATCATATGAGCGCGCGTGGATCACACATTGGGGTTAGTTGTATGTTGATAGGATTATGTATTGGAGGGCTAGAGTGACAGAAGCTTCAACCTAGCATAGAAATTGATGCATACGGGATTGAAGGGGGATCAATATATCTTAATGCTATGGTTGGGTTTTACCTTAATGAACGTTAGTAGTTGCGGATGCTTGCTAATAGTTCCAATCATAAGTGCATAGAATTCCAAGTCAGGGATGACATGCTAGCAATGGCCTTTCCCACATAAAACTTGCTATCGATCTAGTAAAGTAGTCAATTGCTTAGGGATAATTCCGCAACTCCTACCACCACTTTTGCACACTCGCTATATTTACTTTATTGCATCTTTATCTAAACAGCCCCTACTTTTTATTTACGTGTTCTTTATTATCTTCCAAAGCTATCCAACAACACCTACAAAGTACTTCTAGTTTCATACTTGTTCTAGGTAAAGCGAACGTCAAGCATGCGTAGAGTTGTATCGGTGGTCGATAGAACTCGAGGGAATATTTATTCTACCTTTAGATCCTTGTTGGGTTCGACACTCTTACTTATCGAAAACTGTTGCGATCCCCTACACTTGTGGGTTATCAAGACCTTTTTCTAGCGCCGTTGCCGGGGAGTCATAGCGTGGGGTGAATATTCTTGTGTGTGCTTGTTTGCATTATCACTAAGTAATTTTTATTTGCTGTTCTTAGTTGTTCTCTATCTTTAGCTATGGATATGGAACACGAAATACTAAAAAAATTAGGTGTACTTGCTACTCATGGAGATGGGGAACCTCCTAATACCCTCGATGCTCGTTATGTGAAAGAAATTACATACTACTTTAATAATCCAGAGAAAACCCCATTCAATTATGTTATGGGAGTAACGTTGGATCAACGTGAATACTTTAGGGATTATCGCTTGACACAAAAAGGGAAACTATTATGGGATCAAATTCAAATGTTGAAGTGGTATGCTAGGCAACTATGCTTGATGCATGATTATACTTGCTACTCTAGGATGAAGGCTCCACACCTTCCCTTTTCATGCAAATTTAATGATAATGAAACCTTAGCTTCTTATGCTAATGGTATCTATGATTACTATGATGTGGAACAAATAGAAGAATTTGTTGCTTTTATGTGTGCTTATGAGATTGAATCTATGTTTAAAGCATTTGACGATTTTGATTATTCGGTTTATAGACCAGAAAATTTTGCTATACTTAGATATTGCTATGAAAATTATGAATACAATTACAATATTAATGCATTTATTGAGAAAGTCTCCCCTGTCCAAGAAGAGACTAATATTTTGCAGGAAGCTATGGAAGAAGAAATTGATGAAACTGTGAGCTCATTGGATGAAAAAGATGATGAGGAGAGCGAAGAACAAAAGGAGGAAGAGCGGATTAGCTACCCGTTCCCACCTTCTAATGAGAGTAACTCTTCAACTCATACATTGTTTAATTCCCCTTTGTGCTTACCGAAGGATGATTGCTATGATGTTTCCTATGATCCCGTTGATTCTCTTGAAATATCCGTTTTTGATGATGCTTGCTATGCTTGTGGCCAAGATGCCAATATGAATTATGCTTATGGAGATGAACTTTCTATAGTTCCTTATGTTAAACATGAAATTGTTGCTATTGCACCCACGCATGATAGTCCTACTATCTTTCTGAATTCTCCCGACTACACTATGTCAAAGAAGTTTGTGCTTATTAAGGATTATATTGATGGGTTGCCTTTTACCATTGCACGTGATGATTTTGATAGATATAATATGCATGTGCTTGCTTCTCCTACTTGCAATTATTATGAGAGAGGAACTATATCTCCACCTCTCTATGTTTCCAATATGATAAAATTGCAAGAAACTGTTTATACTATGCATTGGCCTTTACTTTGTGTGGATGAATTGTTCTTTTATGACATGCCTATGCATAGGAAGAGAGTTAGACTTCATTGTTGCATGATATATGTTACTTTATGCTCACTACTAAATTACAAATCATTGTTAATTAAAATTGGCTTTGATATACCTTGGGATCGGGGTGGATTCATTACTTGAGTACTATATGCCTAGCTTAATGGCTTTAAAGAAAGCGCTGCCAGGGAGACAACCCAGAAGTTTTAGAGAGTCATTTATTTCTGTTGAGTGGTTTTACATAGTTTAAAAACAAAAAAAAATAAAGAGGGGAACCTAAAACTTTTCAAAAAGGAAAGTGAAAGTGAGAAAGACAAGCATTGTTGAAGTGGGAGAGCTCCTTGAACTTTGTTCATGCTCACGGAAACTTTGTGAATCTTAATTACAGAAACTTTTCATCAAAAATAATTATCCCCTTGTACAATTCCATTGTATTACAAAAATAGTGTGCCAAGGTTTGCCTTTAGGATGTTAACAATATGGTTTGTACGGTGCAGGACAAAAACTTTCACTGTAGTGCGCGATTTTACATTTTTAATTGGAAAGTCAAACGGTTCTGATTCCTCCTTAAATGTCTTTCTGTACAACTTGTTTATTTTTACTAATTTTGGTAGAATTTCTGGAGTAACAGAAGTATGGTGACTGTTCTGTTTTTGACAGATTCTGTTTTTAATGCATAGTTTGCTTGTTTTGATGAATCTATCAATTTATATCAGTGGATTAAGCCATGTAAAAGCTATATTACAGTAGACACAATGCAAAAACAAAATATGAATTGGTTTGAAACAGTACTTAGAGTAGTGATTTGCTTTATTATACTAACGGATCTTACCGAGTTTTCTGCTAAAGTTTTGTGTGGATGAAGTGTCTAATCGAGGATGTCTCGATATGAGGAAAAGGAAGAGAGGCAAGAGCTCAAGCTTGGGGATGCCCGAGGCACCCCAAGTAAATATTCAAGGAGACTCAAGCGTGTAAGCTTGGGGATGCCCTGGAAGGCATCCCCTCTTTCTTCAACAAGTATCAATATGTTTTCGAATTCGTTTCGTTCATGCGATATGTGCAAGTCTTGGAGCGTCTTTTGCATTTAGTTTTCACTTTTCTTTTATGCACCGCGCTGGTATGAGATAGTCCTTGGTTGATTTATAGAATGCTCATTGCACTTCACTTAAATCTTTTGAGTATGGCTTTATAGAATGCTTCATGTGCTTCACTTATATCATTTGAAGTTTGGATTGTCTGTTTCTCTTCACATAGAAAACCGCCATTTATAGAATGCTCTTTTGCTTTACTTATATTTATTAGAGTGTGGGCATATCTTTTGTAGAAAGAATTAAACTCTCTTGCTTCACTTATATCAATTTAGAGAGATGACAGGAATTGGTCATTCACATGGTTAGTCATAAAATCCTACATAAATTTGTAAGATCGCTGAATATGATATGTTTGATTCCTTGCAATAGTTTTGCGATATAAAGATGGTGATATTAGAGTCATGCTAGTGGGTGGTTGTGGATTGTAGAGACACTTGTGTTGAGGTTTGCAAGTCCTGTAGAATGCACGTATGGTAACCGTTGTGTGACAAATTTGAAGCATGGGGTGTTTATTTGATTGTCTTCCTTATGATTGGCGGTCGGGGACGAGCGGTGGTCTTTTCCTACCAATCTATCCCCCTAGGGGCATGCGTAGTAGTACTTTGCTTCGAGGGCTAATAAATTTTTGCAATAAGTATATGAGTTCCTTATGACAAATGTGAGTCCATGGATTATACGCACTTTTACCTTTCCATCATTGCTAGCCTCTTCGGTACCGCGCATTGCCCTTTCTCACCTTGAGAGTTGGTGCAAACTTCGCTGGTGCATCCAAACCCCATGATACGATATGCTCTATCACACATAAGCCTCCTTATATCTTCCTCAAAACAGCCACCATACCTACCTATCATGGCATTTCCATAGCCATTTTGAGATGTATTGCAATGCAACTTCCATCATCATCATATACATGACTTGAGCATTTATTATCATATTGCTTTGCATGATCGTAAGATAGCTATCATGTTGTTTTTATGGCTTGTCCGTTTTTTGATGTCATTGCTATGCTAGATCATTGCACATCCCGGTACACCGCCGGAAGCATTCATATAGAGCATCATTATTATAATATTGTAATATTGAGTTGTAAGTAAATAAAAGTGTGATGATCATCATTATAGAGCATTGCCCCATGAAAAAAAGGAAAAGAAAAAAAAAGAAAAAAAAGGAAAGGCCAAAGAAGCCTAAGTAAAAAAAGGGGGCCAAAGAAGCCCACCCAAGAAAAAGAAAAAAGAAAGAGAAAAAGAGAAAAAGAAAAGGGGCAATGTTACTATCCTTTTACCAGACTTGTGCTTCAGAGTAGCACCATGTTCTTCATATAGAGAGTCTCCTATGTTATCACTTTCATATACTAGTGGGAATTTTCATTATAGAACTTGGCTTGTATATTCCAACGATGGGCTTCCTGAAATGCCCTAGGTCTTCATGAGCAAGCAAGTTGGATGCACACCCACTTAGTTTATTTTGTTGAGCTTTCATACACTTATAGCTCTTAGTGCATCCATTACATGGAAATCCCTACTCCTCGCATTGACATCAATTGATGGGTATCTCCATAGCCCGTTGATCAGCCGCGTCAATGTGAGACTTTCTCCCTTTTTCTCTTCTCCACATAACCTCCACCATCATATTCTATTCCACCAATAGTGCTATATCCATGGCTTGCACTCATGTATAGCGTGAGGGTTGAAAAAGCTGAAGCGCGTTAAAAATTATGAACCAATTGCTTGGCTTGTCATCGGGGTTGTGCATGATGGGAGCATTTTGTGTGACGAAAATGAAGCATGGCCAAAGTATGATTTTGTAGGGATAAGCTTGCTTTGGCCTTGTTGTTTTGAAAAGACATGATTGCTTTATTAGTACGCTCGAAGTATTATCGTTTTTTATGTCAAATGATAGACTATTGCCTTGAATCACTCGTATCTTAATATTCATGCCATGATTAGACATATGATCAAGATTATGCTAGGTATTAAGCTTGGGGATGAGCAGGAATTATCTTTTTTATCATTTACCTACTCGAGGACGAGCAGCAATTAAGCTTAGGGATGCTGATACGTCTCCGTCGTATCTATAATTTTTGATTGTTCCATGCCAATATTCTTCAACTTTCATATACTTTTGGCAACTTTTTATATTATTTTTGGGACTAACACATTGATCCAGTGCCCAGTGCATGTTCTTGTTTGTTGCATGTTTTATGTTTCGCAGAAACCCAATATCAAACGGAATCCAAACAAGATAAAAACGGATGGAGAATTATTTTGGAATATTTGGGATTTTCTGGAGGAAGAGTCAACGTGAAACAGTGCCCGAGGTGGCCAGGAGATAGGGGGGTGCGCCCTCCCCCCTGGACGCGCCTAGCACTCTCCTGGGCCACCCATAATTCGGTTGACACTCTTCTTTTGCCGCAAGAAAGCTAATTTTATGAGAAAAATCTGGGCGTAAGATTCGCCCCAATCGGAGTTATGGATCTCCGAATATAAAGGAAACAGTGAAGGGGAAGGATCTGGGAACGCAGAAACAGAGAGATAGATCCAATCTCGGAGGGTCTCTCGCCCCTCCCAAGCAATGGGAGCCAAGGACCAGAGGGGAAACCCTTCTCCCATCTAGGGAGAAGGTCAAGGAAGAAGAAGAAGAAGGGGGGCTCTCTCCCCCTTGCATCCGGTGGCGTCGGAATGCCGCCGGGGGCCATCATCATCACCGCGATCTTCACCAACACCTACGCCATCTTCACGAAAATCTCCATCACCTTCCCCCCTCTATCTACAGCAGTCCACTCTCCCGCAACCCGCTGTACCCTCTACTTGAACATGGTGCTTTATGCTTCATATTATTATCCAATGATGTGTTGCCATCCTATGATGTCTGAGTAGATTTTTGTTGTCCTATTGGTGGTTGATGAATTGCTATGATTGATTTAATTTGCTTGTGGTTATGTTGCTGTCCTTTGGTGCCCATTATCTGAGCGCGCGCGTGGATCACACCTTAGGGTTAGTTGTATGTTGATAGGTCTATGTATTGGAGGGCTAGAGTGACAGAAGCTTCAACCTAGAATAGAAATTGATGCATACGGGATTGAAGGGGGACCAATATATCTTAATGCTATGGTTGGGTTTTACTTTCATGAACGTTAGTAGTTGCGGATGCTTGCTAATAGTTTCAATCATAAGTGCATAGAATTCCAAGTCAGGGATGACATGCTAGCAGTGGCCTCTCCCACATAAAACTTGCTATCAGTCTAGTAAAGTAGTCAATTGCTTTGGGACAATTCCGCAACTCCTACCACCACTTTTCCACACTCTCTATATTTACCTTATTGCATCTTTATATAAATAGCCCCTACTTTTTATTTACATGTTCTTTATTATCTTGCAAAGCTATCCAACAACACCTACAAAGTACTTCTAGTTTCATACTTGTTCTAGGTAAAGCGAACGTCAAGCGTGCGTAGAGTTGTATCGGTGGTTGATAGAACTTGAGGGAATATTTATTCTACCTTTAGCTCCTCGTTGGGTTCGACACTCTTACTTATCGAAAACTGTTGCGATCCCCTACGCTTGTGGGTTATCACTCCGCCCCTACATTATGACAAGTATTTAGCCCTGAGCTGCAAAAGCCATACATTATCACAAATTCAAATAAAATGTTATATATATTATATGTAGTATAACATGTTCATAAGCACACCATGTGTATCACCATTATATTCATGCATGCGTTGGTTTAAAACACTATGATCTCTTCTTCAAATATTTGAATCCACTTTTTTTTATAATTAATTATGATCTATGTTCATGTTTTACACCTACGCAATCCTCTTATCTTTGTAGCTAACGCTAACTTTCTCTCATACATGCACATGCCCGCCCCCTCTCACCCTCCCTCAGCGTCTCCTCCATCGCTCACATTCTTTATTTCTATTGAGGTCATCCCTGACTCCTTTTTTTCGGCACCCACCGGTCGATATAGCTTGCCAGCCAAGTGTGCCTAACACAAACACATGCTTTCCCTCTTCTCTCTTCACCATCCATGCCCCCATCTATCTAATACGGTTCCACGCACGTGCACACTCCCGCCCCTCTTTTCATCTATCTCATACTCGCACACCCCTTCCCCCTCAATATAGTAGGCCTCTCGCACTGCATCCTAGCTGCATCCCTCTCTCCCTATCCGTCTCTTGAGACCTTATTGGCTTCTAACACATGCATGCATGTGTACCTACCGATCTCCCTACATATAGCTGGGTCAACGATAAGTGTTTTCCCCCATGCACCGATCGACGTACCTCATTAGCTATGTCTCTCCCTATCTCCAACACACGATGATTGATCATCCTATGTAGTTACGTCTACCTACCACAACCATATTGTCCCCCTCATCATCCTTGCATGCCTCCGGACCCGTCTCTCAGGCATCCCCACTCTTATTGATATTGCAGTCGTACACTCCGTTTGTCAAGCAGGCCTCTCCCACCATTTGTGAGGAGCAACTCCACCACCAACCCTCTGGCACTCTAGCTTTGTCTCTCTCCCAACCTTATTCCTCTGCTACACATATGCATGGATGACGATCGATCTCCTTCAATACATAGCTAGGTCTCTCTCCTTCTCCACACATATACCAGTTGATCCACCTCTCTATAGTTAGGTCTCTGCCCCCAACAAACCGATAGTTGAATGTTGTAGCTAGGTATCCATGCCACAGAGACAAACTACACCTCTCCCCTCTCACATTCCAGTAGGCCAACCGCCTTGCATCTTTGACATGGGCAAACACAAATTCGATGGCACTCTTTATCGATCGCCCACCCACACACTTCACCCCTCTCTTGGATTCTATCGATATCTCATGCCGATGATCCCTCCACTCTCTTCTTGTGGATCGCTCCCTCTATATATGATATATCCAGGATTCTATTTCACACACATTACATATGTTACATTTTTTGTTTGAGATATCATCGACACATTCCCTGTGTTTTGCACAAACCATCTCTCTCACACACACACGCCCACATACGTACCTGCACGTAGAGAAGAGGTGCACGCATGATGCGCATACTCACGTCTCGTTCCCGGGCACACCCGCACGGGTACATGATGGATCTCATTTCTGTATGAAAAGGAAGCCCACGTGATAATTTGACGCATGTAGCGATTGTTTACTTGAAGGAGGGTCGTGTACCACGCGTCCACAGAAGAAAGTTCAACTTGAGGCGTTAGTTTTAAATAAAGTTATATTCCTCAATGGCACGTACATAATATAAAACGATTGTTATCGAGAAAAAAGAAATCCGCTCCACTATATACAATGGATCCTGCCTACCGGGGTTTGCCTCTTGTCACACTATCTCACACAAGGTGGCGGTGGCCTCTCTCTCTCTCACTGTTGGTCACTGATCCGGCAGCATCCCGTCCGCCAGCGGAAAGGGAGGATGTGCATCGTTTCTCGGTTTGACGGTGTCGAGGCAATATGTCCCGATCTGCGGTACCCGCCATTCTCTTTGACCTAGCTCCGGCATGGTAGGGCCTTCTCCACTTGCTTGCTGGTGCAGTATGGGCAGATCCTTGCTGCCGGCGCCCTCCTAGTTACATCCTGACGACCCTTAGGTACAGCTTCTTCCGGCCTTGCTCAACTGCCCGTCTTGCCACGTTTCTGCATGAAATCCTACATGGGGATCTTCCCTAGTTCTTTCCCCAAAACATAGCTTGGCCGACATACTTTCCTTGTTGCAATCTCGTCCTCACACCATTTTAGATGAACAACCATGCTGATATCTTCCCTTAGGACAAGGAATATGCTTCTTTTTTGTCGGCGTATGTGTCATAAACTATTATTGGCCAGTAATTGTTTCCTTTCTACCTCTTTTTGCACATAGAGCTATCCATTTCACCTCGTCGCTATTGCGAGTTTTTGGTGAACTGCACAAATCACTTTTTTCTTAAGAGTGTTTTGTCCAGTTTTGCTGAAATGTCACATGGGCAATGTTTCTACATCTCACTGGGACTGCACAAAGTGATATTGGGTTTGTTCTATCCTCCTCATCCAACTCCGAGCCTAATCTTCTCCAACAATTTGCTTAACCTTCTACAACTAGATAGTCTTAAGAGAGACTACAAAGATGACCGGCTTCTATTTATTTGTTTATTGTTTCATCAGCAGTACTCTATTATTGTAACACTTACTCAATATCTTTGGAACAGTAACGATCAACTCTATTTTAGTGGAACAACATAAAATGATCGGAATGTTGCATGCTCTTGACATCTACTTTTTCCCAACATGCCTTGTTGATTTAGACAAAGCTGGGGGGGAGTTGCTGCCAATGAAAGCATGGATCAATTTTAATTTAACACCTTCTTACAACTATGTCTTAGGTTGTGATGTAAATATTAGCTCTAATATGCTAATCATTGAGATGCATTAGCAAGGAAGTTAGTTTTTTATTTTTCAGAAAGAGCATGGATGTTAGTTTCCTTTCTAGTATTTGATTGATGTTGTAACGATACAACCTTCCAGCTGGCACAACACACGAAACAAAAGTTGAAACCTTCAGAGCATTGTACAATTTCATGTCACTGGAACATTATTTGTATGTCAATTATGTTAACAAATGCTGGAAGCATGATAGCATTTCGAGAAGCCATTTAGCATCTGGGTCCATGTGCCATGCACCAAATTAGAGTGCACAACCACATGGGAGACTCAGTCCGGTTGTTATGTCGCACTAATAGTGAGGAATGAGTAGTCAAATCATAAGCCCCACCTTTCCCACTGTAAGTTGCTCGGATGAAGCAATCATCAATACATTCTTATTTGAATCCTCTCATACTAGTACACTATGAAGGTGCAAAACCAAGTGTGTGTATGGCCTGTCGGTCAACATGCTTCCTCTTGGCATATCGTTGACATGTGGGACCAGAATGTGAGCAAACCGATCTCAATTGATGGCAAAATGGCCAACCCCCCACTCCTTGAGAGAGACAAGGAGCGAGAACACAAACGGGATAGGTGTCGCACGGATGCCAGGAAATATTAGAGCATGGTTGATAGATGTCATCATTACATGTTTGATTTTTTAGTAGTACTATTGGGCTGCCTTTTTCCGCATTGCTCCCAAATAAATGTGTAATTTATCATATTAAAACAAAATACGAGTGCAGACGCTCCACCATGTGGTTCCTAGTACCTGTATACTAGTAGTTCTACTCGTACTACTAAACCTTGCGCTTGGCTCTTCGCCATTTTGGGAAGTCGAACAATGATGGTACTATAGTGTATGCTTCTGGCAATCTGACACTGAATGAACTGTTGCACGTCCATCGTCTGGGAGAGGATAGGCTGCAATGGTTAAAAGATACTCCTCGTCCTGAGCCACCGCGCTTGAGGTAGTTAGAGAGGGCGTATGCAAGCTTCACCTTGTCCTGCAAGCTTCACCTCGTTCAGTGAGTTGATGGGACACACGAAAGTAGTGCTAGTCATTACTTCCTCCTTTCTAGTTAATATGGCTTAATTTGTTTTGCCGGTAAATGAGAGAGCTTTATTCATATATAAGCATTCTTAGGACATCGGCCAAGAAACTGGTCAGTACGAAGTGCGGTACCCCACAAGAAAAGGAAGCGAGGTGTTTCATGAAGCCAGCTCTCGGTCACATTCAAAGTGCAACAACCACGCTTCGCACAAAGATGCGCCGAAAATTTTGCTGACCTGTTTACATGCTGAATAACAAAAAAGAGAAATTATTACTAAGCCCTCCTATTTATAATAGGACAGGAGACAGAATTAAGTGAGAATTATGATGAGTGTTCCATGCAATAAACTTCCATTATCACATGCCAGAACCCAAGAAGATAAGCAAATGTGTTGAAGATTGCTTTAACACAGATTACAATAAAATAAGAGTACAGACGCTCCACCATGCGGTTCCTAGTAGTACCTGTATAGTAGTACTACTAGTATGCAATATACTCGGAGTACTAGTAAACTTTGTGCTTCGCTCTTCGCCTCTTTGGGAAGTCGAACAATAATGGTACTGTTGGAATCTGGGCTCCACGGACCGAAGAAAGGTTCGAACTCTGGGCTGCATACAAAGAACCTTGCTACACTGTTGCTTGCTGCTCACTATCTCACGGCGATGCTTTGTCGTGCTCATGCGAGAAGGGAGAGGAATGGGACACAGAGATTTATGCTGCTCCGGGCCACTTTGCGCTGTAAAACCCAACTCCTGCTTTCTACTGGATTGCCTCGCGAGGAGGATGAAGATGAACTACTACAAGGGGTGAGCTGCCACGAAAGGGCTCTGGAGGGTAAATGGATTTGATCCCTCTCTATGGTGGAGTCTAGACCATATATATACTGGCCCTGGTCCTATTGCCTCATGCTTTAGGCGGGAAGCGATACCGTAGCAGCCAAATTCAAAGGGGAACAAGAGGACCCTATCTTGACTAAAGGTGGTCTGCACGTGCAAAGCATCTGGTCGTGACGCGCTGGTGGGCTCGGTGATGACCTTCATCCTGTCGAGCCATCGGTCTTGGTCTTGTTGCACTAAAGAGGTAAGCTTTGTCCTTCTAGCACCACAAAGGATACTGTCCTTGCCTGCGCCCGCTGGCGCCCTCCTAGTCCTGGTCGTCATGGGTCACGTCATCGCGCGCTTTGCGAGGTGGGTGCAAGCCTAGAGATACCCGCTCCTCAGGAGGCAGCCTCAGGGGGCCACTCATCGAGAGGCCTGGATGTCATTCGCCTGGCGAGGCGGTGGCGCTCGCGAGGGTCTTGCTCGCGAAGTCTTGGTGGTGGACCACACCGGGCCGTCGGTGGAGCCATGCGTTGGGCAGTAGGCAGATGGGTCTAGGTACCCCCGATCCCAGAACCCCGACAGTAGCCCCTGGGCCCACAATGCGCTCGGCCTTGCTTTTGAGCCAAGGCGAAGAGGGGAGGGAGAACCTATGTGGGCCCCAACATCCTGCGGGCCAGGCTTGATGCATGGCGCAAGACGGGGAACGGAAGCCTCCACTTCCCCACGACGCCTCGGCAACTGCCCAGGCTAACATAAAGCCTGGCTCCAAAGGTGAAGGGATGCTGGTTGGTTTTATCAGACTGCTTATAAGAGGGCGAAGGGGCGAAGCCCTTGGACCAACTCTGTCTTCGTGTCAAACCATTATCACAGCAGCCATAACGCCCATGAGGAGGTTCACCGCTGCCAAGAAGGGCAAGGCACAACAGGAGGGGCCGGAGCTGCCACAACCCAAGAGGAGGTGCAGCCGCCCCCAAATGTCCACCGCTACGCCTCAGGCACTTCCTCGGGGATGTGGGCGCCCTCCGTTGGTTTTTCGCACTGGCAAGCCGTGGGAAGAACACTAACAGAAGTGTCCGCGGGGGCCAAGGCGGTCGTGGCCAAGGAGGGAGGCATGTGGTGGCCACTCGGCCACCTCGATCGCTGGCCCATTCTACCGACTCGGCCCGCGAGTTCGTAGTGTGGATGGAGAGTCCACCCCGCACATGGCTCCAGGTCCCGAACACCTTTGTGGAGGAGCTGACGGCAGATGGACTCATTGGGCTGTGGCTGCAGCCTAACGACTACTACAACAGGTCCTCATGGGCGGAAGTCGAGGTCACACCTTCCAGCTACATTTACCTGACTCGGGGATAGAAGTCGTTTACCCGCGCCCGCAGTCTCAAGGGGAGGCCGGCGGTCTCCTGCGATGCTGCCCAGAGAGCGATAGCAGTGGCAGTGATCACCCCTCCTCCGATGACGATAGCCGCTGCAGCAGCGGTGACATCTTTGATGGTGAACTTGCCCTTGGCGACGGTGATGGTGCCTCCAGCAGCGACGACACTTCCTCCGGTGGAAGTGTGGGCGTTCTAGGAATCAAGGTACCCAGACTTGCCTACCTGCAGCCCACGGCGTGGCTCCATCAATGGCCTGGTATGACCCATCTACAACACCAGCAAGACAAGACCCTCGCGAGGGCCCAAGCCTCACAAGGCGGGCGACATCAAGACCTCCGGAGGGATCGGATTCCCAGGCTGCCTCCTGAGGAGCGGAGATTTCTATGTAGATGCTCGACCTCAATAGGTTGCGATGACGCAAGCCATGACGACCAACGCCAGGCGGGCACCAGCAGACGTAAAGTAGCTGGTTTCCTCTTTGGTGCTAAGGAGGCAAGCACAGGAGCGGGGTCCCGGTGAATCACCCAAAGGTTTCCGTTCCCGTGCAACAAGACCAAGATCTCAAGGGCAGCAGGATGGATGTCATCGCTGAGCCCACCATAGTGTCACAACCAGAGGCTTTGCAGGAGAAGATCATCTTTTGTCAGGATAGGATGTACTACTTGTCTTTAGCCACTGTGGGATCCCTTCCTACCTAAATTTTGGAGGAAGAGGACCAAGGCCACTATAAATAGAGTCTAGCCATCACCTTAGTAGGGGACGACCAATCGAATCCCCTCAGCTCACAACCACACTAGAGCAGACCTCCTGAGGTTGTTCTTCCCTTGTACTAGTTCATCCTCAGCCCCTGGCGAGGCTAATCCACCACAAAGCAGGAGTAGGGTTTTAGACCGCAAGGTGGCCCAAACCTGGGTAAATTGTCGTGTCCATCTTCTTGTTCGTTCACCGAGATAGGCCGTCGGAGGACGAAACGGTTGGCTGGGGAGGTTGAGTTCTTCTCACACGCCCTAGAGGTCAAACCTTTCTTGGGTCTGCGGAGTCCTGAATCCGACATTTGGCGTGCCAGGTAGGGGCGTGTCGAAGCCTCTTCTCCACCATTTGCTCCGCTCCTGGTTCGTCATCCCGATGGCCAATGCTCGCGGTGTTCGTGACGAGCACCGGGTAGCTCTTGCCGCTCGCATCGCTCAGTCGGCGCCCGCGGGCAATGGCGCCCCTCGCCGCTCCCCTTCTCCTACGGCCAACGCCGCCACCGGTCCCGTGGCCCATGAGCAGTAGGAATCGTCCATGCCACCTTCCGTGCAGCGTGATGGTTGCACCGCAACCCCGTCACTCACCCTAGCCGTTGCATCGTCTTCTCATGCTCACCGCAAACCGGCGAACGCGCAGGCTGCGTTGCACATGGTGCGTGATCTTCTGCACTATCGCCCAGCCGACGACCTCTACAAGGATTGGCTCGACCGCAGTGTTGAGCTCGTTATCGCCGCTAGAGAGGCCCTGGCATCCTATCGCTCACTGCCTAACCCATCCTAGGCGGGCGAGGTGGCCCACGACGCGCCTCCTCTGCCTCCTCGGCGTGACATCATCCGCGAGCCCCAACATGAAGCACCCCAGCGCGACCCACCGTGCAGGGCACCAGCGCGTGATGAAGCAAGCTGCCACGCGGTGCAGCGACTCCAAGGAGAAGCGCGTGCACTTCCAGCACCTCCGCGTCAAGATCATGTGTCACCGGAGGCAGCGATGCACGTGCATCAAGATCACTTGGTGCTGGAGGTGGCGGCGCGCGTGCGTCAAGATCAGGCTCCTCCCCTGCGGCTGGCTCCAATGAGTGCGGCAGGTTGCCGTGCTTTCACCCCGGAGCTGCGCAGCGTCGTCTAGCCCAGCAAGTTCAAGACGGACCTGGCCCAGCGCCACGACGGCACCCCCGGCCCCGCTGAGTTTCTGCAGCTCTAAGAGCTGAGTATCGAGGTGGTGAACGGAAATGACAAAGTCATGGCGAACTAGTTCCCCATGGCCTTTAAGGACGGCACACACTCCTGGCTCCTGAACCTTCCGGTGGGGTCGATCTCCTCTTGGGATGAGCTCCGCGAGTGCTTCATCGTCAACTTCTAGGGCACTCGCGACCGCGCTCCTGGGGCAGGTGATTTGTGACGCATCAAGCAGCAGCAAGGAGAAACCTTCCACAAGTACATACAACGCTTCACCAACGTTTGCCTCAAAATCCCGGAGGTCTCAGAAGAGGCCATCATTACGGCATTCTCTGAGGGCGTCCAGGATGTCAAGATGAAGGAAGAGCTCATGATGCACGAGGACTTGTGCTCAACTCTGGAGATGTTTAACATGGGCACCAGATACGCGAGGGCAGAGGAAGGTCGCCTCTCCCTCCTGGATCTTCTGGAGGTCAATCCTGAAGACAAGAAGGCCAAACCTAAGGACTTAAAGCGTAAGGATCCAGCTGTGCTCGTGGCTGAACCTGAGATGAAGCACAACAATGCCACCCCGAGTCCTCCGGGGGCAGCCTCCCATTCTGCGTCTTCCACAACGTCCACAGCCACAACACCGACGACTGCCAAGAGCTTAGGGCGATCCGTGATGGGCGCTTCGGCCACCATACCGAGCATAACGACCATGGCTATGGCCGCGGAGGAGGCCGCAGTGGTGGCCGCTGGGACAACCACGATCCTTGGCAGGATTGGCGCGATCAGCCTCATGAGGACCGCTGGCAGGGCCCACCTCGCGATGGCCCTCGGAGAGACCAGCCTCATGAGGACCGTCCTCAGGGCAAGGCCGGCCTCCCTCCGCTGTCGCCGCCAAGGAGGAACGATAACAACCGCCAAGACGATGGGGCAGGGGGCTTCCAAGAGCCTCGCGCCATTGCCTGCATCCTCGGTGGTGCTCAGGCTCCCACCTCTCATCGCATCTTCAAGAAGTTCGCTCATGAGGTGAATGCAGAACTCCCCAAGCTCGAGGCATCGCGTCCCTGCAGGTGGTCCAAGTACGCGATCACTTTTGGCTCTACAGACCAGCTCAACTGTTCAGCTACCACTAGTGTGCTCCCGATGCTCGGCTTGCCGACCATCAGCAAAGTCCTCGACACCAAGACACTCATCAATGGTGGCGAAGGGATTAACATCCTCTTCGCCGACACGTTTGACACGCTCCAGGTGCCATATGACCAGCTTCTGCCTACCAAGCCTTTCTCAGGAGTGGCCGATGGCTCCACCATCCCCATAGGGCAGATTCTCCTTCCCATCACCTTCAGCAAGCACGACAACTACCACACCAAGCTCATCCACTTTGACGTCACCCATATTCGCCTCCCGTACAATGCCATCCTCGGGTATCCAGCCCTTGCCAAGTTCATGGAAGCAACTCACCATAGATACAATGTCCTCAAGAAGCCAGGAAGGGGCAACATCATCACGGCCGCCTGCAACTAGAAGGATGCGGTGTGCTCCCTCGAGCGCGCCTACCAGGCCGCAGTAGTGGAGAACTCAAATGACGAGGGTGCCATCCACCCTCATGAGGTCATTCCGAGGAAGAAGAAGCAGCTCTCCTCAAGGGCCGTCAGGAGGCTGGGGTGTCCGACGATCATGCCTCAGGCCATGCGCCCACTCCTGGCGTTCCTTCCTCTCTCGCATAGGAAGGCATGCCCAGCGTCCCTCTTCGGACGAGCTCGGGGGCTCTCGTTTGAAAGGCCTCTGACCTAGCCAGCATCACGAGGGAGGTGTTCGGGCACCTCATGGAGGTGTGCTTCAATGAGCGCTTCCGTGAGCGAGGCGCAAGGTGCGAGGCGCCATGCACTCAGGAGTTCATCACCAAGGCAATCGAGGAGCTTCAGGAGGCACGAGCCATGTGTGGCGAGCGCCACCCCGTGTCATCCTCTACAATTGCCGCCCCCGACATGGGTGGTGAGCTGCGACTCTGCATCAACATCCCAGGCCTCAACAGGGCTGCTTCCCAGGAGGTCTTCTGGCCGTCCCGCGTTGGCCGGTGTGAGGGCCACCCCACAGCTACGTCTGCATGCCATTTGGCCTGACGAACGCGGCTGTCTTGCACCAACGCTACATGCAGGGTGTTCTGGCAGCTCACGAGGCCAGGCGCCAGGCGATCTCGATGGAGGAGCTGCCGAAACCTCGCGAGCCCCTCGGACCTCCGGAGCCCCCTGGGACTTAGGAGTCGGCCGACTCCTGAGGAGCGACTTCAGCTTCTCCGCGTCTTCAACTTCTCCAATGCCTCTAAAATGATGGTTCTAGGTGACTTTTTGGTTTTTTCAGTTGAGGGCGCCCCTCGGGCTGCATTATCCTCAAGTTGTACGGGTCCGCCCCTGCAGCATGTATTGTTTGGCGCACATATCAGAAATGGAATTAATACTTCATGTGTTGCTTTATAAATTATCACCTGCATGACCGGTGCTTCGCCACCATGAATATCGTGCGCCCTCACAAACCCACCCATGAAAGCCTCATGATTAAGGACTAGCACGACATCTGTGCTCTGGTCAATCCCTGCAGCGTCGCTAAACCCAAGTGGTCGAGCTCTGTCTTGCGGGCCAACTCCCATGTACGTCACCTCCCGTGGTCCTTGGTGCCTTGTTCTCACATGAGCTAATTCGGAGTGGATGAGTTAGGGCACGCGACCCAGTTCCTTACCGCTGCGGGAGCCGCGCGCCGGTTGTCCTTCCTTGGTATTGTTGCATGAGAAGACTGGGCACGTCGTCTATGCACGGGTCCGTCCCTGTAGCGTCGATAAACCCAATGGCTGAGCTTTGTCTGGCAGGCTGGACCTGTTCACGTCACCTCCTGGGGTCATTCGTGTTTGGCCTTCACCTGCAATGTCCTCCAGAGATTCACTCGACGTAGGCCACCTAAACATCTCACAGGGCCCTCGCAAATGTTATGAATCAAATATTCGGGCACAACCCGCCATGAGGTAGGGCCTCGTGTCGGTGTACAAAAGTAGGGGCTCTCCTTTTGACCCCTTTACTTGTGCATGGGCAGTCAGAACCTCCCGCCACGGCCACGCATTACAGGCCAGGAAAGGGAAGCCGGAGAGAAGACGAAGGCATAAGACCAACAAGGCAATGACAAGGACCAAGGCCACAAAGATCGAATGGGCGAAGCGGGTTTCCCCGGCAAGGACCCTTGCCGAGGCAGCCTCAGCAGACCCGGCAAGACTCTTGCCGGGGCAGCTCGCCCACACCAGCTGAGTGAGCCACTCTTAAGCCCACCAAATGCCAGAAAACATGTTGAGGCAGGGCCCAGGAGGCACCTTTGTTGTGGCATGTAGATCTTTGTGAAGACATAAGATGAACACGATCAAATGAGGATAGGAAGGCAACCATGCTCACCAAAGAAACCCACAAGACCCCCGACATGGTCCTTGCCGGGGATGCCAGCGTGCCACGGCAAGACCCTTGTCGGGCCACCCGGCAAGACCCTTGTCGGGGACGCCAGCGCACCACGGCAAGACCCTTGCCGAGCCACCTGGCAAGACTTTTGTCGGGCCACCCGATAAGACCCTCGCCAAGCGCACCAGCAGGGCCACTACGAGGCCCGCACCAGCCAAGTCTCCGCCGCTGCTCGCACGCAGCTGCCAACCCAACCAACTGGGCAGGCACCTGCGTGGCAACATCAAGCCCTTCGTGGAGGCTCTACCACCGCGCCACCTCAGCTGCCTGCCTGCCTAATGGCACCGCATGAACCGCTGGCCAGGGCGCGTGTCGACTCGAGGAGGAGCGGCGACGGACAAGATGGGCCTCACTCCCGCTCCCAATAAAGTGGAGGGACACCTAAGCTCCGCATTAAATGCGCTTTGTCCCGTAATACTAGTGATGAGAACACAACGCTGTAGCACTTTCCACCTCCTGTGTGCCATTGTGGTAGCCCCTTTCGCCTATAAAAGGAGGGCCATGGCACACTGAGAAGGGATTCAGCTCTCTGGAACCTCGTAGCACCTAGAGCTAGTTCGAGAGCTCAAGAACACTAAATACACCCACCAAAGCAGGATCGTAGGGTCTTTCGCATCTTTGCGGCCCGAACCTAGGTAAATCCCCTTTGTTTTGTCTACCAGTCCCGCTCTTCTCATGATCCCCGTGCACCGCAGCCGTTGAATTGATACCAGTCATCCCATAGGTGTCCTTTCCCACCAACATCTTTGGCGCGCCAGGTAGGGGGCGCAATTGTGAGAATCCGGTCTGGCAGTTGACCTAGCTGTTCTTCATCACCATGGCTCCTAAGAAGAAGCCAACCACGACGATCGGTTTGTCCGGGACCAGGTTGCAAGCACCGGTGCAGACCGGCAGCGGGCCAGTCGCGGAGAGAACCCGTGGCGCGGCCCGCGAACATCCACATCACCCTGGCGGTTCAAGCCTGGCGAGTTGCGTCGTTCGCACGCCAGGCGACGAGCCACCAGTCGCGGGCACGAGAGATGGATTCGCCCCCCCCCCTCGCAAGCGGCGCGGGGTCCTCCAGGGGCGCGGCCATCCCGCCAGCGACGGCACGGCGGCCTCCAAGACACCAACGCCAGCGCCCACGGCGCGCTCTTCCTAGTTTGTGCGTGATGAGCAGCGCCACCCTGCTGGTGACCCTGCGTGCCGCCCGGGGATGAGTCCCGTGTGCCCATCACATGATGAGGAGGGCCAGCATGCGCGCCGAGGTGCTGATGGAGGTGGCGATCGGCTGCGGGGCCGTGACGCAGCTCCTTCTAACGTGGTTAGAAGTCGAGGTGCATCGCGGTCCACCCATCTCTTGCCGCCACCCACACCAGCAGAAGCCCTAGCACGCGCAGCTGCTCCTCGATTTTCCTCCCGTCGCGGAGAAGCTCGAGGAATGGAGGGCCACCGTCCGGAGCCTGGTTGGCATCGCCAACAATGATGAGTTGCGGCCGGCGGGACCCGTAGGCCGTCGCTCCACCGGGCCACCGCGAGCCAGCGGAGACCGTGCTGGAGGCGATGCAGCCACGATGCACTCCCCTCCTCCATCCCGGCCACCCCGGGTGTCGGCGCTCGAGACGATATCTCCATCGCGTCGTCCGACCCGCGAATCAACCGCGATCAGCGTCAAGTCCTTCGGGAGCGGGTTCATGAGGACGCTCGAACTACCATTGAGCGCTGATGTGACGTGCGCCACTAGTCGGACAGGTGGGCAGGGCCTGCTATGGACCACCCATCGCCGGGAGGCTACGGTGGCCTACCTTACGAGGTGGGTTGTCCGGCATTAACCCGTGAGCTGCGGCAGTTCCAGTGGCCCTCCCACCGTACCTTCAAGCCTGACGTTGGCGAGAAGTACAATGGCAAGACTCATCCGTCAGAGTTCCTCAGCATCTACACCATTGCGATGCAAGCTGCTAGGGCCCGCGACGATAAAGTGCTTGCCAACTACTTCCCGTTGGCACTCAAGCCCAATGTTATGTCATGGTTGATGCACTTGCCGATGGATTCCATCTCTTGGACAGATCTGTGCCATGAGTTTTTTGGCGCCTTTACCGGAGGTCACCAGGCTCATGGCAAGGCGAGTGATTTACACATCATCCCCCAGAAGGAAGGGGAGAACTTGTGCAAGTACATCCAAAGGTTCAGCCGAGTGCAGTACAACATCCCAGACGTTCATCCTGCCGCCGTGATCAGTGCTTTCCATCAGAATGTGCACAATCGTAAGATGCGTGAAGAGCTAGCGATGAACAAGGTCAGAGATGTGGCTGAACTTTATGTTCTGGCCGATCGGTGCGCTCGTGCTGAAGAGGGAAGGAAGTACCCCAGTGAAGACGCCGGTGCGGAAACTGACTCCACAAATGACACCGTCCCACCAGCGAAGAAGGCCCGACGTCGTAACAGGAAGCGCAAGGGCAAGTCCGTGCTTGCTGTCGAGGGATCCGATGACACCGGCGCCACCAAGAAGACCAAGGCGAGGAGGCTCTGACAAGCAGTACTGCAAGATCCACCGCACTAAGGGCCATGATCTCCAAAACTGCCGGCAGGTAGAGTTGCCCGCCGAGAAGCAGAAAGCCGAGTATGAGCGGCGGGACAAGGAGAAAGGCCCAGATGGTACCGAGGGGTCCGGCAAGAAACGTGGCAGCCAAGGAGGCCGCCGCAGCAAGGATAATCCGCCAGAGATGCCTGCCCGGGGCCGCGACAAGAAGCAGGAAGACAATGATCATGACGAGGACGACGAGTCCGGTGATCACGAGTTTCAGAAAGCCACAGAGGCCATGTGCGTCGATGGTGGTGCCTCGTTGCATACATCCCACCGCCAACTCAAGCAGTGGGCGCGTGAGGTCACAGTGATGGAGCCATCGTTCTATGCATGGAAGCCTCTGAAATGGTCCAGCACACCCATCATCTTCAACACCGAGGACCACCCCGACCGCACCACTGCGGTCGGATGTTTGCAGTTGTTGGTTTCACCAACAATCCGCAACCTCAAGGTGACAAAGATGTTGATTGACGTCGGGGCTGGCCTGAACTTGATCTCGCCTGTTCTGGTCAGAAGGCTGCAGATCCCCGATGGAGACATCGAGGAGACAGGCACGTTCCAAGGGGTTAACCCGGGGAGGAGCCAGCCAAAGGGAAAGGTCACACTGCCCGTGATATTCGGAGGCGAGCTGAACCATAGGACGGAAAGGATTGTTTTAGATGTAGCCGAGATCCCCTTGCCTTACAACAGGATCCTCGGCCGCCCGGCGCTAGTCAAGTTCATGGCGGCTTCACACTACGCCTACAACATGTTGAAGATGCCCGGGCCTATGAACATCATCACCGTCCCCTCCGACAAGAAAGATGCGCTGATCTGCGCCGACCAACTCTACTGGGAACCAGTTGCAGCAGCTGTCGCTAAGGCACCTTCTCTTGCCAACGGAGCCCCGGGGGAGAAGAAGACCGGCAAGACACCTCGCACCCACTCCGGCAAGCGCACCTCTTCCGGGTGTTGTTCTTCCATTGAGAACGTGCCAGAGAGCTCCGCTGGCAAGAGCAATAAGTCCAGAGCCACAGCACCAGAGACCAAGAAGGTGCCCGTCAAGGAGGACGGCACGGGGGGGAGCTTTTACCATAAGCTCCACCCTTGACGGCAAATAGGAATGCGATCTCGTCACCTTCCTACAGGTGAATGTCGATGTGTTTGCATGGCAAGCCTCTGACATCCCCGGCGTTCCCAGGGAGGTGATTAAGCACCACCTTGTTGTCTGTCCTCATGCGCGGCCCGTCAAGCAGAAGGTCAGGAAGCAAGCTCCGGAGAGGTAGGAGTTCATCACAGAGGAAATCAGAAAGCTAGAGGTGGCAGGCTTGGTGAGAGGAGTACTCCATCCAACGTGGTTGGCCAATCCGGTAGTGGTGCACAAGGCAAATGGGAAGTGGAGGCTGTGTATTAACTACACAGACATTAATAAGGCCTGTCCAAAGTATCCCTTCCCGTTATCACGCATCGACCAGACTGTTGACTCTACGGCTAGGTCTGACCTGTTATCATTCCTTGTCGCCTATTCGGGATACCACCAGATCTTCATGACAAAAGAAGACGAGGAAAATACGGCATTCATCACCCCATGTGGTACGTATTGCTTTTTACGGATGCCTTTCGGGTTGAAGAGTGTTGGCTCAACCTTTGCCAAAGCAGTCCAAGTTGGTTTTGAGCCCCAACTACATAGAAATATGGAAGCTTATATGGATGACATAGTGGTCAAAACCAAGGAGAAAGCAACACTTGTGCAAGATCTGGAGGAAACATTTGGGAACCTGCGCAAGATCAACCTCAAATTGAACCGTGAGTATTGTGTCTTCGGTGTGCCATCCGGAAAGCTTCTCGGGTTCTTTGTGTCCCAGCGCGGGATTGAAGCAAACCCAGATAAGATCAAGGCTATCAAGCAAATTGAGGCACCCAAAGGGATCAAGGACGTGTGTCGGCTCACTGGCTGCGTTGCTGCCATGAGCCGGTTCATCTCCAAGTCTGCGGAGCGTGCCCTTCCTTTTTTTCAAGATCTTGAAGAAGGCAGGGCCAGTGGAGTGGACCCCAGAGGCCGAGGCAGCGCTGCAAGATTTGAAGAGATACCTCTCCTCTACCCGAGTGTTGGTTGCGCCCAAACCACAAGAACCGTTGCTGCTTTATCTAGCGGCAACAAATCAGGTGGTTAGCACCGCACTAGTGGTGCAGAGAGAGGTCGACGAGAAGGCAGCGGCAGCAGCAGAGCCAACAGATGGCAAGCCGAAACTCTCTCCGGCAGGGCTCGATCCCGGCACGATTGAGTCCCCGGCAGGGGCTGACGCCAGCGCGACAGGACCCACGTGACCAAGTGAAGAGGTGCATAAGAAGAAAATGGTGCAGCACCCAGTGTACTTCGTCAGCTCTCTCTTGCAGGGGGCTAGGTCAAGGTACTCAGGTGTGCAAAAGTTGCTCTTTGTCCTCCTTATGGCTTCGAGGAAGCTGTGCCATTACTTCCAAACGCACGAGATCACGGTGGTCACCCGCCTCCAATTGCAACGTATACTGCACAACCCAGATGCAACGGGGAGGATCGTGGAATGGGCCGTGGAGCTGTCAAGTTTCGGATTGAAGTTTGAAAGCACCTCGACTATTCAGAGGAGAGTCTTGGCGGAGTTCGTTGTGGAATGGACCTCGACGCCCGACGAAGAGGTATAGGAGACCACTCTCCCCGGCAAGGAAACGAGCCACAATTGGATCATGTACTTTGATGGTGCCTTCTCGCTGCAAGGCGCCGGTGCTAGTGTGTTGCTTGTCGCACCCTCCGGAGAGCACCTCAAGTATGTCATCCAGATGCACTTCCCCCGGGAGATGTCATCCAACAACACCGCCGAGTACGAGGGTTTGCTTGCCGGCCTCAGGATCGCGGCAGACCTCGGAGTTATGAAGCTCATCGTCAGGGGCGACTCACAGCTCGTCGTCAGGCAGATCAACAAAGATTATCAAAGCCCGTTGTTGGAAGCTTACATAGATGAGGTGAGGAAATTGGAGGAGCGCTTTGATGGTATACAAGCGGAGCATGTCCCTCGGGCGGAGAACGACATCGCCGACTACATGTCAAAGCGCGCAGCCCTCAAGCTACCTGTGGAACCAGGTACTTTTGTGCTTCAGTTAACCCAACCATCCATTGAGTTGTCGACCGGGCAGAACAAGCAGAGGAAGCTAGGCCCCGACAAGTACTTCCCCACCGAGCTCCCCAGAGCCATCGGCGAAGATGTTGCCGTGGATGCCGATCCTGCCGCAGGGCGACCGACACCGGCAGGACCTCAGGTCATGACCGTGGAGGCGGCCGCTCCCGTGGCAGAAGAGATGCCTTTGGTCCTTGTCGTAGAGCCACAGGCTCCGGCATGGCATAGCACATCATCTGATTCCTTCAAAAGGAGAGCTTACCGAGGAGCAGGAAGAGGCAGAAAGAGTAGCCCACCAGTCTGCTCTGTACCAATTCGTTGATAACGTATTGTACAGAAGAAGACCGAATGGGGTGAAATTGATGTGCATCTCCCGGGAGGAAGGACTAAAGCTGTTGGCAGAGATACAAGGAGGCACATGTGGCTCCCACATAGGGTCGAGGGCCCTTGTCGGCAAGGCTTTCCGACAAGGTTTCTTCTGGCCCACCGCCCTCCAGGATGCGATGGCACTAGTAACCAAGTGTGAAGCGTGCTAGTTCCATTCGAAGAAGCTCCATCAACCAGCTCAAGCCCTTCAAACTATCCCTCTCTCCTGGCCCTTCTCGGTCTGGGGGCTCGACATATTGGGCCCTTCCCTCGTGCTGTCAGGGGATTTGAGTACTTGTACGTCGCAATCGACAAGTTCACAAAGTGGCCAGAGGTGGAAGCAGTGAGGAAGGTGACAGCGTAGTCAGCCATAAAGTTCTTCAAGGGACTAGTGTGCCGTTTTGGGGTGCCCAACAGGATCATCACCGACAATGGCACACAGTTCACGAGCCATGCATGTTTTGCTTCCGTGGCACATCCGCGGAGCAACGGCCAAGCAGAGAGAGCAAATGCTGAAGTCCTGCGAGGCTTAAGAACGAAGTCTTTTGACAGGCCGCGGAAGAGTGGAAGGCGCTGGATTGATGACTTGCTGGCGGTTCTTTGGTCGATCAGAACAATGCCAAATTGAGCCAACGGCCAGACACCCTTTACCCTGGTTTACGGGGCAGAAGCAGTTCTCCCCACAGAACTCATATATGTGTCACCTCGAGTGCTCGCTTATGATGAGCTTGAGCAAGAGCGATTGCGGCAAGATGACGCGGCGCTCCTTGAGGAAGATCGTCTCCGGGAGGCTGTGAGAGCAGCATGCTACTAGCAAGCTTTGCGCCACTACCATAGCCGCAAGGTTCATGCCGGAGCTTTGAGGAAGGCGACCTTGTTCTTCGGCACATTCAGTCGGCCAAGAATTCTAACAAGTTGACGCCAAAGTGGAAGGCCCTTATCGGGTAACGCGAGTCACCAGGCTCGGCGTAGTCCGGCTGGAGACCGAAGATGCCGTTCTAGTGAGCAAATCCTGGAACATCGAGCATCTCCGCAAGTTTTACCCATAAGGCGCAGCTGCCGGGCCTCCAGGCAAGCCACCCTTTTGTACAAGCCTTGCCGGCAAGGCATGTAACCCTTTGTACAAAGCCAGGCGCAGACCTTGAGCATAAATAAACAAAGCGCTGGCGCCCTGAGTTATAGCATGCATGCTAGGTTGAGTCTCTTCCTTGGTTAGGGCTGATAGTGCTTAGCGACGGCTAACCGCTAGCTTAGAGGTCGAGTGTGCATCTCTCTGTTCTTCTCTGTCTTCTTTGTTTCGCAGGACACACAAACATCCTTGCCGAGCTATTTTGGAGAAAAGGGGACGGACCAGCATCCGAGCCCCGGCAAGCCAAAGTTGCGGGGGCTACAAGAACAAGGATCCGTCCGTGTCATGCCAAGGTTGCCGGGGGCTGCAGATCCAGATAAGTCTTCCATCCTCTATCATGCATTTCGTTATGGACTGGGGTATGTGAAACCTCGTTTTATCCTTATGCTACCATGCTCCCCTCATTCCAGACCCTAGGACTCGCCTCCTGGGACCGAGTTTGGTCGTAGTCACGACAGCAAGGAAATAAAATGAGGAGCCTGAGCCCACCTCATCCCTGCCTCCGCCAAGAGCGTGAGAAAGGTCGAGCGAAGTGAGGAGACAGCAAGGCCTATTGCCGGGAAAAACCGTTCGTCTTAAAGGGTGACAAGGATTCACTCCTTGTCGTGGGTTTCACCCATGAACGAAAAACCCGACAAACATCACTTTTCCATTAAAAAACATCCCGCACAGGTATAGTCCATACAAAATGAAAAACATGAACAAGGGGATTACAAGCTCTAAAGTTAACAAAGGCCCAAAGGCTTACAAGACTAAAAATATATAAGGTGCTCGTAATCCCTTTCTTGTGCCTCTCCTCAGGAAATGGAACAAGAAAGCAGAAGGGCAAAAGGGGCGCCTAGGCAAGCTACGAGTGGCAGAAGACACCAAGAGAACATCTCGGTGGCCGTCCAAGGGATGGATGGTGACGGCAGCGCTGGAGGCAGAGCTCGAAGACAAGGCGGCAGGACGTCAATACGCGACGAAGGCGTCGGTGCCCGCCTACTCCAACTTGACGGCCTTGCCGCCCGCCCTCTTCCTCTTCCTCAGCCTCCCGATGCCAGCCGCCCAAGGAGAAGACCCTGAGAAGTTCAAGGAGCCGGTGACACGGATGATGGGGTCGCCCGTGCTGCTAGGAGTGGCGCCAGACGACTAGTCGGACCCGTCATCCTGCCGCCCACTGCCCTCATCGTCGCTGCCGTTGTCTTCCTCGCCACTCTTGCTTTAGGAGGAATCTTCATCATCGGAGGACCTCTCCACGCAGCACCTCACGCGAGTCCCGAAGATCTTGACAGAGAGGAGGCCACCCTCCATTAGTTTGAAATGGAGAGTGAGCCCATCCATCAAGCTGTGGAGGCAAGCGAAGGTCTTCCACCCTCGGTGAAGATACATGACGTGAGGGGCGAGGAACTCGACGTCGGCCCATGTGCCGCTATTACCGCAACCCTTCATATGCAGCCGCAATGCCTGCGGTGGATCCAACTCCATCTCCTGCGCGAATGGAGTCGGAAGGCGAAGACAACGGCGCGATGGCTGGCGCAGCCTGACAAAGAAGTCGCAGGGGTTGTCCATGGCGGGGCCCTCCATCGGAGGAGGGGCTGCCGGCGGAGGCGAGGCTGATCTGCCGCCTCGTCCTCCTCTCCCTCGAGCACCACTACGGCCTCGGCCTCGCCCCTCCCCCTTCCTCTAGCGGCCAGCTCCGCCACAACGAGCTCTTGGGGAGGAGCGATGCGTTGTCTGGCCGAAACCCTCGCCGCCACCGATGAAGCGACGCCACGCCCCCTCGCCATGCCAGAAGAAGAAAGGGAGCAGGAATGGGGAGAGGCAGATGGCGAAGAGTTGAGAGGCACCGTTCCTCCCGCTCCCCTCCTTATAAAGGGGCGGGGGCGAGGCTCGGCCGCCCCCTCTCAGCCAATCCGGCTCGTTGAAGTCACAGGAAGCGGGGCCGTCGACCTCCCCCCCCTCCATTGAAGGCGTGTGGGAATAGACCCGCGTGCACACGACTTCCCACATCCCGCGCTCCTGTCATACGCCACACCCCTCCCGATGAACAGGACCCCCGTTTCAACCGTAGCGCTCCAACACAAGTCTGTTTCGTCCGTTTTGCGGTACGCCACACCCCTCCCGATCAACAGGACCCCGTTTCAACCGCAGGAGGTCCGTTTCCTCCGTTTTGCGGTACGCCACACCCCTCCCAATCAACAGGACCCCCATTTCGATCGTAGGAGGTCGGTTTCCTCCGTTTTGCGGTACGCCAGACCCCTCCCGATGAACAGGATCCCGTTTCAAACGTGGACGGTTGAACACAAGGCTGTTTCCTCCGTTCTGCAGTACGCCAGGCCTCGTTTCCATCGCCTATTCCGTCCAAGCCCTCCCGATGAACACGTCCACGCATTCCGTTCCGACCCAGTAGGTTGGCTCCCACGTGTTCCGTTGCCTCCCGATGAACACGAGCATTTCGTTGCCTCCCCATGAACACGACGCATTCTGTTGCCTCCCCATAAACACGACGATGATGATGTATCTCCGTTCCGACCCAGCCATGTACACGAGCCCTGGCCGTACGTATGCGCGAGTAGGCATTCGAGACCCTGCCCGTATGTACGTATGTGGCCGTATTTTCTTTCTTGCACCCTGGCCGTTGTACAAACGTGTACATGCTACGTGTGCACCTCTACTACGACACATGCGTGCCTCTATATCGACCAGTATATATGTACGTACACGTTCGTGACCAGAATGACAACGCTAGGTACACTTCGACCAGGTGGGTCCCGACTGTCAGGCACTTCCTTGCGTGCGAAGATGTAGCTGGTGGGTCCCAGCAGTCAGGGGGGCCAATCGTTTTTTTTCAAACGCACTTCCTTCCATGTGAAGGTGTAGCTTGTGGGTCCCACCAGTCAGGGGGAAACATTTTTTTCGCAAAATATGCTGGCCCGTCCGATGGGTCCCCGCTATCAGGTGGAGGAATAGTTATTTTGCACGTAATAAGGAGGCACTTCCTTGCTGCGGCCGTGGACCCAGCTGTTAGCCTCTCCACGCACAGTACTCTTCCGACGGAAGTCGGTCGTTGACCACATTGACCACGCCACGCCGAGAGCACCACATTGACCATGGACGACGGCGAGGCCTAGGAAGGGGACGGCATGGAGGCAGGGAAGACTCGGCAGTTGTTTCTGTCTGATGTTGGGTTCCGGCAGACCCTTGAGGTTCAAACACTCGGGTGCGCACTAAGATCTCTCCCCTACCGATCTACGCTCGATCGCCTCGTGAGATCTAGGCTAGAAATGATGAACAGCGCAAGGGACACGAGATTTATACTGGTTCGGGCCACTGTTGTGGTGTAATACCCTACTCCAGTGTGTGGTGTGGTGGATTTCCTCAGGGGCTGATGATGAACAGTACAAAGGGAGAACAGCCTCGCGACAGGTGTTCTTGAGCTGGTGCGATGAACTGCTTGGGTGAGTTCGATCGCCTCTCTCTCTCTCTCTCTCTAGGCTTTCCAAGGTCTGGATCCGCTGCCTCTCTACTGTGGTGGCTAGCTCTATTTATAGAGGCCTGGGCCTCTTCCCAAATATTGAGCGGGAAGGGCGCCAACAACGGCCATTTTGAAGGGGAACATATAGTACAAGTTATCCTAACTAAAGTTGGTCTTCGGCTGCCAAAAGCACTGGTGATGACGCCGTCTTGGGCTCCACGGTGACCTTCATCCTGCCGCTCCGCTGGTCTTGGTCTCGTTGCACTGAAATGGCAACCTTTGCTTGATGTCTGGTACTCCACGTCTGTGCTTGCCCCGTTTGCACCAAAGAGGGAACAAGGACACTGCGCAGGCCGGCGCCCGCCTGGTCTCAATCGTCACGGCTTGCATCACGAGCACCTCGCGAGGTACCCTGCCTTGATCTCTCAATCTCCTCGCGATCCTGCTTGGCGAGGCCATCTCTGAGGAAGCCTTGCGTCGTTCGCCCCATGAGGCTTGGCCCCTCGCGTGGGTCTTGGGTTTTGTGCTGATGAAGACGGGCCATACTGGGCCACTACTTGGGCCACGCCGCAGGCCGCAGGCAGGCAAGTCTGGGGACCCCCGTTCCCAGAACGCCGATAGTAGCCCCCGGGCCCAAGGCGCGCTTGGACTTGGCTTACCGGAGAAGCGAAGGGGCAAGTGCGGAGCGCCGCGGGCACCATCAGCCTGCACCCTTGGGCGCCGCCTGGCAGTTGATTGGACGTGGGCGTCTCCGCTTCCCCACGCTGCCTCGGCAACCGCTCGACTTGACAAGTCCCTGCATGCAAAAAAGGGTCATGATTACCTGAGATCGTGGTGGCCGACGGTTGGCCTCCTCCGGACTATAAGTACAGATGGGCGAGAGACCCCGTAGTCCAGCCCTTCCTGCTACTCCCTCTCTTCTTCTTCCTCGCCCTTGCTCCACCTTACGCCGATGGCGCCGATCCGCCGGTTTTCTGCAGAAGAGAAGGGAAAGGCCCCCCGAGAGGGTCCTGACCCACTTCCGCCGAAGAAATGGCCTATCCCCGACCACTGCGACGTGGTCGCCTGGCAGGGGTCATCGCGGCCCTGGTACGAGTAGCCGCCGCATGGGTTTCCGCTGCCCTTGTACGCCCGACTCGATTGCCCAGGAGGAGAAGATGCTGAGCAACACCGACGACACCGACGGTGGTGCCAGCGAGTCACGGCGGTCCTCATCGTCACCCCTGGCGTCCACGCCGAGGGTTCTTCCTGCGAGTTTGTGCTTCACGCCGCCATGCCTCCGCTATCTTGGATTCGCCTGTCTCCCTCCTTCGCCTTTGAGATGCCACCGAGTGGCTGCAGCACCCTTGCAACCGGAACGGAGGTTGCGGTCGTACCTCCGGGCAAGGTCTTCATGACCTGGGGCTGGGGCGAGATCGCCCGAGTCTACCGGACAAGTGGTGCCCTCGTAATTCATCTTGAATACAACGACGCCTCCTTGATGTTCTTCAAGGTCTTCGACGCGGAAGGCCGCCGGCTAGAGTGCTGCCACGAAAAAGGCGACCGGTGTACCGGCGAGGCGAGGGCCAGGCCGGCCAATCGCCTCCCCAGTAGCTCCTCAGGCAGCAATGGAGGAGCCATAGGATCCAGCGACTCCGTCGAGCTTCATGCGACTCCGGAGACGAGGGACGACAGCTACGAGCCCCCGAGCTTGCGTCACGCTCGGAGCAGGACAGCCGCGTCAGGCCGTCAGCGCCACTAATCCGGATGGGGTTGGCGCCGGCGCCTGATGGCCCACTGTTGATGATGGCATCTCCTGCGGAGGCGCACGTAGTTAATGCTCCTTAGAATTGGCGCCTTTTGTTCCCTGCGAGGAATCGAAGTGACACCCCATGGGGGTATGTGAGGCGCCTGCCATGTCCTTTGTGAACTATATATCCTTATTATGAATCGATGCTAGATGTGTGTCCTGTCCCGGCTCGGCTCCCCCTTTCTTTCCTCACGAGGGCTTGGTGCTCTACGCTGACAGGTCCCGGTCCCCAGGCAGGCTTCAGCCGTCGCTGGTATACCAGGTCGCGATGCTGTGGTCAAGGGCAGGAAGTGAGCGGCCCAAGGTCCAGTAAGAGCCCCTGAGTCGCGATGCTCGGGAGGTCCCCTTTAGCGCTCAAGCAACCTCCGCTGGGCGAGAAAGGAAGCCAACATTGCCATGACAGAGCTGCAATAGTCGAGGGTTCGGCATTGAGTCGTTTTAGCTTTTGTGTGACTTATCTCATAGGTTTGGAGTAGTCCTTCGGCGAGGTGCCAAGCCTGCGTGCCGACAGCTGGTGTGTTGCTGGGTCAGGCCCTCGTGAGCTTCTCCCCTCTTCCCTGCACTTTCCTTCATGCTCTACGTCCTCAGGTCCCGGCCCTCGAGTGAGCTCAGCCGTCGCTGGTATGACAGGTCGCGATGCCGTGGGCCAAGGCCAGGGGGTGAGGGCTGGAGAGCCAGCAAGAGCCCATGGGTTGCGATGCTCTGGCGCCCCCCTTTTACCGTGCAAGCGGATCGTGCGGGAGAGAGGGAGAGAGAGCTCTCGATGCCCCCCACCACGCTATTCCTGAAGCGGATCCTGCACACCAATCATGAGGGAAAACGAGGTGTGCCATTACGGTTGCCACCCAGCCATTGGTTGCTCCGAGGGAGTGATTGGGGCACTGAGGGTCTGGTGAGGTAGCGCTATGTGGGGCTGTCGCGGCCAGAGCTCGACCACTCAGGTTTGTCGTTGTTGCAGGGATGGACCCATGTGCAAGGGCCGTGCCAGAGCGAGTGGCTCCAAGG
This sequence comes from Triticum dicoccoides, assembly GCF_002162155.2. Taxonomy (NCBI): domain Eukaryota; kingdom Viridiplantae; phylum Streptophyta; class Magnoliopsida; order Poales; family Poaceae; genus Triticum; species Triticum dicoccoides. The sequence goes on from NC_041387.1 coordinate 255,027,981, forward strand.
GTAGGTGTCAATCGAGCAGGCAATTGTCTCAAGCAGGTTAATCATGAAGGAGCAAATCAACTTAGATAGATGCAGGGCAAGCAAACGCCACTGGGTTAGGCCCGAGCAGCTTGGGGATGATGCAGCCCGAGGGGCGCCCCCAGCAAGATGAGCAGAAGATATAAGCAAGATGGATACACGCCGCGGGGACGGACCCACGCGACCTGGGAATGATGCAGCCATGAGGGTGCTCCCAGCTAAAACGAAAACTGAAAAGAAGTCACCTGACACTGTTGCAGAACGATAGTTGGTGCAGCTGGCGATGCGAGGCGAAGAAGCCGGTCCTCACGAGCCCTCGGGACTTCGAGCCTCGGGAGGCTTAGGAGGTCCGGGCGGCCCGTTGAGGTCCATCTCCATCTCCTACAGGAACGCGTGATGCTTGGCCACCTGAGCTTCCAGAATGCTCCTGATCAGGCGCTGGTGGGCTGCGGCCGCGTTCGGCAAGCCGAAGGGCATGCGAACGAAGCTGTGCGGTGGGCCCGTGCAACGCCCCACGCGCGAAGGCCAGAAGCACTCCTGAGAAGCGACTCAATTGAGCCCTGGGTAGTCGATGCAGATGCGCAGCCCGCCATCCTCGCCTGGATGGGGACGCCGGGCAGACGACGGTTGCCGCGCATGATTCTCGATTCCTCCACATCCTGAGTGGCCTTGGTGATGAACTCCTGAGGGTTGGGACCTTCTTTCCTTACTCCTTCCTGAGGGAAGCGTGTCGCGAAGCACGCCTCCAGGTTGTGCCCAAGCGCCTCCCTCGTGACCTTGGCAAGGTCGGTGGCTTCCCAGTAGAGAGCACCGAGCCCTGCCCGAGGAGGGCCGGGCGCGCCTCCCTATGTGATGGAGGGTGGCGTCCCTTGGACGGGCGCATGTCCAGATGCGGCGCCTCTGGAGGTGCCTGCCTCCTGAGGCCTTGAGCCAGGTGATGTCTTCTTCTTCTTGGGAGCTGGTCCAGGGAGGTTTCCACTCTTGTTGTCCGGGTCTTCGATCGACGCGGCCTGGAAGGCGCGCTCGAGGGAGCACACCGCATCCTTCTCTTCACAGGGGACCGTGATGACCCCACCGCTTACTGCATCTTGAGGACGTTGTAGCCATGGTGAGTCACTGCCATGAACTTGGCCAGGGCCGGGTACCCGAGGATGGCATTGTATGGCATGCGAATGTGAGCCACATCGAAGTCAATGAGCTCGGTGCGGTAGTTGTTGCGCTGTCTGACACGTCTCCAACGTATCTATAATTTTTGATTGTTCCATGCTATTATATTACCCCTTTTGGATGTTTATGGGCTTTATTTTGCACATTTATATCATTTTTGGGACTAGCCTACTAACCGGAGGTCCAACCCATATTGCTTTTTTTTGCCTATTTCAGTATTTCGAAGAAAAGGAATATCAAACGGAGTCCAAACGGAATGAAACCTTCGGGAGCGTGATTTTTGGAACAAACGTGATCCGGAGGACTTCGAGTGCAAGTCAAGAAGCAGCCGAGGCCCCCATGAGATAGGAGGTTGCGCCCCCTTGTAGGGCGGGCCCCCTGTCTCATGGGCCCCTTGGGGGGCCACCGAGGTACTTCTTCCTCCTATATATACCTACGTACCCTGAAAACTTCCAGGAGCACCACGAAACACAATTTCCACCACCATAACCTTCTGTATCCGCGAGATCTCATCTTGGAGCCTTTGCCGGCACTCTGCCGGAGGGGGAATCGACCACGGAGGGCTTCTACATCAACATCCTTGCCCCTCCGATGAGTTTTGAGTAGTTTACCACAGACCTACGGGTCCATAGTTATTAGCTAGATGGCTTCTTCTCTCTTTTTGGATCTCAATACAATGTTCTCCCCCTCTCTTGTGGAGATCAATTCGATGTAAACTCTTTTTGCGGTGTGTTTGTCGAGATCCGATGAATTGTGGGTTTATGATCAAGTTTATCTATGAATAATATTTAAATCTTCTCTGAATTCTTTTATGTGTGATTGAGTTATCTTTGCAAGTCTCTTCGATTGATCTTTCTTGCCATGGGAGAAGTGCTTAGCTTTGGGTTCAATCTTGCGGTGTCCTTACCTAGTGACAGAAAGCGTTGCAAGGCACGTGTTGTATTGTTGCCATCGAGGATAACGAGATGGGGTTTATATCATATTGCTTGAGTTTATCCCTCTAAATCATGTCATCTTGCTTAATGCGTTACTCTGTTCTTATGAACTTAATACTCTAGATGCAGGTAGGAGTCGGTCGATGTGTGGCGTAATAGTATTAGATGCAGGCAGGAGTCAGTCTACTTGTTATGGACGTGATGCCTATATACATGATCATGCCTGGATAATCTCATAACCATGCGCTTTTCCATCAATTGCTTGACAGTAATTTGTTCACCCACCGTAATACTTATGCTATCTTGAGAGAAGCCTCTAGTGAAACCTATGGCCCCTGGGTCTATCTCTTATCATATTTGCTTTCAATCTACTTTTATTTGCATCTTTACTTTTTGCATCTATATTATAAAATACCGAAAATATATCTATCTTATCTTACTATCTTTATTAGATCTCACTTTCGCAAGAGGCCGTGAAGGGATTGACAACCCCTTTACTGCATTGGTTGCGAGTTCTTAGTTTGTTTGTGTAGGTGCGTGGGACTTTTGAGGAGCCTCCTACTGGATTGATACCTTGGTTCTTGTCCGGACCCCGATCCTAAGTCACACCGATCTAGCATGTAACACATCATATCACTTTGCGGCCTCATGCACGGTATTCCCACGGGTGCCACCTTACCTGGCCCGGGACCGTTTGCGCCTTTTGGCTCACGTATATGATAGTGCCGCAAGCATCCATATGACAAAGAACCCGGGCTGACATGGCTAGTCGTGAACAAAAAGTGGCACTAACTTAGAAGGACAGACATACATGACCCAACAACGAACGTGTCGGTCATCAGCGAGTGACTCCGGGCTGTAGCAACTGGGCTAGCAGGACTCTGATAAACCGGGCTGTAGCAGGCTAACAGGACTTCGGTAGACACCACGTGACATTTCCCCGGAGGGACAGACACAGGAACGAAGAAGGACACATGCCGGCCAGCCTAAGTGTTCGGGAGCAGTAGCAAGCTACCAAGGCTCAGTGGAAGCACTAGGAGACATTTCCCGGTAAGAGAGGCTACCAAGGATAAACAACTAGATACTCAGATCCCACACATATCAAGCATTTCAAATCATACACACAATATGCTCGATATGTGCAAATACAACATGGCATCACAACATAACTCTACGACTCAAAGTATTTATTCAATAGGCTCCGAGGAGCGAGATATTACAAACATGAGTCTCATGACCCAACATTCAGAGCATACAAATCAAAGCACAAGCGGAAGCTTAACATGTCTGAGTACAGACAACTACAAATGAAAAAGGCTGAGAAGCCTGACTAACTACCAGATCCAGCCGAGGGCACAAGATCGTTGCTAAGGTAACAAGCTAAACGTCGAAGTCCAAGTGGTACTACTAGTGACACTGAAGTCTCTTTGCAAAAACATAAATTAAGCAACGTGGGTACAAATGTACCCAGCAAGACTTACATCAGAACTAACTACATATGCATCAGTATCAACAAAGGGGATGGTGGGGTTTAACTGCAGCAAGCCAGCTTTGACTCAGTGGCTATCCTGAACTACGACTGCAAGTAACTCTTTGAGGTGGCGCACACGAGTCCACATATTCACCATATCAATACACCACTATGGATCCGCTCCCATCTCCCTACAAGAACGCCATCCATAGCATTCACGCTTATCTTGCGCATTTTAGAGTATCCACTTTCACTTGTCTATGAACTATATAGGCAACCCAGAAGTCCTTTACCGCGGACACGGCTATTCGAATAGATGATGTTAACCCTGCAGGGGTGTACTTCTTCACACATGCTCTCACCACTTACCGCCGTTTACACGACATGTACTCGGCGACCTTCAAGAGGAAGCCCAGTGAGGGTGTCGGCCACGACCTGAGTAACCACACAAGTCTGTCGTCCACGTTTATCGCCTATTCGGGTTCCATCCGCAAGGATATCCGGCCGGGGTGTCGCTCATGGCCCCAAATAATGTGAGCAGGGTTCCCAAGCCCACCATCCGGGTGCCACTTGGTACACCGTGCCATTGTGCCTAGTCTGTCACAAGCCCACCTGTACCGCGTGCCACTTGGTAGACTACTAGCACTACCTACAAACACCAAAAAGTAGTTGCAACTCCTGGACAGAGATCGAGTTGATTAATAAGTCGAGAGAGTCAATTAAGGATCCCAATGTGTGGTAGTAGCTGTTCATGGATCACAAACACAGAACTCAGTTCCTAAGGACGGCTTCAATGAGACAACCCACCATGTACTCCTACATGGCCTCTCACCGCTACCTTTACCAAATCGTGTTCACACACTTTTCTCACACACAGTGGGACATGTTCACACACCTCCAATTCATCCCCGATGAATCAGACCTGACTCAACTCTAAGCAATAGCAGGCATGAAAAACAAGCATGAATGAGTAGGCACATCAGGGCTCAAACAACTCCTACTCATGCTAGTGGGTTTCATCTATTTACTGTGGCAATGACAGGTCATGTAGAGGAAAGGGGTTCAGCTAACGCAGCATGTAGCAGTTGAAACGTTGTTGTCCTAATGCAGTAAAAGAGAGAAGGAGCGAGAGAGTGGGATTGTATCGGAATGAACAAGAGGGGTTTACTTGCCTAGCACTTCTGAAGATAGTATAGCTCTTCATCGGTGTCATTGAACTCATCGTTGGAACCATGTCTATCAAGAGGGGACAAATACCGGTAACACAGAGAAATCACAATCAATGCAATGCAACAATATGATGCATGATTATGACATGGCAAAATGAGTGTGTTTTGTCTAATGCAACTAAAACCAGATTAGATGAACTTGGTTTGAACCAAAGATTCAAATCCAAACTTCATATGTGATGGTTTAAATGCCATTTATATCATTTGTCCTAAACAGCAGATATAAGTTGTTATAACATGCATGAAAACAGAACAGATGGATATATTGGATTTTTCTGATAATTTTTCATATATGGTTTACCTCATTTGGAGTTACGGTTGATTTTATATGATTTTTAGAAGTTTTGGATATTTTCTAGAATTTCTTGAATTAAATTAAATCTAGAAAATAATTAACTGCATCAGCACTATGTCACTGTGACGTCAGTGGTCAACAGGCGTCGACCATGTCAAACCTGACGTGTGGGGTCCACACGTCAGTGACACAGGGTTTGGACCTGGTCAAACCCGATGCTGACTGGGTTTGACCGTGCTGTAGGGCCCACTGTTAGTGGGTGTTAGGGTTGCTTAGGTGGCGGGGTTAGCGTCTAATGACGTCCACGTCATGAGTCGCCGGAGTTTCGCCGGCGACGACCATTTCGCGTGGCGGAGATCGTCGGCATTTCGCTACAGCCCACGGTTTGAGGCGGGGTTTGCTCCTACGTGTTCCTGGGAGCGAGCTGCGTCGACCAGTGGTGGTGGCCGGAGCTGCGGTGGCTAGGATCAACGGCGGCGACCAGAACGGCGGCGGCTGGAGTTCGGACAGGTTTGGTTTGGCGCTAGGGGGCACAGCAGGACGAACAGGTGGACGTGACCGGCTCCTGGAAGCGTGCTGAGAACGGGGCGATGCTCAGGCGCAAGCTTCAGTGGCTGGAGCGGCAGTGGCGACATGGTCGGCGGAGAACAAGCTTTCAGCCAGGGTGGCACTAGAGCTAGGGGACGAGCGGGACGACAGAGATTGGGGAGAAACGACGAGGAGCTCACCTAGAGTGGAAGGGGGCGCTCAGAGGGCTCGAGGACGGGCAGGATTGGACGAATCGGCGACGGCATCCAGCGGCCATGGACGGGGAAGAAACGTTGATGAGGACATGACTACCTCAGATACGACCAAAAATATTGCATACATGCATATTTGTCAGGTGATTTCTAGTGCAAACTATTCAATAATCTATTTATGTTATCCAGAACAAAAATACTTCACACACTTTTGTGGTTTGTCTAATTGCAGGTGTATGGGACATTTGTACAATTCACATATGAAGATAAGGGAGAAAGAGATGTTTAAGTGTTGTTCAAAAAGTTCTCTCACGTCACTTTTGGGCCAAGAGAAGATAGAGTCCAAGTCTCTCATGTTCTGGATTCAGATTTGGACTGCACAGACATACCTGACTCAAAACGCCAACAATTTTTTCATACGGACTTTGAATTGGGTGATTCGTTTTTTGTTGGAATCTAGATTTTGTGCTCTTTCCAGCCCAGTTGGATACACCTTCAAATTCGTCCGGAGCATTGAGATATCGACCAAACAATCAGATGCTGCAGCAGAATCCGAGTCAGACAACAAGTCCAAAGGTGTTGCATCACCTCCACTTGGGCCCATGAGCCTTGTACGATCTAGGGTTGGTTTTAGGATGCCTTGGGATGTTCTCCCACCTCCTTGGCCGCCACCCCTTCCTCCTATATAAGTAGATCCATCTAGTAGCTTTTTCTTTGGGATTTGTTTAGTTAAAAGTTAGCCATTGCAACTTTGTGTGCTCCGTTTGTGTCCAACGACCAGACCAAGACCACTTCTCGGATCCCTGCCATTATCAATACTTCTTACATATTCGCAATATTCAGATTGCTTTTATCATATTCTTGCTTGTTCTTCGATTGCTTGCAGGAATAGACCTTCGTGGTCAGGTTGATCGTGCTCCGGCGTGGTCAATAACCTCTCGGAGTTGGTTTAGCGATTGCTAAGGGGCAACATCGTTGCACGTTTGTAGTCGGATCGTCAAAGTCGTCTCCACCAAATCGATAGTTATCATCTCATCGAAAGATCGGGACACCCCGCCTCTATCAAGTGGTATCAGTTTTCAGGTTGCTCGGTAAGAATTTCCAGTTTTCTCTAGATTAGATTATTTTCTTACCTATTGTCCAAGAAAAAACCACAAAAAAAATATCTATTCATCCTTTGTCCAAGCCAGTCCGAGCCTATGCAATTTTCTTTTCATTGTTTGCATTATTGAATTATCGGTTGCATCGTCGTGTCGGGTTGCTGGTCTTAGTGTCTAGTTCGTTTAGAGTTTCGAGTTCTGTTCACATTAGTCACGCCGCCGCTGCATCGTTATCCCTTCCACTATCCACCACCCATCCATCAAATTCCACCATGGGCTACCCACCGTTCATTGTCATAATCATAGTTGAGATCGTTCACATCTTTGCTTGATCCAATCTGCATCTTATCTAGTTTGTTTTGGAAAGAGAGAGAGACAAAAAAAGAGGGGAAAAAAGAGAGAGAAAAAAAGTAAAAAAAGTAAGAAAGAAAAAGAAAAAGAAAAAGAAAAAAGTGTGAGAAAAAAAAGAGAGAAGAAAAAAAACAAAATTCAGATCTATCTAGACTCAATCTCGTAGTTGAATTCGGATTGGAATCTATTTTGTGCGCTGTTCAGTAAAACAGGCATAATTTCCTCATATGAACTCCGTTTTGGCTCCACAAGTACTCAAATTAAAGCTAGCGACTAGACGCATCTGAATTGTTGCAAAAGCTAGTTCAATATTTGGCCTCTAAAAATCAGCTTCTAAATAGGTATTTTTTCCCTCCGAAGTTCGTGCATACAGTTTGTTCAAGTTTTTCAGGCCAGTTTTAGAATTCTTTGACTCCTCATATCAATTCGGAATTGAGTGATTCTTTCTGCATTGGAAAGCTTGAGTTAGTAGCAAACTTTTCAAGAGGAAAATTGGAGAGAGAGTGGTTATATATCCTGCTTGGCAGTTGTTATTCATCATTATCTTTACTGCCATTGTGATCTTCACTTATATCTTGCTGTCCAGATCTACTTATCCTTCATTGATGCTAGTTGTGCTATGCCGTGACCTCATTAGTGTTCTAGGCTCGCGTCTCTAGTCCGGGCTAGCCTAGGACCAGCATAGTACCGTCGTTGAGCGTTTATTCAACATTGCATCTTTGAATTGATAATCTTTTGCTACCATATATAGCCAGCCCAGCTCCACATATTTCTACACCGTGTAACGTACGTTTCCCTGGCAATCGCTTTACACAATCTTTGGAGTTATTTGACACCGCTGGTTGCCTGTCACCACCTGTCGCATGGTAAGAACTTGTAAGGTATTGATATTTGCTTTAATGTGAGCACGTTACAACCACATCCTAGTTGTTCATAGGAATATTATTCTCGAATTTTGTTTCTTGTTTCTACTAATCATGACAGGTTCCGGAGAAAGAAGTTCTTGGACGACGAACACATCTTCACCATCACAAGAGTTGGGACAACAGACACAAGCACATGGTCAGGTTATCTCTTTACCATCATTTGAGGGTAGATTTAATCCTGCTATTTATCTAGATTGGGAGCTTGAAGTAGAACAAGTTTTTAATTACCATGACTTTTCTGAACTTGAGCGACTACGAGCTGCTACTAGAGCATTTACTGGTTTTGCTTCTGTTTGGTGGAGTGTGCATTGTAAGAAAAACATTGATAACCATCCCACAACTTGGAAAGATTTGAAACATGTAATGAGACAACAATTTTTCCCTCCTTACTATCGTCGTGAATTGCTTCGCAAATTTGAACAATTTAAACAAGGCAATAACACTGTTCATGCTTACTACCAATAGTTCAAATCTTATATGCATCATTGTGACATAGAAGAATCTGAGGATGATACAATGAATAGATTTTTTGGTGGTTTGAACCATGATATTCAGGCAAGATTTAGGTATATTCCTCGTTGCATTGCTGGTATGTATGTTCGTGCTTGTACCTTTGAGAGATAGTTACATGAGGATGCATTGGGTGACTACAACAACTACTATTCCAACTCATGCTCACTACCATCGGTTGATTCCTCCACCGTTGCACCTACTAGAGCAGCCACACCTCAGATTGTGAGTGCGACATCATCTCAAGTGTATGGTACATTGTCATTGTCCATACCGACATCAGCTACGTCTTTGCGACAAGGTAACAGTAAAGGTATTGATGATATAACTTCACATCAGAATGTTGCATCCCTAATTAACTTAGATACATCATGTGTTGAGTTACCTGTTGATTTGAGCACGCCACCTATTTTAGAGAATCATGTTACTATTATGAATGCATCATGTGATCAAACAACTGAAATACCAACAATTTTGAGTGCACCCATTGAATTAACTATTGATGCAAAAGAACCAATGTTTAATCATTTTGATATTACCTCCAATCTTGGTGATGATTCTGTGTCCAATGACTTACTGCATGTTTGCTTATTTAAGCATGTTGTAGCATGTAAATTTGATGCAACTAAGGTTTATTCACCAATGTTGGGATGGTTTAATGATGAATATTGTCAATCTTTTGATAGGAATAAGAGCTTCACTTATATGTGCAAACTGAGTTGCAATATTTTCATGCCTTCTACTTATGATAATATTTTGGCTTTATATTTTATGATCTATGAAAATTACTCATGTATACATGTGTCATATGTGCAAAAATCAAGGGAAGTAAAAATGGATGACATATACATATACAACATGTATACCTTGTCTCTTTTGTTAACCACATTTCAGATTAAGCAACGCCGAGGACGGCTTTGTTTTCAAAAAGGGGAGGATGATGAGGACATGACTACCTCGGATACGACCAAAAATATTGCATACATGCATATTTGTCAGGTAATTTCTAGTGCAAACTATTCAATAATCTATTTATGTTATCTAGAACACAAATACTTCACGAACTTTTGTGTTTTGTCTAATTGCAGGTGTATGGGACATTTGTACAATTCACATATGAAGATAAGGGAGAAAGAGATGTTTAAGTGCTGTTCAAAAAGTTCTCTCACGTCACTTTTGGGCCAAGAGAAGATAGAGTCCAAGTCTCCCACGTTCTGGATTCAGATTCGGACTGCACAGACATACCTGACCCAAAACGCCAACAATTTTTTCATACGGACTCCGAATTAGGTGATTCTTTTTTTGTTGGAATCTAGATTTTGTGCTCTTTCCAGACCAGTTGGATACACCTTAAAATTCGTCTGTAGCATTGAGATATCGACCAAACAATCAGATGCTGCAGTAGAATCCGAGTCAGACAACAAGTCCAAAGGTGTTGCATCACCTCCACTTGGGCCCATGATCCTTGTACGACCTAGGGTTGGTTTTAGGATGCCTTGGGATGTTCTCCCACCTTCTTGGCCGCCACCCCTTCCTCCTATATAAGTAGATCCATCTAGTAGCTTTTTCTTTGGGATTTGTTTACTTAAAAGTTAGCCATTGCAACTTCGTGTGCTTCGTTTGTGTCCAACGACTAGACCAAGACCACTTTTCGGATCCCCATCATTATCCATACTTCTTACATATTCGCAATATTCAGATTGCTTTTATCATATTCTTGCTTGTTCTTCGATTGCTTGGAGGAATAGACCTTCGTGGTCAGGTTGATCGTGCTCCGGCGTGGTCAATAACCCCTCGGAGCTGGTTTAGCGATTGCTAAGGCGCAACGTCGTTGCACGTTTGTAGTCGGATCGTCAAAGTCGTCTCCACCAAATCGATAGTTATCATCTCATCGAAAGATCGGGACACCCCGCCTCTATCAAACGTCGCGGCATCGTCTTGGGGGCATCCGGGCTTCAGTGGGTCGGCGTAGAGGGGCTTGGGGTCCGGGCGGAGCTCGGGGTCACGGCCACGATGCAAGGGAACGGCGGTGGGCGCAGCGGCAACAGCGACGGTGGCAGCGGCTCCATTCGGTGGTGAGAGAGAGGGGTCCAGGGGAGAGGATGAGGGCGAGGGAGAGCAAGAGAGTGAGGGGAAAGTGAGAGGGGGGCCTCGGGCGTCTCCAGACGCAGATTAGGATGAAGGAGCGGCCTCCAGCACGAAGCAGGAGGTGGCCGGCGTCGACGCGCGTGCGTCCAGCACACAGCAGCTTCGGGGCATGGGGGAGGAAGACGATAGAGGAGGCTGGTGGTGGGCTGGGCCGCAGGTGGGCTAGCACAGGAGCTGGGCCGGTTAGTGGCGCCAGGTAAGTCCTTCTCTCTCTCTCTGGTTTCTCTATTTTAATTTCTGTTTTCTATTATACTGTAATCTTTAGGGCTTTTCTAAAAATACCTAGACCCTTTCAAAAATCACTAAACTGCACATGCCCACTGTATAGAATATATCCAACATGGAACATTTCAGCTTAGGAGTATTTGGACATTTAAAATATTTTACAGAATTTAAATGTCCAAATTCAAATACTTATGATTTAATTCAGTGACCTTAGGATGACCTAGAAAATTGTGCACCATTTTTGTCAGAGGTTTAAGACCAAGGCAAAGATGATGAACATTTTAGAAGGGCATTTCAGGTTCATTGAAAGTGATTTTATGTTGAACCTATTTGATTTGATCTGGTGCTAGGGTTTGATCAGTCCCCATTTCAAGTTCACTTGAAAAGTTAAACATGATGCACACATGAAGGGCTAGCCTACTACATACCAGGACCAGGGATGTGACAACTCGCCCCCACTAAACAAGAATCTCGTCCCGAGATTCAAGCATAGGGTAGAATGAAGGGCAAACGCAACTAACGCAATCTTCACGACCCAGGTTGCACTTCAAATGAACGTTGATTCAATCACCATCTTGTCTCGTCGTCTTGCTCTAAGAACTCCAGCCAACATGACAAAGAGAGGATAGGGAAAAAGTCTAAAAGGATTGATCTTATTGAAGGTCGAACAACTTAGGATCAACTCAAGGAATGAGACATAGCAACATCTCTCAAGCCGAGACACGAAGCACACATCTAGAGGGATGGAGTGGAACAGATGACGAGGGTTCACTAGGTAGACAACAATTCCACACTTCAGAAGGTGGTGAACGTTTGTCAACGTAGCGAGGAGTTGAGTTACCATAATACCATAACGGGGCACCTCGGGGAAGGTGACTCGTAGGAATATCCCTTAAGTGGCAAAAAGAATTACCTTTGATTTAGAGATAATCGAAACTCTTTATACCAGCCTAAGGCAATTCACAATTGATTGTTTGACGGAGTTCGAAGAAATTGCATACTCAGATCGGAAAGGAAGCTATGGTTATAGAACAACTCGGCAAACGGAAGGCACATTCCAATTGATACCGAGAATATAACAAAGTGACTGAGCGTGCTCTCAAGAACTTGAGCATCTCCATATTCATCAAGGTTTTACCAATATCCGTGTCAAGGATCCTGGCAACACAACATACTATCATGATGAATGGTGATGGACGATGCAGATGCAAAAGGAGATAACACCTTCTCAGATTTCACCTTAGCGAGGCCAAGGAATCAAAATCCGGATGATCGACCGAGAGACATTTAGCACTCCGCTTCTAATGTTCTCCTTGATGTGCTAGCGCAACCCATTTATAGATATGGTTTGATAACTAGAACATCAAGTAAAAGATCGGACTTCGGGGACACGAAAATCCATAAGGGACAACTAGGGAGTAAATCCTATGAAATCCTTATGGGAAGGTGGCCAACTTTCTTCAATAGAGATACTACAATAATAGGTCTTCCGGTTGGGTGTGTTGGCCACGACATCCATTTTACCGGGTTACAGAGAGACCAATATTATAGTTCTTGGGACACGTTCCAACCATCATATATGCCTGAGATTCAGATCTGGTTGATGTTAGAATATTCCAGACTCATCAGGTCTAGAAAAAAACGAAAGTTTGCAATACAAATCAAAGAGATGGCGTTGCGTGATTCTCAGGGAATGAACTATGATAGCAAGCTCCAATGCATGAGCTGGTTCTGCTACACACATGTGAACACGCTGTCCCAGACAAGCATGACCACATGGTAGTCTTACAATAAAACACTACCGAGTTTTGGTTGGGAATCATCATCAAGGATAACGGAATCTTGTACAAATCCGCCTGGTACCTTCAGGACTAGCACGTAGAACTTATTATCCTTGAACAAATCAATCAGTGGCTTAGCGTGCTACGAGCACATATAGAATGGAGGCGGCCAACCTATCAAACCATAGAGTACTTCGCACATATGCGTGACTAACTTGGGATGATTCTAGAGGAAGCAACATTGACTTTATCGAATTCACGGCGGCAACTTGCATCAAATGCACATGAATTAGAGGAAGTCACTTCTTCCATCCATGCATATACTTCGTGAACGGGGCATGAAGAAAATGCTTACACAAGTTTCCAACACCAGCTGGATGTTCAACACAAATCATGGTGGAGATAAAATGCCGCTGATGGGCTCAATAGCAACACATCGGAATTTCCATATCACTGGACTTCCACCATTATGTGAACAATGTGATAGTATTGGTCACACCAAAAGATGTAATGGTGTATGCTCGAGGAACAACCACGAGTAAGCCAACATTACAAACATCGTTGGTACTAACTTGATTTGACGATATCCCACACTCAAATCAGGGTTTGGACAAGATGATAGATTCAACAACCGATCATGAGGAACAATCGATGAAGATATCATCTCTCTTCAACACACACACACACACACACACACACACACACACAAGAATATCCCCTAGTGATGAACTAAGGCAGACAAGCTTCCATCTTCCAACTCTCCAAGTTGTTGTTTAGCTTAACCAACTAGCCCAGGGTATCCAACACGGATTTTTGGAGAAAGGGTGGTTTCGAAAACCAACTTGATCACGAGCTTAGCATAGCGATCAGGTGACAACCTGGCGATACTTCCGAGAAGATATTCGAAAAATCACGAACCACTGATATGCTATTAGGCTCGAGAACAATCTTGCTTTTCAGGGCAAGACGAGATGATCAAATAAGGAAGTGATTGGCACAATCCTAACTCATTGATCGAAGAGTGAACCTTGGAAGATGGACTAGGTAGCACGATAAACCCTAGGGTGATGATTCAATAATCAACACGCTAAGGATAATTATTGTCCATTAACTACCAAGCGACACAGTTGCTAGGATTATTGATTTCACACATCACGATTCACTTGTCGGCATTCCGGTTGCGACAACACGGAACCAAGGATTGAATAATGATGGCAAGAAGTATCACTACGTCAAGAATTTATAAGAGAAGGTGCAATTCTCATGACATTCCTGGAATAAAGTGGGTAATACTTCAGGGTAGAACAGAATCAAAAGCTGGATCAGCATTTTGATCTACGGAATACAACTGCTTTGACCCAATCCTAGAAATGGATGAGGTACTGGAGTTTGTTTCTCCTAGTCATTCTGGAGTTAGAATGGCTTGACAGACCACAAGAATAACAGGCATCGATGAACACGAGGCACAATTACTCCTGCCTATCAATTGATAGACGGGGGTCGGAATACAACTAAAGAGGGACAACTCAAAGGAACATATGATTTTATGAGTCGTGGATGCATAGATTAATATGTCGAGCAAAGCTCATCATATTTCTTCCGGATAACCCATGCAGAAGGGTAGAACTGGCAGAGTAACATCATAGAATCGAGAACTCGTCAAGAGCACTCTCGTTGTGATCTTTCGGTTCAACGAGGAACTACTACCATAAGTAGTTCATGGTATTTGGAAGAACGATATACCATGGACCTCAAGGACTAATGCAAATGTTACTAATAACCTAAAGGAACTAGCAACACTATCAACATGAAGTAAGTAGGGTGAATCTTGGTTCGAAAACCCAGGAATAGAATACCTACTACTAAGTGGCATCACGGGATGCTTTCGAGAATAAAGGCTAGAATCATCACACTGGGAACACAAAACATGGCTAGATTACTAGATGATCCCCTAAGACATCTAGGGTCATGATAATAGCTCCAACACATATGTCGAGGCAATCGAGTACCTCAATAGACCGATTAGTGTGCTTGAACTAGCCCAAAGGGACATCGGGAACGGAAAGAAGGGATTTGCAAATGCATCAGACTATTCAGAAACCTGGGATGACTCGGACACATAACGGCTGTAAATGCTCAGAAAAATATTTGAGACATTCACAAGGTTTGGCATAGTCACTTAACAACATCATATCAAGGTTCTGGTTTAGCTGACAACATACTAAAAGTAGTAGAAATTGAACTGAGGCCTGAAACCAACAATCCTAAGATTCTACGGATTAGTAACACGTGAACCTAATAGGGAGATGAGAAAGCCTAGTTTCTTAACCCCGTCGGAAAGATAGGATGACTCGGATCAGAGGGCATGAGGTCTAAGGACTAAAAAGAGCCTTACGTTCCATCCCACAATCAATTCCCTTATATAACTAAAGAATTTCTAGACTCGACTTCGACCAGTTTGGCTTGGTAATCCTACAGGCAGTCAAGCTCTGATACCAAAGCTATCAGGACCCCGATCCTAAGTCACACCGATCTAGCATGTAACACATCATATCACTTTGCGGCCTCACGCACGGTATTCCCACGGGTGCCACCTTACCTGGCCCGGGACCATTTGCGCCTTTTGGCTCACGTATATGATAGTGCCGCTAGTATCCATATGACAAAGAACCCGAGCTGACATGGCTAGTCGTGAACCCAAAGTGGCACTAACTTACAGGGACAGGCGTACATGACCCAACAACGAATGTGTCTGTCATCAGCGAGTGTATCCAGGCTATAGCAACTGGGCTAGCAGGACTCCGGTAAATCGGGCTGTAGCAGGCTAACAGGACTCCGGTAGACACTGCGTGACATTTCCCTGAAGGGACAGACACAGGAACGAAGAAGGACACATGCCGGCCAGCCTAAGTGTTTCGGAGCAGTAGCAAGCTACCAAGGCTCAGTGGAAGCACTAGGAGACATTTCCCGGTAAGAGAGGCTACCAAGGATAAACAACTAGATAGTCAGATCCCACACATATCAAGCATTTCAAATCATACACACAATATGCTCGATATGTGCAAATACAACATGGCATCACAACATAACTCTACGACTCAAAGTATTTATTCAATAGGCTCCGAGGAGCGAGATATTACAAAGATGAGTCTCATGACCCAACATTCAGAGCATACAAGTCAAAGCACAAGCGGAAGCTTAACATGTCTGAGTACAGACATCTAGAAATGAAAAATGCTGAGAAGCCTAACTATCTATCAGATCATGCCGAGGGCACAAGATCGTAGCTGAGCTAACAAGCTAAATGTCGAAGTCCAAGCGGTACTACTAGTGAGACTGAAGTCTCTCTGCAAAAACATAAATTAAGCAACGTGAGTACAAATGTACCTAGCAAGACTTACATCAGAACTAACTACATATACATCAGTATCAACAAAGGGGATGGTGGGGTTTAACTACAGCAAGCCAGCTTTGACTCAGTGGCTATCCTGAACTACGACTGCAAGTAACTCTTTGAGGTGGCGCACACGAGTCCACATATTCACCATATCAATACACCACTATGGATCCGCTCCCGTCTCCCTACGAGAACGCCATCCATAGCACTCACGCTTATCTTGCGCATTTTAGAGTATCCACTTTCACTTGTCTATGAACTATATAGGCAACCCAGAAGTCCTTTACCGCGGACACGGCTATTCGAATAGATGATGTTAACCCTGTAGGGGTGTACTTCTTCACACACGCTCTCACCACTTACCGCCGTTTACACGACATGTACTCGGCAACCTTCAAGCGGAAGCCCAGCGAGGGTGTCGGCCACGACCTGACTAACACACAAGTCTCTCGTCCAGGTTTATCGCCTATTAGGATTCCATCCGCAAGGAGATCCGGTCGGGGTGTCGCTCACGGCCCAAAACAATGTGAGCAGGGTTCCCAAGCCCACCATCCGGGTGCCACTTGGTACACCGTGCCACTGTGCCTAGTCTGTCCCAAGCCCACCTATAGCGGGTGCCACTTGGTAGACTACTAGCACTACCTACAAACACCAGAAACTAGTTGCAACTCCTGGACAGAGATCGAGTTGATTAATAAGTCGGGAGAGTCAATTAAGGATCCCAATGTGTGGTAGTAGCTGTTCATGGATCACAAACACGGAACTCAGTTCCTAAGGACGGCTTCAATGAGACAACCCACCATGTACTCCTACATTGCCTCTCAGCACTACCTTTACCAAATCATGTTCACACACTTTTCTCACACATAGTAGGACATGTTCACACACCTCCAATTCATCCCTGATGAATTAGACCTGACTCTACTCTAAGCAATAGCAGGCATGACAAACAAGCATGACTGAGTAGGCACATCAGGGCTCAAACAACTCCTACTCATGCTAGTGGGTTTCATCTATTTACTGTGGCAATGACAGGTCATGCAGAGGAAGGGGGTTTAGCTACCGCAGCATGTAGTAGTTGAAACCTTGTTGTCCTAATGCAGTAAAAGAGAGCAGGAGCGAGAGAGTGGGATTGTATCGGAATGAACAAGGGGGGTTTGCTTGCCTGGCACTTCTGAAGATAATATAGCTCTTCATCAATGTCATCGAACTCATCGTCGGAACCACGTCTATCGAGAGGGGACAAATACCGGCAACACAGAGAAATCACAATCAATGCAATGCAACAATATGATTCAAAATGAGTGTGTTTTGTCTAATGCAACTAAAACCAGATTAAATGAACTTGGTTTGAACCAAAGATTCAAATCCAAACTTCATATGTGATGGTTTAAATGCCATTTATATGATTTGTCCTAAACAGCAGATAGAAGTTGTTCTAACATGCATGAAAACAGAACAGATGGATAGATTGGATTTTTCTGATAATTTTTCATATATAGTTTACCTCATTTGGAATTACGGTTGATTTTATATGATTTTTAGAAATTTTGGATATTTTCTAGAATTTCTTGAATTAAACTAAATCCAGAAAATAATTAACTGCGTCAGCACTACATCACTGTGACGTCAGCGGTCAACAGGCGTCGACTAGGTCAAACCTGACGTGTGGAGTCCACACGTCAGTGACACAGGGTTTGGAGCCGGTCAAACCCGATGCTGACTGGGTTTGACCGTTTTGTAGGGCTCACTGTCAGTGGCTGTTAGGGTTGCTTAGGTGGCGGGGTTAGCGTCTAATGACGTCCACATCATCAGTCGTCGGAGTTTAGCCGGCGACGACCATTTCACGCGGCGGAGATCGTCGGGATTTTGCTACAGCCCACGGTTTGAGGCGAGGTTTGCTCCTACATGTTCCTGGGAGTGAGCTGCGTCGACCAGTGGTGGTGGCCGGAGCTGCGGTGGCTAGGATCAACGGCGGCGACCAGAACGGCGGCGGTCGGAGTTCGGACATGTTTGGTTTGGCGCTAGGGGGCACAGCAGGACGAATGGGTGGACGCGCCCGGCTCTTGGAAGCATGCTGAGCACGGGGCGATGCTCAGGTGCAAGCTTCAGTGGCTGGAGCGGCAGTGGCGACATGGCCGGTGGCGAGCAAGCTTTCGGCCAGGGTGGCGCTAGAACTAGGGGACGAGAGGGACGACAGAGATTGGGGAGAAACGACGAGGAGCTCACCTAGAGTGGAAGGGGACGCTCAGAGGGTTCGAGGACGGGCGGGATTGGACGAATCGGCGACGGCATCCGGCGGCCATGGATAGGGAAGAAACGTCGCGGCATCGTCTTGGGGGCATCCGGGCTTCAGTGGGTTGGCGTAGAGGGGCTTGGGGTCCGGGCGACGCTCGGGGTCACGGCCACGGTGCAAGGGAGCGGCGGTGGGCGCAACGGCAAAGGCGACGATGGCGGCGGCTCCGTTCGGTGGTGAGAGAGAGGGGTCCAGGGGAGAGGATGAGGGCGAGGGAGACCGAGAGAGTGAGGGGAAAGTGAGAGGGGGGGCCTCGGGCGTCTCCAGACGCAGATTAGGACGAAGGAGCGGCCTCCAGCACGAAGCAGGAGGTGACCGGCATCGACGCGCGTGCGTCCAGCATGCAGCTGCTTCAGGGCATGGGGGAGGAAGACGACAAAGGAGGCTGGTGGTGGGCTGGGCCGCAGGTGGGCTAGCACAGGAGCTGGGCTGGTTAGTGGCGCCAGGTAAGTCCTTCTCTCTCTCTAGTTTCTCTATTTTAATTTTTGTTTTCTATTATTCTGTAATCTTTAGGGCTTTTCTAAAAATACCTAGACCCTTTCAAAAATCACTAAACTGCACATGCCCATTGTATAGAATATATCCAACATGGAACATTTCAGTTTAGGAGTATTTGGACATTTAAAATATTTTATAGAATTTAAATGTCCAAATTCAAATACTTATGATTTAATTCAGTGACCTTAGGATGACCTAGAAAATTGTGCACCATTTTTGTCAGAGGTTTAAGACCAAGGCAAAGATGATGAACATTTTAGAAGGGCATTTCAGGTTCATTGAAAATGATTTTATGTTGAACCTATTTGATTTGATCTGGTGCTAGAGTTTGATCAGTCCCCATTTCAAGTTCATTTGAAAAGTTAAACATGATGCACACATGAAGGGCTAGCCTACTACATACCAGGACCAGGGATGTGACAGTTCTCAAAAACTGAGGGAAATACTTACGCTACTAGTGCTGCATCACCCTCTCCTCTTCGAGGAAAACCAATGCAAGCTCAAGACGTAGCATTGTCCAAAGGTGACAGGAAGGCGGACCTACCCTATCAGGACACTGGAACCATCATTGACTCCTGAGAAAGGCTTTGTTGGCTGAAGCTGATCATATGGCACTTGGAGATTGTTGAACATCTCGATGGACAGAACGTTGAGTCCTGCTCCGCCATCGATGAGGGTCCTGGTGACATGCACATTGCTGATGACTGGGGAACAAAGCATTGGGAGGACACCGGCCGTTGCCGCGCACTTGAGCTGATCCGCTGAGCTGAACGTGATGGCGCATGCAAACCACCTGAGAGGGCGCGTGGCCTCAAGCTTCGGGAGGACTGCATTCACCTCGCGAGCAAACTGCTTGAAGATGCGCTATGAGGCTGGGGCCTGAGCACCGCCCAGGATGCAAGCTTTTGCGCGTGGCTCCTGGAAGCCCCCAGCCCCTCGTCCTGATGATGGTCTTCATTCCTTCTTGGTGGTGGTGGCAGAGGAGGAAGGCCTGCGTTGCCTTGCGGGCTGTCCTCGCGAGGCTGATCTCTCCAAGATCCCTCGCGAGGCTGGTCCTGCCAGCAGTCCTCGCGAGGCTGATCTCTCCAAGCTCCCTCGCGAGGCTGGTCCTGCCAGCGGTCCTCGCGAGGTCGGTCATTCCACCCTTGGCAAGGGCCACGGTCGTCCCATCGTCCTCCACCTCTTGCTTGGCCTCGGCCGTAGCACCGATCGTTGCGCTCGGGACGTCGACCGACACGGCCTTCTCACACGACACTAAGCTCTTGGCACTCGTTGGTGTTGTGGGTGTGGAGATCGTGGTACACACAGTACCGTCTGCCCTTGGACGACTCCGGCTGGTCCCTGCCGCGCTTTGTGTCTGGCTCCGCTGCGAGTACAGCTGCTCCCTTACGCTTCACATCCTTGGCCTTGGCTTTCTTCTCTTCTGGGTCCGCTGCTGGGAGCTCGAGAAGGGAGAGGCGCCCTTCCTCAGCCCTTGCGCACTTGGTCACCAGGTTCAACAACTCCTGAGACGTGCACAGATCTTCATGGATTTCTAGCTCCTCCTTCATCTTGACGTCACGAACGCCATCAGAGAACGCCGAAATGATGGCCTCCTCAGTCACCATGGGAGTCTTGAGGCGAGCGTTGTTGAAGCACTGGATGTACTTCTACAAGGTCTCTCCAGGCTGCTGCTTGATGCGGCGCAGGTCACCCACGACTGGCGGACGGTCGCGAGTGCCCTGGAAGTTGGCGATGAAGCGGGTGCGCATCTCGTCCCAGGAGGAGATCGTGCCAGGAGCCAGGTTCAGGAGCCAGGTGCGGGCACCGTCCTTGAGCGCCATGGGAAACCAGTTCACCGTGACCTTTTCGTCCCCGTTGGCGGCTTCGGTGCCCAGCTCGTAGAGTTGTAGGAACCCCGCGGGGTCTGCAGTGCCGTCGTAGCAAGGAGGCAGGTCAGGCTTGTACTTGCCTGGCCAGGCGACACTGCGTAGCTCGGGAGTGAAGGTGCGGCAGCCTGCGGTGGCCACCGGGGCCCTTTGCTGGTGCTGGGCTTGCTCCTGGAAGTTCCCACGCGCTGCCGCTTGGAGCAGCGCGGGGTCTTGACATGGTGGCGTAGGGATGCAGTCATGGCGCACCGGTACCGGGAGCACGCGAGCACCTTCTTGGGGGCGAGGGATTTCTTGGTAGCTCCTTTCTTGTCATGCAGGTGCCTGACGCTGTGGGTCTCATCCTAGGGCCGCGCGCCTTGGAGCCAGGGCGCCTTCTTGGGGAGGAGGTGCCGGAGGCATCTCCTGATCCACGATTCCTGCGCAGGATGGAGGGCGAGGCAGCAAGAGGGAAGGCATATGAGAGCCCCCTGCGGCGCTGACGAGCTTGGTTATGCGGGCGAGCCAGTCCTCGTAGAGGTCGTCGACGTGATGGTAGTGTAGGAGCTAATGCGCCAGGAGCAGCGCGACATGCGCGTTCGTGGGGCCGTGACGGGCGTGGGATGACGAACCGGCTGGAGTGACCGACGGGGTGGCGGTGCGGCCTTCCCGCCGCACCGAAGGATGCAGAGACAAGGCCTGCTACTCGTTCCCCGCCGGGCCGATGGCGGCGTTGGCGGCAGGCGACGGGGAACGACGGGGGCGCCCGCCGTCAGGCGCCGTCTGGGCGATGCGGGCGGCGAGAGCAGCCCGACGCTCAGCGCAAGCCCGACGAGCGTCAGCCACGGACACGACGGAAGATTGAACGCGAACAGTGGAAAAAATATTTCGGCGCACCCCTACCAGGCCCACCAAGTGTCGGATGTTGGGTTCCAGCAGACCTTGAGGTTTGAACACTGGGGTGCGCACGAAGATCTCTCCCCTACCAATCTACGCTCGATCGCCTCGTGAGATCTAGGCTAGAAACGATGAACATCACAAGGGACACAAGATTTATACTGGTTTGGGCCACCGTTGTGGTGTAATACCCTACTCCAGTGTGTGGTGTGGTGGATTGCCTCAGGGACTGATGATGAACAATACAAAGGGAGAACAGCTTCGCGAGAGGTGTTCTTGAGCTGGTGCGATGAACTGCTTGGGTGAGTTCGATCGCCTCTCTCTCTCTAGGCTTTCCAAGGTCTGGATCCGCTGCCTCTCTACTGTGGTGGCTAGCTCTATTTATGGAGGCCCTAGGCCTCTTCCCAAATATTGAGCGGGAACAGTGCCAACAACGGCCATTTTGAAGGGGAACATATAGTACAAGTTATCCTGACTAAAGTTGGTCTTCGGTTGCCAAAAGAACTGGTGATGACGCCGTCTTGGGCTCCACGGTGACCTCCATCCTGCCGCTCCGCTGGTCTTGGTCTCGTTGCACAGAAATGGCAACCTTTTCCTGATGCCTCGGTACTCCACGTATGTGCTTGCCCCCTTTGCACCAAAGAGGGAACAAGGACAGTGCGCAGGCCGACGCCCGCCTGGCGCCCGCCTGGTCTCGATCATCACGGCTTGCGTCACGAGCACCTCCCGAGGTACCCTGCCTTGATCTCTCCGCCTCCTCGCGAGCCTGCCTGGCGAGGCCGTCCCTGAGGAAGCCTTGCATCATTCGCCCCGCGAGGCTTGGCCCCTCGCGTGGGTCTTGGGTTTTGTGCTGATGAAGACGGGCCGTACCGGGCCACTACTTGAGCCACGCCGCAGGCCGCAGGCAGGCAAGTCTGGGGACCCCAATTCCCAGAACACCGACAGTTTCCCATGCGGAGGGGAGTACGACTGTACGAGGGTTTACTGGTTCGTCTGCCGTCGCTGGACAATAACATCAGGTGTGGGTAAGTAGAGGGCTGGCTAGGCCAGCGATGGGAGTACGGTGGGGCGGTGAGGCCTGCGTGGCAGCACAGCCGGCCACGGGGAGGAGGGAGCAGGCAGTCCCGCCGGCGCTTGTTTGAGCGGCTGGAGCAGGAAGAGCAGAGATTGAAGAAGCACAACGATCGTTGGATGGACATCCAACAATCACTTCTTGTGCGTCAACCTTTTTTTAGGAAAGCCTCAAATCTGTGGAAAACAGCATACAACCCATCTGCCATTATTTCTAATAATTTACAGCCCATTTGCTAATTCTTAAGGTTTTTTTTGGAGCCCATATTCTTTTTGTTAGCATTACAGCCCATATTGTGGCCACGGTTAAAAAATTATACGAAATTTTGCATATTTCGGTGCGGTCTGAACTGTTTTTAATCCCGAAATTTTGACTCACATTCAAACTGATTTTAAAAATAAATGTTTATCAATATAAAATTCAACAAATTCTCCACGCATAAAAATTAATGTAATTTAAAATCTTGAAATGAAAAAAAAGATATTTGAAACTAATTGCCGGTTTGATGTGTTTTAAAAATGTACAACCCATTTCTCATTACTGATAGGCCATTTTCTCGGCCAGCCGAATGAAAGCTCTCCTCGTCTTGAAAGATTTGCAGGGCAACAGGCTTGACAAAGCGACTTACTTGGCAAATCACAAAAAAACTGGGTTGTGGCCGTGGACCCAGCTGTCAGCCTCTCCATGTACAGTACTCTTCCGATGGAAGTCGTTCCTTGACCATGTTGACCACGCCGTGCGGAGAGCACCACGGCAGTGGACGAAGGCGAGGCCTAGGAAGGGGACGACGCGGAGTCGGGGAAGACGCGGCAGTGGAAGCCCGTGTGGATAGGAGTACGAGAGTTCACTGGTTCAGCTACGGTGTGAGGCTGCCGTCACCGCAGGGCCTGGCCAGCGGTGAGAATAGTAGGGGCGGTGAGGCCTCTGCGGCAACACAGCCGGCCATGGGAGGCAGGAGCATGCGGCACGACCGGCGCTTCTTTGGGCGACTGGATCAAGAAGACCAGAGGTTGAAGAAGCACTACGGCCGTTGGATGGACATCGTACGGTCAGTGGAGCTAGAATCATTCATATTGACTAAGTTGACAAAGCCCTTTGTCCCCGTCAACTTAGTAGGCCCACAAGTCAGCCTCCCACCAAGGTGGGTCCCAGCTAGCCGGGGGAGTATCCATTTTTTGTGCGTAATAAGGAGGCACTTCCGATGGGTCCGAGCTGACAGCGGGGGGATCGTTTTTTTCGTGAAATACGGTGGCCCGTCCGGTGGGTCCCAGCACTCAGGGGGAAACGGTTTTTTCGCAAAATACTGGTGGCCCGCCCGGTGGATCCCTGCTGTCAGGTGGAGGAATAATCATTTTCCGCGTAATAAGGAGGCACTTCCTTGCGGATGCCGTGGACCCAGCTGTCAACCTCTCCACATATAGTACTCTTTCGATGGAAGTCAGTCATTGACCACATTGACCACGCCGCGCCGAGAGCACCATGGAGGTGGACGACGGCGAGGCCTAGGAAGGCGAGAACGCGGAGTCGGGCAAGACGCGATAGTGGATGCCCATGCGGAGAGGAGTACAAGCGTTCACTGGTTCGGCTGCGGTGTGAGGCTACCATTGTCGCAGAATAACAGGGGGTGTGGGTGTGAGTGGAGGGATGGCCTGGCCAGTGGTGGGAGTAGTATGGGGGTGGTGAGGCCTCCGCGGTAGCACAGCCGGCCACGGGAGGCAGGAGCAGGCGGCACGACCGGCGCTGCTTTGGGCGGCTGGAGCAAGAAGACCAGAGGTTGAAGAAGCACTATGGCTGTTGGATGGACATCATACAATCACTGGAGTATTGACTAAGTTGACAAAGCCCTCCGTCCCCATCAACTTAGTAGGCCCACAAGTCACCCAACCATATGGAGGGTCCCAGCTAGCAGGGGGGTATTCATTTTTTGGGCGTAATAAGGAGGCACTTCCTTGCGTGCGAAGATATAGTTGGTGGGTCCGACCTGTCAGCGGGGGGAACATTTTTTCGCGAAATACAGAGGCCCTTCCTGTGGGTCCTAGCTGTCAAGTGGAGGAATCATTATTTTGCGCGTAATAAGGAGGCATTTCCTTGCATGCAGCCCTGGACCCAGCTGTCAGCCTCTCCACGTACAGTCCAGTTCCGATGGATGTCGTTCGTTGACCACATTGACCAGGCCGCGCCGAGAGCACCAGGGCGGTGGATGATGGCGAGGCCTAGGAAGGGAACGACACGGAGCCAGGGAATACTCGGCAGTTGTTTCCCACGCGGAGGAGTACAAGGGTTTACTGGTTCGTCTGTCGTCGCTGGAGAATAACAGCATGTGTGGGTGAGTAGAGGGATGGCTAGGCCATCGATGGGAGTACGGTGGGGCCGTGAGGCCTGCGCGGCAGCATAGCCGGCCGCGGGAGGAGGGAGCAGGCAGTCCCGCCGGTGCTTGTTTGAGCGGCTGGAGCATGAAGAGCAGAGATTGAAGAAGCACGACAGTCGTTGGATGGACATCCAACAGTCACTGCTCTCATGTGTTGACTTAGTTGATAGGGCGTTGCGTGTGCGTCAACCTTTTTTTTATGAAAGCATACGCGTCAACCTGTAGTAGGCGCACAAGTCAGCCTCAAATCTGTGGAAAACAGCATACAACCCATCTGCCATTATTTCTAATAATGTACAGCCCATTTGCTAATTCTTAAGAATTTTTTTGGAGCCCATCTTCTTTTTGTTAGCACTACACCCCATATTGTGGCCACGGTTAAAAAGTATAGGAAATTTTGCATATTTGGGTGTGGTCAACTGTTTTTAATCCAGAAATATCGATTCACATTTAAACTATTTTGAAAAATAATTTGTATAAATATAAAATCCAAATAATTGTCCACGCATAAAAATCAATGGAATTTAAGATCTTGTAATGAAAAAAAATTGAAACTAATTCCCGGTTTGATGTGTTTTAAATATTTACAGTCCATTTCTGGGCAAACCGAATGAAACTTTCCTCGTCTTGAAAGATTTGCAGCCCAGTAGGGCCGATAAAGCAAGTAGGCCTTGTTTGGGTGTTTCTTTAAAAAATAGAAATGGGCTAGCCATTTTCAGCAAGTAAAAAACACAACTGGGCTCATGATGTGGTAAACAAAAATAAAACCCTGGCTAGACGGGCCATAGCCCCCGCACAACCCCGTTGTTACCCTGATCCGTCGCTAAAACTGGTCTAAATAACAACAGCTTGTTCCTCAAAAAAACTACGCGACTTGCTGGGTCCCTGGTGTCAGCCGCTCGTAGTGTAATTCTGTCGTTTATTGACTACATTGACAATGGCGTGAGCCCCAGATGTCCAACCATTAGGAGGAACCATATTTTTGGGCTTGTAATATAGAGGCACTTGCTTGTGTACTACCATGACGCTGGTGGGTCCCTACTATCATCCTCTCCACGTACAGTCATCTCCTTGTTCCTCTCGGTTGTTGACGACGTTGACAACGCAAGAGGGCGGCGCACCGCGCACGGTGAGCAAACCAAGTCCGCAAGGCGAAGGACGACGGCGAGGCCTTGGACGGAACAAAGGGGAGCCGTGGAAGATGTGCCGGTCCAGTCGTAGGCGGAGGGGAGTATGAGGGTTGACTGGTTCGGGCGCGGGTGCATGTTGGGGCTGACGTCGCCGGAGAATAACAGGACGTGTGGGGGAATAGAGGGAGGGACTGGCCAATGTTGGAGGGTACATACGGTAGGGCGGCGGAGGTGCAGCCTGCCATGGGAGGCGGGAGCAGGCGGAGCCGACGGGGTGATTTGGTTTGGGTGGCTGGAGGAAGAAGAAGACAAGAGATAGAAAATACACGACAGATGTTGGATGTCAATCCAACGGCTGGTAGGTAGAATCGTTTGTTGACTGGCTAGTAAGTCGACACCACCTTGGATAGGCTATTTCCTCGCGGGTCCCAAATGTTAGAATCCATATCTGTCACGGTCATGCAGCCTTTCCTATGAAAATTTACAGCCCATTTGATGTGCTAGTTCGAAATAAGTTTGTGGGTGCTGGTGGGGGCTAATCACTTGGCTTCTATAATGCACAGTGAGCTCAAGAAGCCGGTGAGAGTGATGTTATTTCCCTTGGTTGGGATTTGTTACAATATTTCACTCTAAATTAAACGAATGGCAAGCCATTTGCCTTGTTTCAAAGAAAATATGACAGTCAAAGCCGAGTTGAAAAGGGTAGGAACATCTAACTCCAGCTTACAAACTGTACAAAAGCACGAGGGTTAATTGTTCATCAGGTTTACAAAAAAACCCAGATTGAAAAGGGCAACAACATCTAACTCCAGCACTATTTTCGGTAGTCACAGTCAAATGGATCGGTCAGGTCCATAGAATGAACATCCTGGGTCCTAAAATTTACTGGATTATGACCACAATATGTTGTAACTAGAAGCCCAGCACGTTCAGAAGCTCTTTTGCCCACCCGAAACTCCTTTTTTGCTCTTCGACATACCCATCCGTCAAAACCATGCTGCTGATAAACTTAAGCCTGATGGACAATAGTAACCTCGCATTCAGCAGGAAGAATGTGACAAATCTTGTGTTTGCACGGTTGGCTACATATCGTTCTAGCGTTATTGTCTTCAATCGAATCTCATGAGAAGTGAGAAAACCCCGATGCTTACGAATCCACCGATTGGTTATAACTTTCTTACCCCGTCCTGTTGCCTAAATAGACATGAAGATTGAAAGAAGTTAAGGTCTAAAATAAGAGTGTTGAAATAGCAACAGATGAACGGTTAATTCTAGTACAATATATGCGGGCTTCCAATGTGCGTGAAATTATCACCTTTATATACAACTTCTCCAGACATGGAAAGCATTGCAGCAAGCCAATAATCTTGTCCAGATCAAAACTATTCATTTGGATATATAAGATCTTGACAGAATCCAGCACCATTGATAGGCCATCCATGGAGAAACTCTTCATTGAGCATAGAACATAATATTAGTACAAAATGTGTACTCCAAGATGATATATAAATTATGCGCAGAAATTTAAAATGCATCTTATGGTTACAAGTGTAGATGATAATATAAAGTACCTGAAGAACTGTGGAGCCAAACACCATATTGAAATGAGCATAGAGATCATGTATTACACCCACGGTCTCCAGTTTAGGCGCCGAGAGGACGGTTATTTGCAACTGTGAATAACTAGAATCAAGGATCAACATTTGAAGTGAAGGGGCATCTTGGATAATGAGCTGCCTTCCGTCAAAAGAAATTCCAATTCTTACAAGGTTAGGCGACTTTATGTGGAGACAACTAATTCTAACTGCGAAAACAAGCACCAAGCACTCCAGCGCAGG
The DNA here is from genome assembly GCF_002162155.2 of Triticum dicoccoides. Taxonomy (NCBI): domain Eukaryota; kingdom Viridiplantae; phylum Streptophyta; class Magnoliopsida; order Poales; family Poaceae; genus Triticum; species Triticum dicoccoides. Next base: position 255,056,220 of record NC_041387.1, read on the forward strand.
GAAACTGGAGTGGATGATGCTGTGCAATGAGGCCTCCGATATACGAACCTGCACAAGTGAAAGTTTCTTAAGAAATGGGAGTCGAAGGTTTAGTACCAGATTGTCTAGTAGGTAGCACAGCGCAAATTTGGCGGTGTGGAGAGAGGAGGAAAACCGCGAGATGGACATCGGTGTTGAGGGCACAAGTACATGGCGTTCGGTATCTGGTAGGTGATCATCACTCTCTTTTTTGTTTCATTGTCATTGCGATTGTGTTTTCCTTTCAGTGGTCTCCTAGTATTCGTCAGTTTCATGATGGACCAAGGAGAACCAGGCAAAGATCTGCCGATATTGGAGCAGACGTGGGAGGCCGATCCCCACGATACAAAGAGCTCCAAGAAGATGGAGGCAACCACCGAGCCGACCCCAGATACGCTCACGGCCACTACTGAGATGGTCAAGGCGCCGTTTGAGGTTACAGCCCTCGTGGCACTGCAGGAGCAGTTTTCCCATTCTAGGATGTGTCCCCCCCGCTGAGCTGCCCAAGGTGATTTCCTTCTTTGCCGATCTCGATTGTGATTTTTCATCTAAGTATGTGGTGATTTTTTTTAAAAAGGAAGTATGTGGTGATTAATAATGCAAAATTTTATTAGCTTCGATGCCATGCTATACATAGTGGTTTAAATAACTTGTGTTTCTTATACTAAAAAGTAATTCAGAATTTGTTTCTATTTCAATTGGAGCCCTGATACAGACAAGGATTGTGTGGTTGTACATGTCACTCGCTATGAGGCGGATGACCTGAATATACGCACTGGGAAAACAGAGTTCTTAGGTTGTTGGATCCTGGAAGCCATTTGCGGTTATACCAATGAAGAGTTGTATTCCAGCCTCACTGTTGTCAGGCGTGTTGTCCAAGGTGTACTAAAGCACAAGAAGATCAAAGCTACTACTTCATTTTTGAGGCATACTGTTCTTGTCAAGCTTACGCAGGAAGATGACGTGGCATGCCTCCACAAACAAGTTCATCAGTGGCAAGGCCACAAGGTTGTCTTCATGAAGGTTCACAGGATTGAGCTGGTGCGGGACGTCCTCGATGATGTTCATGGCAAGGTACGTCTCATGTCCAGCCCAAATTAGATCGAGGCATGAAATAGTTGCCCCAGCTAGTGTTTAATAATAGTTTGGATTGTGTCTAATTATCCAAACCTTGCCTGTTATCGACCCCTCTGGGGCTAGTACTCTGTTTGAATCTGTCTATGGGAACTGCTGCTACTTTTGTGTGCCCATGAATCATGTGAGAACCATCGTAATTGTTGCCGAAATAGATGTGTCCTCACTAGTTTTTTCATGAATGTGGCATGGTAAGACATAAGTTGTCACGATTTATTATACGAGCAGTGTGTGTTTTGATGAAATAGAGCACTCGTTCGAGAACTGTGCGCCAACGTATACATAAGTACTTGTAAACACTATTGGTGCTACCCCACTTGTAAGCAGTTGTGCAAAACAAGACACATTGGCTCAGCTCGCTTCAACACTAGGCTATCGACCAGCTAACAATCAACAATCTGTTATCTAACATATAAGCAACTATGTATCTTGTTACAGTAGTTCATGCAGTTAATTGAGGCCACAATGTAAGAAATTCCAAACGTTCACACACTAGTCCAACGCTCATGTGGAACACTCGCATTAAACTCGTCTTCATAAAAAACTTGAAAAGCATAAGTTAAGCAATTTTATACATCTCAATGATTCATAGAACATAACAAACATATACTAGTTCACAGCAAAAGACAAAGTTGTGAGAAGGTTTACAAATTAGGAAAAAACAAGCAAGGCTTCTCTGAGCAAAGGGCCTCCCGGCAGGCTTAAATTTCCTGGAGTTCACTCTGGTTTTTTCTTGTTGCCACCATCCAGGGTTAGGTTCTCTCATTCCAGAATAACCAATTATAATTGTGGTCTCAACTGGAATGCTGAACTGAACCATGCAGTGTACTGACCAGCTAAAATGCTTGTGCATTCCACTAAATTTAAGCACCATTATTTGCAGAAATAAGCAGACCACAATGACTCTTGTCCGTGCACCTGTGCAAAAAACCGCCGTGCAGCCGTGCCAGCTAGTCCTCGGTCCATGGATGAACTGGTAGAAATTGCATTCCGGACTAGGATGCAGTTGTTTTCGCTCGTCCCTACACTGCAATTAGGAAGTAAAACGTACGAATCAGCTTCTTTTAGATTGCGTTGGTCATTCTACCTTAGTTACTACCAATGTAGGGATACCTTGAAGACGGGAGTTAGACGACGACAATGAGGGATAGCCATCTCATAGCGCGCAGTTGTACTAAAACTGAGGTGTGTGCTTTTGATTGCGCGGATAGAAATGATACGGAGACAGACATCCCGAAACGATATGGAGACAAACATCCCTGTTTGCGCAAATACGAAATACGGTTATTTAAATAGTGACAAATATTACTACTTTCCCCCGTTTCCTCTTAGAACCAAGTCCTAGATTCATGCTACAGCTTTCCCACTTTCTTCCTTGTTTGAACCAACACTTAGAGTCGACTGTATGAACTAGCTTTACTTCTAATAATAGTGGAAGTCTAGGTGGCTTTAGAACAGCGGACGGAAGTAGAAAAGGATCCACACGAAGGGAGCTGGGGCAGTAGAGCAAGGCAGGTTACGAAGGAATATATACGTGAGGGTCGTCGGCATGTGGCAAAGACGGTGTTGGGAGGCCGCATCTTGGCCACAATACCACATGGAGGAAGAAGGGGTCGGAGGCCCTCCCGAGCCGGCGCTCTCTCGAAGAGAATGGCACGGCCGCTGTTCGGGACGCGTGGGCAGCCGTTGGTCTCCTCCCTCGCAGCCGACGACAGCGTGAATGATGCACCTACACCCTTTCCCTGGGCGAGGTTGTCCGGCCGGATTTGTGACTAGCCGTGAGCTGAGAGAGAGTGTGGCCACCTATGTCTTGCTTAGATCTGGAGAGCATGAGAGAGTGAACGAGAGGAACCCTAGTAAAGCAAGCGCTAAGGCTCCTGCTTTTATATATAGTGGAGTGATTTTGTTGTACCAACTTCAAAAAAATGCGCTCCTACATGTACCTGCAAGTGGGTAGAGAACTAGTGCGTGCATGTACCGCTTCTCTTCGTGAGAGTACAATATACTATGCCCAAAGAATGTTCGCTGTAAGAGTGATAGTATAAGTGTGTGACGTGTGAGCTAAAATAAAATGTGCGCGCCGTCTTTTGTTTTTTAGAAGTTCTGAGGGTAGGGTGTGAAGAGCACATATGTGCGTGACGTCTACCTGCAGATAGACGGTGGGTGCGATGTGCGAGTCTGCGAGAGGACACGGGAGAGTCGTAACTCGTGAGGGTGCGTGTGCGTGAGAGAGAGGGGGGCACGTATCAATGCAATGCATGTGTCCGTAAATCATTATCGACAAACGTTCGCCACAAGCCTTTTCCTGACGAACGCCGTAAGAACCGTTAGATCGGCATCCGATAGTGTCAGTTTTGCCATGTTATTTAACAGAAGAGCCACTCCTCCTACACACAGATCTTCCACGTGAGTGTTAGCAACTGACGTATGCTCCCTCCGTTCCGAAATGCAGTGCATATAACTTTATTGAAAATTCGAACCTCGCAAACTTTTACCGAGTTTTCATGTACCAAATTGCACATGTAGAATACCCTGTATATATCATTTCATTCATCTTCGAGAGGTAACTATAAATATGGGTAAGGATTCTGCAAATAAAGACCATCGTATCACCCACAGCAATTTCAACCATCCTTTAGTGTCGAGGAATATCATAGGAACTCTATATGATATGATTTTTATAGGATTTTTTCCTTTATAGCCAATTGGTTCATATGAATGGATTCCTATACTCCCTTAGTTTCAAAGGAAAATAAACATTAGCGTATATTGAATAGAAAAGTTCCTATGATATGAACCAAATTACATATCTTTCCTAATCCCTCCTCATAGGAATTGAGATACATGTGATCTCTAGATTCAATAGAAAAGTTCCTATGATGTGAACCAAATGACATCTCTTTTCCAATCCCTACTCATAGGAATTGAAATGGTCCATGTCATCTCTTTCCCTACAACTTCCATGTATACATCTTATATTCCTAAATAGATAGTACAACCCACTAGTAGCTTTTTTCCAAAACATGCAACTATGGCACAAGAACTATATAGTGTGCCAATAACTTTGAAAGATGGTCGCTGGATGAAGCTAACCCAACAGTGCAGAGATAGGCAAATCCAAGCACTACTGGCCGTTGGATATCATCAACATTCCACCAAATCTGCCACATGTACAATTTAGAAGACTCCATGGTTGAACTTAAGCATAATGCACAAACCTCAAAACACAAGCACATCTCCTTTGTTCTAGAATCTTCTCTATCATAATTTATTATTTTTTTCTAAATGAATTGCCATTATTTTTTTACTTTATGATTTACAATGCACAACCCCATGAATCTTAACATTTTTATAAAAGTAATTGATTTTGAATGAGATGAACTATAAGAACTAAACGAACATCTACATCATGCATATATGACTCAAAGCTTTACATGCTATAGTGTGTATTTATTCATGTGTACCTTACTAGTTTTGAGTAGAGTAGCAAATTTCACGCGGCCCCAGGTAAATCAAAATGCAGGGCCCATGCATCATTGCATTTTGGTCGAACCTACGTCCACAATTTTTTGTACGTACTATATCTCCACTGGTCCCCGAACCCAAAATGCTCCCTCGTTCCCGTAAAACCAAGCTACCCACACATAGTTAAGGCGTCGACTCGAACCCGTTTACTACGACATGGCCCCGCACACCGTAGTACTCCTACAAACCCTACCGCCGCACTCATCATCGGTTTTCTTCAAGAGGACGAGGGAGAAGCCGATTTGTAGTGGAGGCGCTTTCAAAAAATAGGATCTGTAGTGGAGACCCCTACCCTAGGGTGCCCTAGGTAGCTGCCACACGCATCATTGTTTTCTCTTTTCTTTATGCTCTTGCGCCCTACAGTGAAATGATGGTTGCTTCGTCCGTCCAGCTTAATGCGGAAAAGGTGGGGCTTTGTGATTTGACCCCTCATCGCTCATTTTCTACTACTGCGGTGCTACGACCGGGGTGCCTCCAATTCCAACCGCTGCTCCGAACTGTAATTTGGTGCATCACACGTGGAACAAGACGGTGGATGACCCACATGTCGGCCAAAGGGGTCCTGTTAAGTGTGTCGCCATTTCGTGTGCGGACTGACCCTGCTTGAGTTGCTACGCCAACACGACAGGAGCAGCCTACCACTTGGTTTTACTCCTTGGTGAATCCCGGCTATATTGCTCTAAAAAGATACGTGCTGAACTACCCTCTCTGTCTCAGTTTTTATTTTTAGGAGTCTTGGTTTATAGGGCCTGCACGTAGTTCTAGGTCATCCATTTGACTAGCTAAATATGAGTTACTATGTCACAAAAAGTATATCATTGGATTCTTAAGCGGATGTAGTTGTATTTCAAAGTCGAGGGAGGGGCTTTTCCTGTGCGGTAGGCGGGGCAGTTCCGCCTAGTCGGTTCGACAGAGACATGAGAAGACGAGGGAGTAGGCTGCTGCAAACGTAGGGCTGTGTGATTTGACAGCGAGTTACTGCTGGACAGGTGGGCCCCCATGATTTGACTTGCCATTATCATTTTAACTGCGGCGCTACGACCAGCGTGAGTCTCCCGATTCTTGACCACCCCCATACAGGTGCATCTCGGAATGCTCCACCATGTAGTAGAGGTTGGCTCTTGCATGAGAGCCCACTTCTCCACTTTTTCCTTGCCTCTCTTTCCTCCACATATGCAAAAATGCCATGTAAAGCGCATTATTGTACTTACTTGCTCCTACAGGTGCTTAAGCTTGCCACATAGGCATAAAGTCTGATGTGGCAAGTTAATCAACAAGAGAGAGACTAGTTTGGTGACCCCGGGAAGAAACGGTGCTAAGCGCGTGTACCTAGGTGAAAAGACAATTTTGAGTCTATAGCTAATTAAATGAAGCAAACTTAGCAACAAAAAACTAATAAGCACACCATTTCATTGGAAGAGGTCACTCCTTGGCAAATGCAATAAATACTAGTACTTCCTGTGTCCCATAATATAAGAACGTTTTTGGCACTACACTAGTGTCAAAAACATTCTTATATTATGGGACGGAGGGAGTACGTAGAAAGAGATAGAGAGAAGTAAAAAAATACACTTATAGCCAACCTTGTTGTAGTATGAGTGACTAAGTGATGACTATGTATGACATGCCAACATCAGATAGCCTAACACACTGTGTTAAATCTCCAAGGGCGCGACCGCGCGAGCGACGCGGCGGTCGTGGTAGGCGCGACCATGATACGGGCTGTTGGCAGCCCTTGGATCTGAGATCAAACGGTCGCATGCTAAGTTGCTGAAAATTTGCAGAATAACCCTCTAGGATAGGATATTCACCCATAGGTCTAGAATCACGCCATGCAACCGTTCGATCTCAGATCCAAGGGCTCTCAGAAGCCCGTATCATGGGAGAATGGAATGCCACTACCCTGCCGTTTGCATGCTGGCAGTTCGCTCCTACTCGTCCCCGCATGTACTTAAATACTACGGCGGTTCGCTCTTAGTCATCCCGTCCATTCACATCACGGCAGTTCCACTAATCCTAACCCTCCTCTCAAATCCATGGCGTCCAAAATCTCCACGATCGGCGGTGAGTACAAGGTTAGAACCATCACCAGTGATGAGTTCGACGTCATCTACACCCGTTCTTCCGCGACGATGAAAGGATGCCTTTCTCGCTTCAGATGCATGTTCGAAAACTCAGATGATGAGTGGGTCGCTCGGCTAGATGTTGAGTACACCACAGTCCTGGGACGAGAGAAGGATCTAAAGGACGAAGAGAGGAAGAAGCCCGCCGTGATCTAGGTTTGCGTGCATGACTTATGCTTGGTCTACCACATATGCCATGCCGACATTGAATGCCTGGATTTTAAGAACTTCCTCAAGGACAAAACAGTGAAATTCGTTACTGTAGACTTTAAGAACGACAAAGAAGTCCTGGGTCGGATAGGCCTCGTTGTAGGCAACCCTTCGACCTCCAGAAGAATCGGCTGGTGCCCTCTCGTCAGCCTTCAATGCTGACCCTGGCAGGAGCCATGGTTCATCCTTCGTACCGTAAACTGGAGAAACCTCATTACACGTTTCATCATCATGCATGGCAGCGGAATGTACTAGATATAGACCACATCCACTACGCTGCAATGGATGGCTACCTTTGTTTCAATATCTACAAGGGTTGGATGAAGAGCAACAGCCAAGTGTGTGGTTCAAGCAAAGAAGTATTGGCTAAGAGGAAGAGGACAAGGACGTAGTCGAGGACGTGGACGAGGACTCCGAGTAAGGTGGTAGTGTCGTTGCTCATGGTGGTTCTAAACTTCTAATGCAGTGTCTACCGGATTAGTTGCATAGTTTAATTTCAGGTGTGCTTAGTTTAATTTGAGGGGTGTGTTGTGCTGAGCCCCCAGCAGAACTATGTTATGTTTCTATTCGTTAATTTAACTCTTCAGTATGTACATACTACTAGTATTTCTTTAATAGAATTTAGCACCCCAATTAAGCATGCACTAGCTTTTTTAATAGTACTATATGCATAATTTGGTGACGCGCGCTCTCTATATGTACCACCTTTTTTAATTTAATTTTTTGCTCCACTACTATACAAAAGTATACATTTTTTAAAAGGCTAGAGTACTGTTCATCACATATATAGCCAGTTAAATTCTCAACCTAGAACGACATGCATGCCATGTAGTAAACTGATACGGAGGAAGTATAGTAAAAATGAGGTGATTTTACTGAGCGATCGATGGCGAAGCATGGCATGTCATGCGGTCCCAGGTGTCATGACGTACCAAGGCGATGTGTGTGTCCCTCTTGAGGCAGAAGCAATACTACGTGGTTTGAGATGATGGCGAACCGAAGTGTGAAATAATGGTTGCCTCGTCCGTCTGGGAAGGTGCGGCATTGTGATTTGACATCTCATTGCTCATTACTACTACTGGGCCGGTACGAGTGGGGTGTGTCCGCCCTATTGTTCTGCACTGTTATTTGGTGCTTGACACATCGACCCGGTTGCTATATGTCCCACATGTCGACGATAGAAAGTACAGAATTCATGAAAGGGAGCATTGATGGAGGAGTATACTACGGAATTCATGAAAGGGAGCGACTTAGTTTTGGAAAAATCTGTTTTTATGGAGTACGTACCCACTAGGGTTTATAGGGCTCATCTAAAAAACATTCGTTTTTCGGTTTGATAAGTCTCAGTTCTACTATACTAGTAGTAGTACCATTACATGTTGGATTTCGAGGTGCGTTAGATCACCCGACACAAGCAGTGTCAAGAGGAAACTAACCAATGCATGTACAAGTTCATGGAAATTTAGTGGTCATTCATGCATTCGTTCTAATTAATGCCTCGGTAAACATAACTTCCTGAGAAAAATGAGCGTACTAATTACTTGTGCAAACTACGAAATTAATTCGACCACTCACCGTCTACCTTGATTGGAGAGATTTTGAAATTGAGCCATAAACTGGAAAGGAGGGAGTAGTAACTTTTGTCTCGATTACTATGTGGCCTTGTATAGTTGGAAAATGTATTTTTTATAGTGGCCTTGTATAAGTAAATGGAGGGAGTACTAACCAAAGTATGTAGTAGGGACGAGGAGTAAACGGAGGGAGTAGTAAAATTTTCTCCTCGTGCTGCGAGCCACCGCGCGCGTGGGCGAGGGAGCGGGCGTAAAAGCGTACAGTAGTAGTAGTAGTAGTAGTAGTAGTAGTAGTACTACTCGTAAGCAAGCTTCACCTCATCCTGCGAGCCACCGCGCCCATGGGCGGGGGAGACGGCGTACTAAGAAAGCTTCTCCTTGTTCTGCGAGTTGATGGGACACATCAAAAGTACTCCAGTGTATAGATCCTTGCCTCTATGGTAGGCCCCACATGGTTTGCCTCTTTTTTAATTTAACATAATGCGTCAAGTCGCAATTTGTTTGTTCACCCGTGGTAGACGATCCTTCCTCCACCAAGTGCACAACCAGTACACGTGCCAAATTACCACATGGGCTGCCTTTTTTGTACAGAAATGAGCTCCACCGTGTACCTGCACGGGTGTGGTTGGGAAAGAGACGGGAGTACGTGCGCCGTGCGTGCACCTCGTCTCTTTGTGCACGTCCCTCACCTACGTGTGTGTGTGAGAGAGAGAGATACAAACCTAGACATAATGCACCGTCCATCCCCATGCCTCCGCCTAGTCCGACCACCAGTCACCACCACGCCCCACTCCTCCTCACCTTATCTCTTATCTTTCTCCCTCCATTTTTATATACAAGGGGCCACTATCAAAATTACAATTTGCAGATATACAAGGCCACTAACACTAATCGATGCAATATTAATGGTGTTTGCCTCGTGGTACTAGCAAAGGAGGATATTAATTGTCCTTTGCATGCATGCGGGAGTTTGTAAAAAAATGCATCTTGATGTTCTGTGCAATGCACGGGAATCTTGCTAGTCCATGAAAACAACACATGGCAAAATTCCACGGTGAACGAGGGATTTGAATCTGTTGGGAGGGGCTGTTTGGATCTTGCCCGGGGTAGCCAAAATATTGGCGACCCTTTTGTCCACCGGTACCTTTGCCACCGATGAACGAAGAATGGCTCGGGTGCTCATGATGTCATTCATCCTCCAGCGTGCACGTTGGAGACGAGCTCGCACGAGCTGTGTTTTTTGTCCCACAATGCCGCCTGAGCTGCCCGCAGACCGACCGGGGACCCGGAAATTACGCCATCCAATCGTAGCCGCACACATTATGAAAACAACTCAACCAACCGGACGAAATTCACGCAAACACGTAGACAAACTGATATTTCATATAAACAACGACGGAAATCATATAAAATACCGGATTTTCATACAAACATGATGGATTTCATTACATTTAAATGAACTACGTGGTGCTAGTTCTTAAAAGCACAGGTATATAATACCTGGCCTAAATGGTCGTCCGCCGATCGATTTGTGTTCCTCATGTCCGGCAGCACGATCACCGGACTGCCGGGAGCCCTCGAGGTATATGCTTCAGCGCAAAGGACGGCTCGCTTCCCCACTGCCCAACTGATATCATTGGCTAGTGCCGAAGATGATAGTGGCCGGCACCGATTTGAGTTCATCACCGGCCACTACTTCGCCATGGCCGGCACCGGCTCGAGTTCATCCTAACATTCCCCTCTTTCGTGGAGCCCATGCGGGGTCGATGAAGGTCCTCGCAACAAAAGGATCCGGCAAGACACCTTCTGTGTACGCTGGCATCGCCTCTGCGGTGGCCTTCATGGGACCCAAGCGGCGGCGGCCTCCTGTGTTCTACTTCTCCTCGATTATGGCGGCGGACGCGGAGGCGCTGGCCACCAACTTGTCGCTCTCCGCGCACCCGGCTTCGGTCGCTGCTTGAATGGCGCGGCCGTCGGCATGGGAGTCTCGGCCACAGAAAGAGGAGCCGCGGTACGAGGTGGCGGCATGGGCGGCAACAACGACGCCCGTGCGCCGCTCCTTGTCTAGCTGGCCTGGAGTGGTGAGTTGCTGAACTGTGCACCGACTTGGGACGGCAACTGGCTCCGTCGGGAGAGGGGAGGGAGGTGGATCAGCAAGCTGCATAGCTCGTATCCAGCGGGCTACCCAGCCGGCTTGGTTGCGGAATAACCACTCTTCATAAGCCATTGTAAGAGTGGAGAAAATGGTGGAGGAGATAGGGGAGCGGCGGAGGTGTGCGATTCTTGGCCGGCATTTGTCCTCGTTTAAATAGGAGATTACATACACAGTGGACGGGAGGAGCTCGGCCGGCGTTGCGTTTAATGCCGGCCCAGTCATGAATGGACGTGTGTCCAGAGTGGGTTTCTCGGCTTCCACACGGGCGGGTTTCATGGAGGCGTTTGAATGCGGCACGGATGCGTGTTCAGACGGGCATGCCGTGAGTGGCGCCCTCGACTCTGACCTAGGACACTGCACCATTCTTCCACTAACGTGTGGGCTCTTTGGGTGCATGGGCTGCATATTAGTGACCCAACGCAGGCAGCGCACAGCAGAGGAACCTTTGGTGGGCCAGGGCGGTCAGAAGCGGGCATTTCATAAACCGATTATTGTTCATTGAGTGTGACGTCATCTTTTTCATGTAGATAAGCCTACTATGTTGATAGCCCGTTTGATACGTTGTGATTCATAAAGACCGATGCAAACATCAATGTTCTTCTTATCACAGATAAGATTGATTAATACCCGTAACAATCCATGTCCTTAACAAAGAGTGCATGCACGTATAGGTTGAGTGTGTGTCTTGCGTTATGTGTTGTGTGCATGCAGGCGTGCGAGTGTAGCGTGCGTGCAAGTGTACGTTTCAGTGTTGCATGCATGGGTGCGTACATGCGTGTGTTCGTGAGTGCATGTGTACGTGTCAGTGTTGCACGCCATCATGCACGCGTGTGTATGTTATGTGTACGTGTCAGTGTTGCATGCCTACATGCATGCGTGTCCTGCATGCGTGCATGTGTACGTGCGGGGTGAGGCTACATGTCAGTCGACTGACTTTTTCATCTCTGGTCATTAGATTTTCCAGCCGTTGGATACGAAATCAAGGGCCTCCAGTTTATCATCAAACTCCATCCCCCCTGAGTCGCCAGCCACCACCAGCCGAACTGCCAGCCCCCGCCGCCCGCGGCCGGACCGCCCTCCCTGTAACCACTCCCCACCGCCGGTCCGCCGCCGCACCGGCCATCCCTCTAGCC